>NC_054054.1:5952594-6252594 GCF_017639655.2 Falco naumanni | reverse complement strand
CACAGCTCTGCACTTGTCCTTGCCTCCTAGAAATAATGCTTGATTTGGAAGGCCAGTTCTATGTTCCGAGTTTAATTAAAGCTTACACTGTCCTCCTTTTTGCTATGCTGTCTTCCATGTCCCAGAACTCTTTACAGAGTGTATAATTGGCATTGTAATTAAATTCTTCCATTCCAGTGTCTTGTTACTTACTATTATTAACCATGTTTTTTGAGCTTTAGAACAAAGCTTTGCAAATCTGTTCATGTCCTTTAGGACAGACTTCACATTTCCCTATGAAGGTTTCCTAACTTCTCCCCTCTCAGTTTTCTAACTCTAAAGACCTTTGGTACATTAATAGCCTTGGTACAGTGCTTTTACACAGACATCCTTGTAGCACACCTGCTTGTCATTTAATGACCATAAAAAACACCTTCCCAGGTATTCCTGTGTTTGCCTTCTCTTTAACTCCTCAAAATGCTTGTCTAGACCCCTAACAGTAGTCACAGCCTTTCTAGTCCCATGTTTCTTAAAGATGTCTTTGTTCCTGATGCTGTTGCACTTTGCCATACTACAACGCATATCTCCAGCATTTTCCACAGATAAACACATTGACCAGCATCTACTTAACAAAGGAGTGTTGATGTTTACTCAGTGCTAGTCCATAAATGTTTCTCAAATTTGCAACCTGCTGTGGGTATGTTAAGGGGCACTCATTCTTAAGCAAAGATTTGCTGGTTAATCTTTTTTCTTTACCAAGTGCTTTGTAAAGTTTTCCTATTTGTATTGTAAATAGACCATGAAAGAACAAATTTGGTATCAAGTGAAGTTTTAAAGGACTCTAAATTTCAATGAAGATTCATAGTATTTTATGTATGAATATATTTGAGTACAAATCTGAATAGTTGCATATACCTAATACCAAAAAAAAAAATAATATTCAGCTCTAAGGATCAAATTTTTAATAGGTGTCTAAGTGACCCATGGTATCTTCACTATGGGTATCCTTTCAGAAATAACCTGGGTTCTCACAGGCAGACAGACACCTTTGTGTGGTAGATAAGCATGCACTGAATGCCTGCCTGCAGACGGCTTCCTCTGGCACAAATACACGTATATACTCACAATGCTCGATGTCACTCCACAGGCAAATATGCACAGAGTTATTTAGGGTACACAGCCAGATTCAAACCTTATGTGTGAACCTCACTGTCCAGCTTTAAAGACACTGGTAGTCTAATAGGACTGTGAGATGACCCATTCATGCAGTTAGACATGTGAGCAAGGATTAAAGCAGAAAGGCTACTGAAATGTGGCTCTATCTAAAATACAGAAGTGAAGTTTGAAAGTTATCTGAAGGTTACTTCAGGCTATCGCTGCCATCCTTCGAAATTAACTCCACAAAGAGGTCTTAAAAATGCCAATTTTAATGTGAAACCTTCATAAAAAATGGTGCTTATGGTATCTCTTTATATGTTTTCAGGCCACCACACTGAGCACAATTAGTGTAGCTTAATCCATTTTTTTATCCACTTTTATTTTTGTCTTCTGTACTTCAGTATGGGAGAAATACTGGGAGCTACATCATCCCCTCTGTGTCAGCTTCTACTCTAAATATACAATCTGTTTAATGCAGCAAAAAGGAAAAAAAAAATGGATGCAAATACTGACAATTCTGAAACGCATTGGAAATGCTTCTTCCTTTCAAAGTATCCTGTAATTTCGAAAAACTATAAAAAGTTATATTGTGTGGTTGACAATTTCAATTTTTCTCCCTCAACTTGCTAAAAGTTGGCTTTTCTATTTGCAATGAGCGTAGCTCAATCTGAAAAAGATCTGATTAAAACAAAAGTCTTATTTCACTAATTTAAATGAAATATTTGAAGTACCAACTGCTTAAACAGAAGAAAGTATATTTAAATTAGCATAGATGTTATAAATAATAGAATATAATTGTGTAACTCATAATGAGAATCATGCTGACTTATTAACTCAGCAGGATTTAGTCCGATGCTGACAATATTGTTTGATGTGTATGTTCAATATATTGGCAACTTCAAGGTGTGATCATAACATTTACAAAAGAAAAGATGTATATAATGCTTTTTTTTTTTTTAAGACTGACATGAAAGAACCTCCAGTGACTATGGCAGAATTTCTATATTCACGATGACTGTTTCTCAAAAATAATGGCTATTTGGTTTGGGTTTTTTTTCCCCTGGCTAAATAATGCTAAAGTACCTGGCAACTGTGAAGATATGACTGAGATCTCCGCTTCCCTGGGACTTTGCTTCTGTAGCTGCTGTAATTAATAATTATGCAGTCATTAGGATTAAATGAAAATGTCACATTGATGTTATTCTTAATGAAATATATTTTCATAAAGGTGACAATGTGTCTTGCTTACAAACCAGTGTGATGACAGCTTTTTTTAATTCTTTTTTTTTTTTTTTTTTGTGGGGGCTGGTGTGGTCCAAATTTTTTTATGCTCCTAGGAATGGCAGCAACATGTGTCTGAGTCATCTGGCTATATAATGAGAACATGAATATAATTATATATCATATTGCCCTGACTCCATACCTATGAGGGCTGCTGCTGCACTCTCCCCATGGCACCTCAGGCCACCTCCCCACTCCGGCTGCGTGCTGCTTCCAGGGCGGGCACTGCTTTTATACTGGGGTCTTGCCCTGTTGTGGAGCTGGAAACAGTTCCAGTTCAGGCATAAGCTAAGGAAAATCTGTGTCTAAGTTCCTAAAATGTGTGTTGTATCGTCCTAACTGCACTTGCGTTCATTACCCCTTCTCCTTCTCAGATGATGTGTATAAAAACACGCATCGGCTTCAGCATATTTAGGAATCTGATTTCCTGAGTTGACTGCAATTCTAATATAGTTAATAATGTTCCTCAGAAAGCTGAAGTACCCAACTAATTATTATACATTTATAGTGAGATAATATTGAAGTGTCAGTCAGCATCCAGTGAAGCTGTATTTATTAAAAATTTATACTGTTTTTGCACTCTTCTGCTTGGCTGAAAATGGTGATTGCTTTTGTTTTAACTGCACAGCTTCTACTGATTTATTTCTCATTAAAAGTACAAATGCAAATCCTTCCTTTCTGATTTGGCTGGCAGTTTCAGAAATGTCTGTACATACAGTGCAAGCAAATTTTGCTTTATTAATATCAACCGCCTACCTCCTGAGCATCTGATTAATCCATCTAATCTATGGCATTCAAAAAATACCTATTGCCATGGCATAATTAAATTCCCCGATTAAATATAATTTGATTTCATTTGCAGGGAATTACTCTTCATGGTGTGGGTGGATCTCAAGGACTGTTTAGAAAAATCAAGCTAGCTACTTAACAAGCTAGCAGAGGATTTAGTGGTTGTAACCTTCTGTTGAGAGGGTTGTCAAATGCAGTCAAAATGCTGAGGAACATAACCAGCCCATGCACGTGGATAAGGTGCACAGCTTGAATACAAGAAAATATAAGTATGAAATTATTGAAAAAAATATTTCTACTAAACGAGAGCATAGAGACTTGCTGGATGGTAAAACTGCTGTGGTCACCCTGCACCTGTATACTACTCACATCTGACTTTAGTTTGTGTCAATAGGATTATAAAGCAGTTGATACACATGAATGCTATTACCTCCACTAATAAGACTCCGAATTAGTAGTAAAAAACTTAATCCTCTTCCACTGATTTTAATGCTGTGAATATAGTGCAAGAAAAAAACAACAGCTGAATCTAAAACTCCTTGAAAAGCAGCCACTTAACTATTCACTTTCCTTAAAAAGCTGTTGCAAAGTAGAAAGTGTCTACCTGACTTTCAGTGACTCCTGAAATCTGGAATGCTTGTCAAAGGACTGAAACAACTATTTTTTTTTGTTCTGTTATGGCAATGACACTAATTAGTGTCTTAACATGGGATTTAATATAGTGGCTTAATACAAGGATGTAATTTATCATTCTTAATTAGAAAGTCATTGAATTTATTTTCTATTTTTCTGCCAAACCTGACAGATCTCCTGATACACCTGGCTTTAATCTATTTATTTTGTTTTACTCTAAGGGCAGTGGTGATTACCCTTTTGATTAGTGGTCAAAGGGGAAGAAAATAAACACGTTAAAAACTGGCAAAACATGGCAGGTACGATAATGGAGTCACAGCCACCAAACAGATTCTTACCACTTGAGAAATACAGATCGATCTGAAAATAGTCGCAAAAGGATTTTAGAATGAAATTCTTGGCAACGTGATTGAAAACCTGTTGATGCCATGAATGTGCAATTGATTTCTAGCAACGTTTTCAGCATGTCTATCCGCTGTATAGGCAGCTTCCTCGGTTTTCTGCAGACTGCTTTCAATCCTCTCCATTATACTAAGATTGTCTTTTCCACGGCAACTAATGACGTTTTCCTATATATGTCAAGGTTGATCTTTCTGCTGCCCTTCTGTTTCACTTCATTGAGTTTCTAGTGGGACACTAAAAGTTCTTGCTCCTCTTGCGCTGAGAATTATTCCCCAGTCTTTAGATGATACGTCTGTGGGCAGACACAGCTCCAAGCATTTCCACCACCGTGACAGTGTCAGCTGAAGGGGAACCTGCCTTACGCCAGCAGATAGAGAAATCCCTTCGCTCCCAGTGCCTTTCCAGTAATTCACACCTGCCTTCCTCCCAGATAATTTAATCTGTGGAGGCTTCAGGCTCCATTTATCACCTCTCCCTCTTCTCATTTACCAGACAGCTAAAGTTATCTCCACCTCCTTCTGCCTGAGTCTCATCACCCACTTAATCCATTTAAATCCTTCTATTATTTTTTTTTCCTGCTAAATCCTCAACTTCAAGGTCCTGTGTGCCAACTCTTAATGTTTCTCAGCACATCCAGCACCCAGGTACTGGAGTGTTCTTGTCAAGACTCAGTAGAGCCAGCAAAGACAACTTATCTTTTGCCCTTGTCTGCTGCTTATGACTGTGTAACACAGGGGACTTTGCACTTTTTCCCAGTTTTCCTGCACATTTAGGATCACAGGAATTCACCTATAAGGAGCTGAATAGGTCAGACTGGTAACTTGTTTAGTTTAATATGCCACTTTCAGCACAGACTAGTGTTAATTTTAGCAGAGGAACCGTATTGTCAAATTCATGCTTTTTTTTTTCTTTCCCCCTCTTTTAACCTCAACTCCATTTGTACCTTTTTCAGACTTTTTTGGAGGCTTGCTTTCAAGAGAAAGCTAAAATTATGAGGCGAGCCTTGCTCTACATCTAAATATCCTTTAATCCTTTCGGGCAGTGTATTCCATAGCCATAAACCATTGCCATAAACCATCTGCTGCATAAGCCAGATCTTCACCTCTTCTCACAGGTTTCAATTTCATTGTCTGCCTAAGAGTGTTAACAGGATTTTATGAAGATGAGGCACTCATGGAAACAACCCGTACCCAAACCTTAGGAGCTTTAAAGATGTGGCCTGGATTTTTACTTCAGTTTGGATTTCTACAGCGTGCCAATGCAGTGCAGAAAAGGTAGGGTATTTGGCAACGCATGTTGAACAGCAGGAGATGGTTAATAGCGAAACAGTAAGATATCCAGTAATGTATCATCACACTCGGTGCTGCTGAAGAGCTGTTTCAAAGCCATCACGACGTTTGTTTTCCAGGTTCCCAGTACACTGGTCCAAAACAAACGCCACTGAAATCCAAACTACTTTGGAAAAATCTGTATCTGTCAATTTAAAAGAAGTTTTGGCCAGTTACTGTGAAAGAGGGTATTTCTGGAAGTTGTTGCTGTTATTTATATTAGCTCTGCTGTTTAGGTTGCAGTGGATTATTGCATGCTTCACAGGCACAGAAAAGAACATTCTCCAGCTCTGACTGCTGCTCTGTGGAGGAAAGCTACCCACATTTTCTATTTCGTGCTGCAGTGTTTAATGCAACTCTATATCCATCTTTACTGATGCTATCTACGTATCTGCAGGCACTGCCCTTTGGAGAACAGTGGGGTTTGTGAATTTCTACAAATACCTTTAATATCCAAAGTTAGTATCTGCCCTGAATCAACTTTATGTACTTTCTGAATCTCTCCTGAGTCACCTTCAGCTTGTAAAGTGTAAGTAAACCATGTGACTTCTGTGTTTGGTAGGTGCAGAACTTTTTTTTTTACTATTATGACATGGCAAACCACATTTTAGCCCATAAAAAAATTCTTGATTTTTGTCACGTTGGAAAATAGCAAGTGGAAAAGCTAGTTGCTTTATGAGTCTTCTCTTCTAGTATGTGCCTACAATTTTGAATTATTTTAATGTGTTGTGTGAGGAAACATAATTTGATTATTTCCTTTTTATTCCCTTTATAAAAGGAATAATTTTGGATTTGTAAAATCCATTAGAATAGATAGTCTGGAAGATGGAAAATAGAGCAAGTTTCTTATTTAGAGGAAGTGAATGAAATTCTGCTTATCAAAGGACATTAATGATCAAACTAAATTCATTCCCACACAAAATGCAAATACTGTTTTTCAACTGACATTAATTTGTTTTTTATTTTATTTTCAAAGTCTAATAGGACACTTTTAGGAATATTTTTTAGCTTCCTCTTCTAGATCAAGGTGATCTGCAATTAATCTAAGCAAATGTATCCAAAATACAGTCTAAAAATACATCATCTCGCTATGTATTTTCTCTGTTTAGAAAGGTGTTAGAAAAGGACTAAATCAAGTGATTTCATAGATGCAGTGAAACAGATTAAACAAAAAAAGTCTTGTATCTTTATCCCTGTTGAATCAATTTGTCATTAATAATTTCATTTTCTGAGTGTCTATAACACTCTAGTGGCCCCAGTCTGCCAAAAAAAAAAAAAGTTAGTTTTGTTAGGATTAGGCTGATCATTTGTAGTTACTAACTTTGTAAGCACAAAAATAAATCTACAAGCAATGGGTATGACTTTTCAAATAGACCTCGGTGCAGTGAGGGAAGATGCTGAAGCAGTGTTCCACCCTCTTCTTCCCTGCCTTAGCCTGGGTAGGGCAAACGCCTGAGCTGCCCTGTGACCCGAGGAGCAATGCTGCTGGCCAAGGGCCACCAACAGCTTTGAGCTCTTCTGCTCCTTGCTCCTCCAGTGCTCTCGCTGAGCTGTTGTATATGCTTGGCATTACTTGAGTCTCCCCATAAGAAAGGATGATCTGTACTTGCTATTTTAAGCATGCCTTATGTTAAGGAATAAAGATGGGCATGATTGCATTCCATACTATTTTCAAAGATGCTGATAACGCTGGAAGCTTAGCTTATAGATAAAAAGACATTTGCATTTGATAGATGTAGTAGTCTTGCAGCTAGTGCAATGACTAGTAGAACATCTACCCAGCTTCAGATGGAGCAGGCTGCTCCCTGTTGGGGTGAAGTTTATTTAAAAGGATGGGGGAAATTAAATCCTGTTACTTTCTCAGTCCTGAAATGATGAGTTACAGAGCACCCACAAATTCAGAAGAAACACAGAAGTGTAACAGCAAGTGCTTACTGACCTGGGGGTTTCTGGCACAAGGATTGCAGCAGAGTGTTTAAAATGCATGACTTCACAAATAACAAGAAACTGCCTTGAGACAGGGTAAACTCATGGAGAGAAAATGAGTTAAATTGACTCTTTATAGTATATCAGCATGCCTTGTCGCTCAAAAGCTTATGAGCTACTATAAGGTTAGGTAGAAGTTTTTAAGACCATACACAGGACCACCATATACATTTGGTTATTTATTACTTATGGTTTAGCCTCAATAGCTCACGCTGATTCGATGACATACTTAGCCAGCTAGAGCAAGTATATGGCTACCTTCTGTTACTAAAGTGGTACAAAATATTTTGGCAAATCTTGCTATAGCTTGTCGTTTGACCAGGCATAAGAAAGGAGATAGGAAAGATTTTCTATTTCTATTGTACTGACGGGGAAAAAGAAGCAGGTAAGGTGATGTGAGCTGCTCAAGATCACAGAGCAGGTTAAGGCAAGCATTCAGACACTGCTTGCAACGCAAACTGATGAAAACAGTGAGACTAAATGAGGAACATATAGGATGCTCTTAAACTATTTGTACACAAAATTTCCCAAAGTTTACAGCTGATTCATTTCTCACATTAAGTTTGTTGTTAGATTTCACTAAGCTTACACAAAATCTTGCACCAGCATGAAGTCTTTTTATTGTAGCAATTCTGATTATTCATGTATGTATTATATTCTTAGGCAACTGTTCATCTTTTTCATACCTGGTCTGAGAATGATGTTGAATATGTTTCTGATCCCACTCACGTAACTAAATCAAAGTGACTTTTTCTCTTATGGCTTACTGCTGCAGATTTCTTTCCAGTGCATAGGCATTTTCATCCCATCATTTAACAACATTCAAATTCTTCCCAGTTCCTTATACATTTTCATCCAACAGAGCTAGTTATCAACTGCAGTACCTGTTTTCCAGAATATTATACTTCACTATTAATTTTGACCAGACCTGTGCATTGTCAACTGTGATTAAACAGAATGGTAATGTTACACTGTAATTCATATTGCACAAATACTGGGTAACACGTTACTTCAAAGTAGGAGAAAGCTGAAGTATACTCATGTTCCTGTATACACAGCAGTATTCAAGGTTAGAATGACACAGACCGGACAGACTATAGCACTCCAGAGCACTACATCAGCATCCATTTCTTCGACGCTAAAAGCAGTCGTTTTGGATTTTTTTTTGGTTAGCTGCCTAAAAATTCCAATGTATTTTCCAGACACCCAGCTAAACCCATGCCTAATAATTGTCAGAAAATTAGTATCAATTATTAAATAGATTTGTCTCTTCCTAGTTCTGTGCAGAAGCATATTAGTGTGAATATATATTTTTTATTAAAAAAAAGATATCCTAGAAAATCTTGAAAGCCAACACCTGGCCTTTTGCCCAAGAGGCATAAAAGTGTCTCCTAGACTGCTGGCTAGATTTAGTGTGCAATCCGGTGCCTACACTGCGAGGATGGTGCTCTCATGTCAAGAGAGAGGAAGAAAAAGGCTACTTCAGAAGCAATGCAGAGCATTTAAACTGGGCTCTTATTTTGACCAGCCATCTGGAGAAGCGTTTTTCTTGACAGCATAGCAGTGATGAGCAATTGTACTACTAGGATGATAGATAGTATCACGTAGTAGTAGATATAAACACAGTTATAACTACACGTTGACAGAAAAGATATCTAAGCTATCAGGCGTTCACACAATTATGGTATCTGCAATACTGCTGCTGTGCTCTGCTCTGGTTTTGGCAGCCTGGCTTGGCTGCACTTCGATGCGTTACTTCTTGCTGATACTCCAGCTCGGGTAGGCCTGCCCGCCCTGCCTCTTTGCTCCTGTGCTGCAGAGGAGGGTGAGCTGCCAGCTGATAAATGCCTTAAGCCAGGCAGCGTGGGCTCCTCTCCCTACCTGCCCCCCTTCCCACCCACCATCTCTTCCAGGCACGGGCAGCAGGTCTTTTGAGTTTGTCTTAATTCCATTTGTAAGCTACAAAATGACCATCCACCACTGCTGGGGGATTCAATGCACGTACGTATTTGCACAAAGGATGAGGATACGTGGACGCAAACCTCTTCTTCCCTTTTCTGTGGCTACAGGAGAGATGCTGCTGTTTGAAAGAGGGCACGGATCCTGGCCCTTGTTTATCAAGGAGCAGATAATTGCTTTTTCAACCCAAAGCACAGCAAACATTTGCCACCAAAGTGCAACTAGAATATGTTGTGGTGGCATTTCTGTAATGACCTAGAAATTAATGCTGTCAGCCTGGAAATGGGAACAATTTCCTTTTCAGGGGCAAATGAGAATACAGCTCCCTCCTCTCCTGGCCAAATGTTCCAGCCACCACATTATCGCATCCAGGATCTTTTGTTTAATTTTGCTTCAGCTCAATCATTCTTGCATCCTTTGTTCACAGAGATCCAGTTTCAATAGATGGGATAGATAGTACTTTCACCCAAATTACTGGGTAATGAGGACTGCTTGAGGAAGGAGCTGAAAGGAACTATTATACTTCCTAGCTATATTCTTATGTAAAAGAACACTATTGCCTTCATCTACTGAAAATCACAACGGTGAGGGGAAGTCCCTGAAAACGAGAGGGGAAAAAAAAACAACCAACACACCAACAAACCAACCCAGCATTATGTTCCTTTTTAAAAAAGGCAGGAAGGACGATGCAGGGAACTCCATGGTCAGCCTCACCTCAGTTTCTGAGGAGCTCCTGAAGCCCATCTGCTTTGGAGCCCATTCCCAAGCATGTGACAAAGTCAGGCACACTGTGCTTTACCAGCACAACTGACTGTGTGGGTGGTCGGCAAATGGTGAATATGACCTAACCAAACCCCGGCAAGGCTTTTGACACCCCCCGTAGCATTTTCATTTAGGAGCTGAGGAACTATGGCCTGGAGGAATGGATGATCGGGTGGGTCGGAAACTGCAGGGCTTGGTTCAGAGAATCCACAACATCCGTGTTGTGGATCAGCAGCACAACATCCATGTGGCAGCCAGTGACTCGTGGGGGCCTCCAAGGTCAATACTGGGGCCTGATGTTTTCCATTATATTCACGGCTAGCCCGGATGGTGACACAGTGCAACTTGTGGAGGGCACTGTGCCTCACAAGAGAAGTTGCCGGCATGGCATACAGCAAGCTTCAGTCTAGAGGGAGCCTGTTGAACTTCAAAACCAGACCATCAGCAACCTTCTGAAGTTCGGTAAGGAGAGGTGCAGAGCTCTGTACGGGGGACAGAGCAACCACAGGCATCTCCTTAGGCTCAAGAAGCAACCAGTGGAGTGGCAGTCCTGAGGAAAGGGACCCACAAACACTGCCATGGATACCAGCCTGGACACCAGCTGCTCACGTATAGGACTTCCAGATGGTTTTGTGGAAGCATCTTACATGATACTGAGAGGCCCAAGATGAAAGTGCATCTCACCCTAGATTTGGGAATGAGACCTGAAACATCAGTATCAGAGACATGCCTTTGTCTAAATATTTCATGTGATAAGACTTCCACAATTTGCTTGGGAAATTATAAAATTTTTATGTTAATGTTCTTACGTTATACTAAGTCTACACTATCTTTATTTACCATCAACTTCACTAATTTTACCTGTCAGAGAATGAAAGTATCTGAATTAATACATAATTATGCATGAGAATTGGTAACTTAAAGTTAGAAAAGTAGTTAAAATGACTACTACATGTTTAAATAGATAATTACACCTCAGGCCCACCCTTGCAAAGCATTTCGTTTTGGATGTGAATCACTGCCTACCAAAAGCTTTACCAAAGGCGTTACAAGCTTGCAAGGATTTGCAGCTCTGCTCCCTTTGCGTGCAAAGCTGGCTCCGAACTGGTGGAAGGTGTGCACACCTGGACCATGGGACCCGCAGCGGATCCCAGTCGTGCACAAAATAGAAGAGACAAACTGGTAACAGTGCTCCAAACTACATACACAGCGAACGAAAGTTTACGTTTTCGTATGATGGCTCAGATTTTGATGACTTTACGTACCAGTCTCATGCTGTCTTTCTCCTCGTAATCAATTGAGTTCTCTTGCCCACCAGGACCGACTGCTTTCATATCCAAATCACATCATACTGAAACTGTTAAAAACAACTGAAAAACGCGTAATAGTCTTTTCTAATAATCTGAAAAAGATATGACAAATCATGCAGCATAACAGGTTTTTGTTTAACGCACCCCCTCAGGTTTTTCTGTATCAGCGTAGACTTCATAACGTTACAACTTTTTGTGTAAACTTTTTACTAAACGTTCCTTCCCATTTTCTTAGCCTTAACCAGTATTTAGCTATAAAACCATACCTAAAGTCATGCATGACACAAACCTCCCATCATATTTTGAAACCAGGTACTTCAGCGTGGCTCAGGTTAAGCAGGAAGTTTACTACAGCTTCAGACTACTGAAGGTAAAAGAAGAGAGAGGGTTTTGGTTTTTTTTTCAGATAGGAAACTTTGAATGGTTTCATCATCTTTGTGTCTCTTAGGTGTTATCTGTCAGTCTTGTAGCCTGCAAGGTTGCATCCAATTATATCATCATTGGTTTGCTATCTATGTCAAACTAAGTTATACAAAACCACAAAATAAGGTTTGGTTCTTATCCTGATATCTCATTAACTACAACATTGCACAATTATATCAGTAGTATCTGACCCTTAGCTATAATAATTCACAAGGATCATGTCATGTAGGCTGTCATGTTATATATAGGAGGTACTATGCAAATAAACTTGATAACAAAATGCCTTCCTCGCTTTTGAAGGCTGATTTCAGGGTCTTAAGTTTGTGTACAGATGAAAGACCCCAGCCTAAGCGGCTGTGCCTCTTAGTTCATGACAATCTCATTTTTCTAACCCTTTGAAGTTTTTTTAGGTTTGTTGGTTTTTGTGGGTTTATTCTTTTGGTTTTAAATATAAATAAATATTTATCATCAAAAATGTCTATATGCTTTTGCTTCCCAACAGAATTTTCGGAGGTCAATACAAGGCCACTACCAACCTTCCCCTTTAGGTGGTACGTACATCCTTTTGGAAAGAATTGTGCAGATCATACTTTGGCTCTTGCAATATTTTACCTTCTCTTGAAAAAGACTAAAAATCCTACCAGTGACAAGAGTGTAATTATATTGTAGGCCTGCTGCATTTTTTTCCTACTTTTATTCCCCCCTCCCACCCCCTCTTCTCCTTCCCCATTCCATTCCCACACATACATAATACTGCTTATGTTAGCTGTAGAAGCGATAACCTAAAGGGAAGCTTTGCTCAGATACAGTACCCGCAAGTTAAGTTTCGTTGGGGTACTTATTTTGTGTCCTCTGTCTCATGTTAAAATCAAATTACTGTCATCTGTTCAGTTGTAGGATTTACCTCATAGCATGGAAAGGTTAGTATTTTTACAATTATTATCTGGAACTCCATTGTGATTACATTTAAATCTCTCCGATTTTAGCAAACCATGCTATTATTCCTCCTGCTGTTGTGGTATATTCATATCAGATGTTGTGAAATCTGACAGCACCTTTTCATGTAAATTGGGGTTTCACTTCTGTCCTGGTCACCAGAAAAGCAGAAGCTGCACTTTCTCTTGGGTCTCACCATTGTCCAATTTCATTCTTTTGTTTGTCCTGATCACCTACCAGTCTAATGTTTGTGCCTAAGGTCTACTTCACGTGTTGAATATGCAATTATCTCTTGTGGGTTTTTTGACATTTTCTTTCCCTCTGTCAGCCTCTGCTTTGTCTCTAGCCAACTCAGCTGACCAGACCTGCAATTCCATCAATCCAAATTTTATCCCTCTATTCCTTCCTGTTAAAAGGAAAAAAAAAAAAAAAAAGAAAAGAAAAGAAAATATTTTTACAGTTCAAAGTCTTTTGGAACTTGTTATAGCTTTGGATATATAGATGTGGAAGTCTTCAGTTTCCACAATTTTTCAAAATGGAAGGGTGGTACAGCTGGGGGTTGGGGGTGCGGGTAAAAAAGGTCTCGAGAAGACTATCTGCCTAAAGTGTATGGTTAAAAAAACCCAACCAAGAAAGCTTAAACACTGCCCCCCCATCAAAATAACTGCATAACTTTTTCTTAGTACTCTTATTTCTGTTTCTCCCCCACTCCCAATTGCTTTGCAAATTTGTAATTCACTGCTTCCAAAGGTTCTTCAAACTTGTTCTACTGGTTTTCAAAAGCAGACAGACTTGTTTTTCTAAGCTCTTCAGTATACCAACTGAACTTATTTCATTTTTCATTTTGTTCCTACAAAGAATCTTGGGATGCTCCTTGAAGGGCCCTAAATCACAGTTGTATCATATGGGTATATTCAGTGTGTACTCCACAATAATTACCTGGTATTTAGCACAGAGCCGTGCTAAAATGAAGGGCTATTTAGTAATCATAAAGACCTTGATCCAACAGTTAATGGAAAAGCGCCTTATCATAAATAATGCGGCCAGCTCCAAGGGGAGCGACTTCTAATGAAAACCCTTCCCTCCCTTGGTATCATGCAGCCGAAACAAAGGGAAAGCGCTCGCTTTCTTGTCGCGGGTGGAGGGGGCTTCACAGAGCCCCTCCGAAGCTCTCCACGGGGCAAGCGCTGCTTTCGCCCACACCAAGGGCCGCGCTTCCGACGGCTCGTCGGGCTCCACCGGCGGCACAGCCCGAGGGCCGCTCACGACGGCGGCGGTGCCAGGCGGGGAGCGCGATGCGCCCCGTCCCGCCGGCGGGGCCGGGCCGCGGTGCCTGGGCAGCCGGGGGGCGCCACCGCCGGGGAACCCCGCCGAGGGCCGGCGTGCCCCGCCGGGGAGCCCCGCTGCCGGGGGCTCGGCCGCCCCGCCGCGCCTCTCGCCGCGGGCCGCACTGCTCCGCCCGGCAACGGCACCCCGCCTGGAACGGGCCGGGGCCGGGCACTGCGAGAACGGGGCAGCAGTGCGGCGGCAGGGAGCGGGGGGGCGACGAGGCCCGCGCTGGCTCCCAGAGGGAGAGAAGGGGTCCAGCCCCAGCGGGCCGCCGCACCCCGCCGGGCCGCCCGGGCTGCCATCAGGCGCCCCGGGGCTGCGCTGCCGGCTGGGCCCTCTCCCTCCGGAACCTTCGTTTCTCAAGTTCTGCTGCTCTCTCCAGCGGGGCCGGGCCGGCACCCGTGAGCCGCAGGCACCGCGCTCCGCTCCCCCCAGCCCGGCCCGCCGACCCCCGGGGCGGTCTCGGCGGCCGTGCCCGCGGCCCCCGGCGGAGGGAGCCGCGCTGCCGCCCCCTGCAGGGCCGCGCCGGAAGGGTCCCGCCGCCGCGGGCGCTGAGGAGGGGCGGGCGGCCAGCGGAGGCCGGGACAAAGCCCGGGGCAGCGGGAAGGGCGGTGAAGGGGCCGGCGCGGCAGTAGCGGCGAGCGCGCGCCCGTCTCCCTCCGCCTAAGGACTACTTGTCCCCAGATGTCAGGCGGCATCTACCCCCGCCCCTGCCGCCGCACGCGCTGGAGAGGAAGGGGGCGGGGCGGGCGCCGGAGGGGGCGGGGCGGCGGGGCGGGGCCGGGCCGGGCGGAGGAGGGTCAAGGAGGCGCCGAGGAGAGTACCAAACGGGCTGAGGCAGCCGCGCACCGGGCTGGCCGCGGGCCTGGCACGGCGGCGGCCCGGGGGCGGGAGCCCGGAGGAAGAGGAGGGGCGCGGCGCCGCGGGGCGAGCCTGGAGCAGGAGCGGCGGCTGGGGCGACGGCTGGAGGTGAGGGAGCAGCGGTGGGGAGGCCCCTCGCCCGGCCGCGGGGGAGGCGGCAGCGGGTCGCCCCTGGCGGGGCGGCGGTTGGGACGGCGGTTGGGGCGGCGGGGCGGGCGGCGCTGCGCTGTACCTGCCGCCCGAGGCTGGGCGGGGGACTGACACCGGTGCGCGGCGGCGGGGCGGGCGGGGGCGGCGTGCGGGGTGTCCGCCGGCCGGCTGGCAGCGGGGTGCGGCGGCGGGGGCCGGCCGGCTCGGCGGGGTGGGTGTGCGGTGCCCGGGAGCTTTGTGCGGAGCCGGGTGTGGGTGTGTGTGCGCTGGGGGAGGGGAGCGGAGCGGGGGACAGGGCGTGTGTGCTCCGCGCCGGGGCTGTGAGCAGCAGATGAAGGGCGGGCGGGGAGGGGGGAGCCTCCCAGCTGCTGGCTGGGCTCGGGCTTTGCTGGAGGGGAGGCGGCCGGGCTGCCGGAGTGACTTTTGAGCCGTGTGTGTGACTGTGCCTCGGCTGAAAGGAACCGGAGCGCGGGGTTCGAGCCGTTTTGGGGGTTGGTTTGGGGCCGGGGCCGGGGGGTGTCGCGGTGGGGCGGGAGCAGGGCCGAGGGGAGCGGAGCGGTGACAGGGGCGGCGGCGGGGGGGTGAAGCCGTGACCCCGGAGTCCGCCGGTCGCCCCGCTGCCGGCCAGGCGCGAACAAAGAAGTGTGCGGGGAGCCCTCGGCAGCTCGCCCCGTAAAATAAACTTCAACAAAATCCCGTAGCCGGCAGCAGGAGAATTGGGTGAAGAGAGAATGCGGTGGCGGAGCCTTGCTCGGCAGAACGTTTCTGAGGTGAAGGGGTATATTCAGTTCTCCTCCGGAGAAAACGAAAGACGTACTGCTCCTGTGGTTTTGAGGCCACTGTCAAATCTGTTTATTGTCTTTTGTCCTGTCTCTTTTTGTACGTGGCTAACTGTACCTTGTAATAACAAATCTATTTAAAATTTAAAGGCTTTCTAGACAAATCTGATTTAATAGGACAAACAGAAATAAAAAATAAGAGCCCTTGGTTTTACTCTTTGTTGTCTGCCTTTGCAATTTACTGAATTATGACTTGCATGCAGGGTTAAAAGTGCTGTCTTCTTTATTTCAGAGCTCTAGGGGAAGATGTTGTCTCTCCTGACATCTTGTGATTAAGATACCTGAGAACAGGTTCAGTAAGAATCCAAGTTCCTGAAGACGACACTTAATGAATTTATTGAAATAAGAAGCTGTAAATATGGTTTTTTTTCCTGTCATCTGTACTGCGTAAGAAACCATAATCTGAAGCACTTTTCAGACACTTGCCCAGATGTACGAAGTCTGCAAAGCTCACTGTCCAAACTGACCGTTTCTTAGCAAGTGGTGCTTACCCACATTTGTGGTATGTATATAGTACTCTGAAGAAAAATCTCTTTCTCTATAAAATTCCCAGAAGGAACATTTTATTATGGACAGCTTTTTCTGGATGTATATCCAGATAGATTAATGCCTAGAGCTGAAAGGCATTTAGTGTACACTGAAAAGTTGGCTTTCCCTCAGTTTTTCCAGATGTATTGTCTCCCCTGTATACTGGGAACACGCACAACTGCATAAACTGCAGATGCAGCCATGGAGCTGTGTGAACTTTTGAGCCATATGAGAAGTATTGTTGAGCGTTGGTATCAGACACCGCTTCATGATGTCAGCTGAACTGTGATTGTGTTATGCTAATCATAATAAAACATACAAATGGAGTGACACCCTTCCTGAGAAGAGGCTGTTAAGTTTTACAGGAAAGGTTAACTGATTGTCGTAACCTCTGTCAAGTTCTGTGCAGAAGACTTTTTTTTTTTTTTTTTTTTTTTTTTTTCTGTGCAAGATGAATGCCTGTCTCCCTCCTCTGAGATGTTGAAGGTGTACTGCTTATGACAGATCCAAGAGAAGAAGCTTTATAAAATGGCTCAAACCAGCTTGCTGCAGGGAAAGCAGTTTTACTGTAGGGAGTGGGTTTTCCACAAGCTTCAGCATTGCCTCCAGGAGAAGGCTAACTGCAGCAGTATTGCTGCCAACAAACCATCTCTTGTAGCAAATTCTGGGAATAATACCAGTGTTGTCTCTGGGAAAGGAGCTGCCTGGGGTGTATTGTTGGTAGGAGGGCCTGGTAGTGGGAAGACGGCCCTCTGTACTGAGCTACTGTGGCCAAGCTCACCTGCAAACCTACAAAGAGGCTTACATCGTCAGGCTCTAGCCTTCCATTTCTGCAGGGCCCAGGACTCCGACACGCTGTGTGTTGGAGGGTTTATTAGAGGTTTAGTTACACAAATCTGCCACAGTGGACTGATCCAGGGATATGAGGACAAACTAAGAGATCCTGCTATTCAAAGTCTCTTGCAACCCGGGGAATGTGAGAGGAACCCTGCTGAAGCATTTAAAAGGTAAAAAAATAAATTTAAAAAACCCTATTGAAAATAAAACCCAAATTAAAAAAAAAATATGCTGGCATCTGTTTAGGTCTTCCTTCCAGAGAGTCTACAATGCAGACAGTTTAAAACATGTTTGTTTCTGGCTTGTAATCTCTGTCCGAGCTTGCAGACCTACAATGGAAAAACCTAAGTTTGTCCTTATAGCTAACATAAATAAATACTTGCTTTGTAAACAAAATTTATTATTAATAGTGAATTTATTTATGTGTGTATTAATACCCTCAGTTGTAACTGGTGTTTTGGAAAGACTTTAAAGTAAATGACTTCAGAGTGGAAGATACCTAGTCAGTGGCCTTCATGTGCCATAAAGATAGGACAGTTGTCTTTCGTAAACCTGAAACTGACCTTACAGGACCCTTGCAAAAGCTTCCCATACCATGCTGTGTCTAAGAGGAAACTTGACTAAATGGATCTCTGGGTCTGATCCATCACATCAGTTTTAGGTTTGTCTAAAAATATGTGGCAGGAAAATGTCAATTAACTCCTTGTGTTGCTTTTCACAATATGCACGGATTATGTCAAATCTTTATTGCTACTTGTGAATTAAGTACTCCAAAGCGTTGAGGAGATCAGAAATGTATCAAGGGGGCTTACCCTGCCCCTTGGAAGGTATGTCAGCTAAGCTGAATGAAAATATTTATTTTTTTTAGTGTTCCCTAACTGAACTTGCTTGAGTATGTCATTAAGAATATTGTTACTGTAATTACATTAATATGCATGTAAGTGTTTATATCTGTAGATCGCTTAGAACAAGGTGCTGTCTTGAGCACAGCCTTCGCAAGCATGGGTCGATCAGTTTTTATTCCTTTGAGTCACAATGAAGGAAAGTTCAGAGAGGATAAGGCTTGTATGTAGCAACAGAGCTTTAATCAATTGTGTTGCCAGTATAAAACTTTCCTGGAATATTAGTTAAACTGAAGTTCTTTAGTATTGTGTAGTACCTTTTGCGGTACTTAAGAGTTTATTGGATAGTATTTGCAGTATATATATATAAAAAAAAAAGCCTTTCTTTTCCTTTTTGGGTTTTTTTTTTTTTCCCCGACTACTGTTTGAGTAAACAAGTACTGAGGTTAAACTGTAGTTCTTGCTCATATTGTCGTGGTTGTGTAAAAGAGCCTTCTTGTTCTGATGGCTGTTACGTCCTTGCCCACTGAATAAACAGGATGCGTGTCTACATTGTTCTCAGTGTAGTGTCTTAAAACAAATAGTCTAAACCAAAAATACGTCGTCTTTTTTTTTTTCTTGCTAAGTGAAAATGCAACTCCTAGCAGCTATTAATTTCAGAAGTATTAAGCCATCTCAGTTTCTAATGACTAAAAACTGGGTGAAAGCATCTATAAATGGAATAGCAGACTGGATGTCTAGCTTCAGGCAGTCTTTTAAAAATCATGGAAGTGGATTAATCTGAGGACTAAGAGCCTGTTTATATTTAAAAGTCTATTACAAGGAAATCTTAGTAATTTAGTAGAGGCAAGTTCTCTGTAAGAGCTGGAAACTTTCCTCTGTTCAAGATGATTGTCTTACGCCAAAGAACAAGAGTCAGAAAAATGTCTTTAGACTTAAATGTGATATAGAAATACAAAAGATACTTGTGAGTCAGACTCGGCTTTTCAGATAAGACTGCTTCTTATGAACGCAGGGTTTAATAATGATGGGTTGAGTATTGAGGTCAGTATACAGGGTTCTTGGGTTTTGTACTGGAAGAATAAAATACTACACAATGTCTTTGCCTTCTCAAATTTTGCCGCAGTGATTGTGAACTCTTATTATTATTATGCTAAAATTCTTATGTTGTAGTACAGGGTTTTTTTATATTCTTTTTTCCTGGCCCTTCGTGTATTCCCTTGCAGCCTATCTACCCTGATCTCCTGCTCGCAAAAGCAGCTGTAGTAGATAGTCTTCGTTCTCATGTTTCAGATTTAAGGGAGATGAGGTGTTAGGAGACAAGGTCCTGTACTGGGAATATAAGTTTTCAGCACTGTGGCAGGGGACCAGGAGACAGCTGTTGACAGCAGAACAGCGAGCTTGTTCTGCTGCCTGTGATACCATAACTGTCCACAAACAAGAGGAACCTGGAAACCCCCTTTCCACCATCAGATACCTCAATCATTTGTTGATTGAACTTCCATTAATATATAAAGCATGCAATAAATGTTTAACAAAAATTTATTGGTTTTCATGGTTTCTTAGACTTAGCACTGAGCACTTATGTATTCTGGTCTGATGTGTTTATGTATGCCCTCTGTTAAGTGAAGGTTGTTGTAATGTGAAATGAGTTCTAGGAGGACTTACCAGTCAGCTGATTGCCTTTTTCATTGTCTAAAGGCATTGAAACAGCATAAAGCTCTTGGCTCAATGCTGCTTGGATTTTACCTTATTTTAATTTGTTCAGTAGGAGAGGGGGAGAATCTTTAAAGACACTGATGAATTTTTGCTCTGTGTGGCTGCTCCAGACTTGGTGATGTATTCATGGCCTAAAATGGAAAGAATTCTCTTCAAAAGTGCTAAACAAGATTACACCATTCTATTTTTGTGCTAATTGTCCTACAAATAGTAAGAAAGAAAATCTTTCTAATGCCTTGTAACGTGGCAGTTAACTAACAGACTTTATATTGTGAATCTTTTTCTGAAGAACGGTTTTTGTTTTGGGGTTTTTTTTAAGTTTTTCAGAAACTCTGATGGTCATAGTGCACGTGATGACCTGGAGAGTTAAGGCTTTTCTCCTGCTTGAATGTCTTCTCTTAAGATTCCCTCATGTATTTATAATCTCAACACACCCTAAAAAGTCTTTCAGGGGTGAATCTTGCAGATTTAGAGAGCTGGAAGGGCTGATTTATACAGGTGTATCTAACAAGCATTTGTTGCTGCATTGACAGCTGAGAGGAAGAGCTGCTACTTACAGGACCCCTCCTCAGGCCCTTTCTCATGCGTGCAGTACTGGAGCAGAAAGCAGCCTTAAACATAAGGGAAAATGCTGAAGCCTCACAGGCAAATTTTATGTGAAAGCGAAGCAGAAAGTATGAAGGAAATGGCAAAGCATGTTACAGACTCCAAAAGTAAGAAGAAATGATGTGTTAAACTGAAAGAACTGAAAAGGTCTATTAGGCTATTCTTCCCTATTTAAATAGAAAAGTCAAAATCGGAATAACCCAAATTTTGCAATACTAGGATTGTGAATGGGGGTTGATTTTGGGGGTTTGCTTCAGCAAGTTTATACTTCCAGCAATTGGTAGGAATGCAGGCAGCTTTCAGTTATCCAAGGCCATGCAGATATATAGAGGAACTCTGGTATAAATGATGGGTAACACTGAAATTTATGCAGGCAAGGCTGTAAAAAGACATCTACCCTTGTGATCCTGGCTTATGTTTTCCAGACAAAGGAGATAATGTGAAACACCTTCAGGCAGTAGGGGAAGGCACATAATTCTCATGTCTTGTGCTACAGTTAGGATCAGTATTGGTGGTGGAAGGCAGAGCTTGGTTAATTCACAGCCGACAAAGTGGATGTTACTAGAAATATAGACCTATTTTACCCTTCAGAGTTGATTTCTTCTGCAGCTATTGCTCTGAGGTTAAAAGACATCTGTGACCAGAGCTCCTGAGTCAGAGAACTCGGAGATAGAACATGCCTGTTAAGTAACCTAATGGTTTAAGCTTGTACTAAACTCACCTTTAGTGCGCCTTGGTCAAGTACAAACTTAAAGCAAAATTTGAATTTTGTTTCAGTGGATTACTGAAATTAATACATTGCTGACATTAATAAATTCCCCCAAAACTCTGATCTCCCGGTATGTTGGTGCAGATGGTGCTGCTTTCCTGTCACTCACAGAATAAGTTTCTTGCTGTCTTCTGTATGTCTTTTCAAGACACTTCCAATCTTGTAAGACTGTTTTCACATACTTATTTCTCACATACTGCATTTTGGTCACGGATGTTCAAATGTCTTTTACTTGTGAAGTGTCCTGAAACTCTATTACTAAGGTACTTCTAATACAGTTACTTTAAGAAAAATGGTCTGATCAAAGAGGTTTTTACTGGGGGGCAGAATGAAGCTATGAAATAGATTTCCACTGATTTGCATTACTGAAATTGCATTCCCATGCAAACAGCCATCCCTGATTGGTAGGGACTCAAGAAAAGAACAATTTGGTTGGGGGTAGGGGGGTGGGGTTGGGTGAAGGACAGGACAAAACAACCCCAGAAAAAGCTGCTGAACAAACTTACGATTGTATAAGAAATTTATAGGGTGGTGAAACATTGGAACAGGTTCCCCAGAGCAGCTGTGGGTGCCCCATCCCTGGCAGTGTTCAGGGCCAGGTTGGATGGGGCTGGAGGCAGCCTGGTCTAGTGGGAGGTGTCCCTGCCCATGGCAGGGAGTTGGAACTAGGTGCTTTTTAAGATCCCTTCCAACACAAACTGTTCTATGATTCTATGGGGTTTTTCTCCAGCTAATGTTACATCTCCTTTACATAATCTAATACGATGGGAACTATGCCCCAGAACTTAAGTATTCTTTTCTCATTAAGGACACCAGTTTTCTTCTTTTCTGTGCACACTGGTGCTAAATTCAGTGTCATGGTTCCTTTTGCAGGTTCCCAGACAATCACAGCTTTTCTTCTACTTCTAACTCCTGATCTCTGCTACTCATACTTGAAAGCCCAGAGAGTTAACTAAGCCGGAGAGGTGACAAGAGGCATACACACCAGAACTTTAACAGCAATAAAGAATTGTTGGATGTTGCAGTTTCTCTACACCCTAGTGCTCTGTGAAGCTGTACTAAGTATCTATGGTGTAGTTCCTTTGTGTCTGCGTGCACAACAGATTTGCATTGTAATGGAATGTGACCAATAATGCTAAGTGATATAAAAACTAAAGCAGTTTTATAGTTCTCTAGAATATGCAAATATCTGTAGACTTGATAGTAAAAAGTATGAGAGGTCATGTAAGGTTTCATGCTGACTGCAAGTTTGAAGCAGGGGTTTATTTTGATTGAAACTGAAAGCTGCCTTGTATGAGTCATTTGCGTGGACAGCATTAATGTACAACAGATTTTGTGCCAATAGCTGTTATCTGTGTAAAGTTACTTTTACCCGTTTGGAGGAGGACTCCAAAGGATCAAGCTTCTGGTATTTCACGTTTGGTGATATGATGGAAATCTTGCAAACAGCAGAATTCGGAGTAAAACCTAGGATTGTCAGCCAATGCCAACAGGCATTTCCCCCCCCCCCCCCCCCCCCCACCTGTACTGGCTGCTCATGCTACTGTTTTTTTGTTGGGTTTTTTTTTTTTTTTTTCCTTCCCTGTGTTTCCCTTGAGAGTGGTATATCATCAGAAGGTTGCAAATTGTAGGTGTTTGAGAGAGCTTTTACCCTTACGTAAATGATAAGGGAAAACAAGTTTTATTTCAAGTTCTGGATAGTTTGTTGGACAATGTAGAAAAACACAGGTTTGTTCAGCAAATGTTCTGTGACTGTTGTCAGGGGACTTTCAATCTGCAGTACTGAAATGCCATTTTTCTTACCATTTATTTAGCATAGATGAAGGAACAGGTTTAGAAATTGAGCTGTATGCAATAACAGATGAAGTGTGAAGAAGCTGTTCTCTTTAGAACTTCTTGTATGATCTTTGAAGCCAGAAATATGATTCAAATTATCATGGATTGTATAGGCTGTATTGAGCAATTAATTAGTGAGCTTTTCACTTTTTTGGAGTAGCTTGTCTTGCTAATTGCAATAACTTAAGTGTTTCTTGGAGTAAATCTGAGAAGTTGAAGGCCAGCCCTCTTTAGTTCTCTCTTTTTTTTTTTTTTTCCCCTCTTTTAACTGGTTTATTTTCTGTTGTCCAAAGACAATGTGGAAGTTTCAAATCTACTTTAAACCTGAGGCCAGAGATTAATTAGAGTATCCTGACTTTCATGGGCTTAGTCTTAGATACTTTATCCTACAAAATTTGAATTTCTCTTGCTGTTGAATTAACCAATACATGGTTCTGCTGCTGTTCGTAGCGCTCAGTGACTGCTGTGAAAATAAACAGTGTTAATGTTGCTCTGGAGGGGGTGAGGTGTTAGGTAGCAGGTGATATTCGGACTACTCTCAGCTTTATTTCTACATGAACTGCATTTAGTAAAAGTGTGGGTTTACCATGAGCTTAGGAGGGATTGAAATCAAAGATATGCTGAGAGGCAGTATATTGGAGGCAGTTATAGATGCTTGAGCTTGGGCTACTGGGAACTTGAAAGCTGCTGGGATTTCTATCAGTTTATTGTATAAGACATTAGTAATTCAATATTAACCTTCTTATAGCAAAGAAGTGCCTTGAATATCTCCAAGTCTCAAAAACTCTCCCAAAGTGATCTACATCTTTTTCTCTAGTCTTCTGCTGTCTTCTGGAAAGGGCTGCTACACAGCCTTTCCCTCTGTTTCTGCAGCTCCAGTACAGTCTCGGTAGCTGCAGCTTTGCAGCAGTGACAAGGAGGGTGTTAACATAGATCTTGTCAGACTCTCTAATTTTGCAGAGCTATAAGTGGTAGAAACAAAGCCAAGGACTAACTGTATCCTGTTCCATGTGAAGAAAGATCTGAATGCGTAATAAATTAATTTACAAGACCCTTCAAAGAAGACAGTTGATAAACTTCCAGTATGTTTATTCATTTACCACTTGTAAAGTTCAAATGTGCAAGTGACCGATTTCAACCACTAGAGAGAAGGCTGGAAAGGGACCTCAGAAAATCAAGCCTGCTATCTCCTTCCCCAGACAGAAGAAACCATGTTTGTTTCTAAGAGATGCTTGCTTCATCTGCTCTTACACTTCACAATTCCTACCAGAAAAAAATTTCCATATGTCTAACCTGAGGTTTTTTTCTTGCTGTAGTCTAAGTTTGTTACTACCTACGGTATTCTTGAGAGACATGGAGAATAGATGCCATCTTTCCTTTTTGGGACAGCCCTTTATGTATTTGAATACTGCTTTATTTGCTTGCATCTTTAAATTAAAAAAATCCAACTTGTTAGTCTTCCTTCAGAGGTCACACCTAAGAGTGTGACATTTAAAAAATCCTTAGCTAAGTAAAGTTTTCTGTATGTAAAGGGAATTTTTCTTAGCAACATTTTAAATGTGTAAATATGCAACATGTTACTTCTGTGCTTTCCCAGAATTTTGTCCGTTCCTACATCTTTCACTTCTGCTTGACTAGAATCCTGAAGCTAAGCTGGATCCTAGCCCAGAGGAACTTGATCTGGTACAAGATTGAATTCTCATTTTAGTAGGAGCCGTAATAATTTTCAGTTAAAAGCAAGCTCATTTCATTTAAAAGTGAGCTGTTTTGTGCTAGGTACCTTTGTTGCAGACTTCCTGTGGTGCATCAATGGGTTGTTCAAGGTCTCGGCACCTACGGCGTGTCAAGGAAGTGCAAGCAGTGCTCTAGCAAGCGAGGTTCTTGGTGGTCTTTCCCATGTAGTCTTCTGCCTGTTTCTAGTCTCAGTTTGAGATTCTGCAGAAGATGGGTGTTGGAATGACAAGCTCTCAATTCTGTGCAATTTAAGGCTAGATTTGTGGAAGGATTTAAGTCTCTCTGCTTTTTGAAGAACTTAAGGCTGGCGAATGTAGTCATGCCAAAACATAAGGAACACATGCCTCTATCACTGACAGTACTGTGTACTCAATTTTAATGGAATAATTAGGGTTTGATCTGGTGAAGAAAGGTTGTGTCAAAAATGCGTACCTTCAGCACCAAGTGGCAGAGGTACTTTTTAAAATAAGTTGTTAACTCCTGTGGAATTTCATCAGGACTGGATGGTTTTGCAGTCTTTAGCTCCCTAGTAGATTGATCTTCATGCTGTGGAGGCTTACACTTAAATGATTGTGTAGTGAGAGATATAAAATATTAAAAATAGCAGACAGACTTCAGCATAAAGGCTTTTACAACTCTTTGTAGGAAGCAGCTACATGTAAGCTGATATCTGCAAGATCAAAAGAAGTTTTGAGATCTAATGAAGAAAAATGGTGAACAAGTCGGTCTGTATGAAGGAAGTCAGGAACAGTACCAAAAAAAAAAAAAAAAAAGCATTGCACTGAACCTTGGTACTGTCTTCCGTGTAGTGGTGTCGTGTAAAGATGTGAACTGCAGTGTATTAATGCTAAATCTGTGGTCAAATTGTCTTCAGTGTAGCTTACTAGTTACAACAGTTCAAGGAATTGAGTACAGTTTCTGTGCTGACTTTCACTTTTGTGTGGTATGAGTCTGTTAATTTATAAATTATCTACATATTTGTCATGTATGTTAGAGGCTTCTAGTAAATACAACATTTGTCTATGTTTTAATTATTCAGTAACGTGATTTATTTTATAGTTAAAGATGACAGAGGCAGGTCACCGACTGAAAATCACACCCATTTGTGAGTGAGATGAAACTATTTTGGTAAGAGCATGCACGGAAGGTTAAAAAGAATCTGCCAACTCAGCTGGTATTTCCAGCTCAGTGGAAGTGAAGTTGCAGAAGGTAAATTGGTATTTCATAAAGTTGCTCTTGTGAGAACATCTTGACTCTGGGGCTTCTGATTCCTAGTATGTACCTGTAATATGTAACTGATGCTTTAGACTTTTAACGGACACTAGGTTTCATAGAAAACGCTGTGTTCTGGTGCTCTTTAGACTATTAGAAAGTTGAGCATTTCCTGAAGCTTAAGTACTTTGTGGCATGTTTCTCTTTAGGCTTTTCCCTTAAATCTGTGGAGTTAACGGGTCACATAGCAACAGTTGGTGTTTCTGCAAGAGCAAGTTGTATGTTCTTCTCTCATTGTATGGAAGCACTGCATACAGACTGAACATAATACCATTTAAGGTTTTAACCTTTTCAGTTTAAATTACCATAAGAAAGTTTCCCTAAGGCATTTTAATAATGACAACTTACATAGACCTTTTTGTCTCCTACTTCTATAGGCATTAACATTTTGCCTTTAATCTATGTGGCTCAGTCTTAAATCTTACAGGTTTTCCTATAAGCTGTTTAGTTAGGTGGACCTTCATAGCAATTCTCACTTGTTAATTATTTCCCTTCCCTCCAGTTTTCTATGCACATGTTCATAGCGAGTGGAAGGGTTTAAGTTTCTCTTCTTTTTTTCCTTTTTAATGAAAAAAATGAAAAGGATTTGGTGGATTGTGAAGTAGAAAGGACTTAGTGTGTCTAATATACTGTGAAAAGATAGTACTGAGATACTGCCTTCTGAAAGTGTTAGTGAAGCAATACATTGAAGAGGTTTCAGTTTCTTCCATGTGCTGATGTAGACAATACACTGGGAATGGTGAGAAATCTTCTATCTTTATCTAGAAGCAAGAATATTTTGAGTAGTTAATGCAGAGACACTTCATGTTTGAAGAATTACTGCTCAAGAAGAAGTAATTAGGAAAAAAAGGCAAGTGTGATTGAAAAAAATGTTAGAAGGTAATTATGTTGAAATAAGCATTGAGTTTTATATAGGTGTTCAAAGGTATTAAAGAGGAGGTGCCACAGAGAATGTGAGTGGGTAGGTTCCTGGTACACTTAATGACATCAGAATGTGATGGGGTGGCATGAAAGAAGAACTGAAAATGAGATCAAGAAAAGAAGGCAAATGGGGAAATTTACTTTCTCTCATGTCAACAAATACAATCATATAAATGATGGAGAGGGGCAAAACAATTGCGATTGAAGTCCTCTGTGTAGCGTGTTTGCAGATACCTTCTCACAAAAAAAAGACTAAAAAGTCTTTGTTGTTGATGGTAGGCAATAAAAGTTCTTGGCTCAGTTTTGGATGCTGTTGTTTAAATTGACAGGACTGGGAGTAAAGGGTCATATGTGAGTGGACTTTCGATCCACGGCCCATGAACAGTGCCTTTTCCTTGTGGTTTTTTCCTTTGTCACGTACTAATAAGAGTTGGTAATACTGCTGTTTGTGTGAAGAAGGGGAGATGAGCATCTGGGTGCACAGATGCAGGCTTGTATGCTAAAGATCCGTGATATCTTTGCAGTCAAAAGAGATTAAGAGGAAGGGGGCGTGGCAGCATCTTATTTAAGGTTACTTGACGAATTGGTGAGCTGTCCTAGAAGAAAGAGAAAACTGTTGGGGAGCTCTAGGTTGGTTAGGGAAAATACCAGCAGCATAGAGACCGCATTAATGGGCAGGTATGAATGAACCATGTGAGGAAGAACTGTTAAGAATGGGATTACAGCATGATTTCCATCTTAAAGCAGTTCGTTAACAAATCTTGGCTTAACTACGTTAGCTGTCCTGCAGTGATGGTGAGCATGATACAATCACTAAGCTGTCTATCCTTCTACACTTTGATGAAGTAGAGTTCAACAGGATGTTGGAAAAAAACCCTCTGTAGGTAAAGTGCAGCTGATACACGATAAAAGAAATTGTCCTATATGATTTTTAATTACCCTAAATTAGCAAGAGAGTATCCGTTCTGCCTTCACTAAAGATGGAGACTGAAGTAGTCAACAACACAAAGAGTTTAAGAAAGAGGAATGTTAGGAACTCTTCTGTTACTTTTCCTTGCTGTTGCACTGGTATGTATGATGGCAGTGGTACCAACATGCATTAGTTTTGACTAGTCTAGAAATACTTCGGTAAACTTCCCAAACTTTTACTGCATTCCATTGACAAGTCTATTTATCGGTTTGGTTTCAGTTGCTTTACTGTGTATTGGAGAGTGTTGCCTCTTTCTTTGCTTCAGCTGTGTTCCACTTACTTTCTCTTAAAAGTTGAAGACAAAAATATTTTTTCACCAGATTTGTAACAGGTACTGCACATTCACATTAGATTTGATTTTTATGATTTCAGATGTACTTTTTTCCTTAGTACCTGCTTCTATTTTGAATTATTACAATGTTGCCATCCACAGTAAACATTTTGTGTATAATTTGTTGTGGGGCAGGGGGAGAGGAGGAGCATGTAGTTTCTGTCACTTGTATTGTAGTTAAAGCTAAAAATAGATTTTACTAAATATAAAGCTATACAGTCAGTTCCAAAGTTAAATGTATCACAGCTGTAAGATAATGGAATCAGCTTCACATGGTGCTAACCTAACAATGTTTTTTGAAGTCAATTATAAAGAAGGTACAGAAAGGATCTGTAGGAGATTTACATTCAAACTGAGGAAACCATATCTGCTTGGGGATGGGGGAGGAAAAAAAAAGGACAAACAGACCATAAGGTAACTAATACAGACTCAGAGTGATGCATTAGGAACATATTCCCCAAAGTAGAATGCGCAGCAATGGGAGAATAATTTTGAATGGGACACATGAAAGTTGCTTTATCTGTTCTTTCTTCAACTAAGTGCAATTAAAGGTTAGGGTAGTCCCTTTTACTTGAGAAAATAACATGGAAAAAGATACGTGATAATGCAAACACAGAAGGAAAGCTATCTGAAGTACTTGACCAGTAAGGTAAAATCTTAACAGCTTTTCATTTGGTATCTGTGCAGAGGATTTTCTGAAAATGAGGTTGGACAGTACAATCCTGCAGTCGCTTCAACAGTTGCATGTGGGGTGCTTTGTGATGGTGTGCGATACAAGATGAAGGCAGGTATAGAGCAACTTGATTAGGGAATGATCAAGATTTCCACATGTCTGTTGTTGCAATTCAAGAACGCCTGTTCTGAAAAAAACATCTTGCTGCTGAAATAGCTGCTGCAACACCTCTTCTTTGTGCTTCCCAATCAGTGATACATATTTTTCTTTTGGAATCAAATGCATAGGAAAAATCTAGTTAATTTGGCAATTGTCAGACTGAACTATGGTAATAATAGTGACTGGTTTTGTATTGTGTGCATTATGCTATTGTGTTCTGCTACATGGTCATGGAATAATAAAACATAGGGTTGGCTGGGCAGTAAACTAGAATATAGCCTGACAAAAGCCACACAATTGAATGTATTCAGTATGGATTTCTACTTCTCTCATCTGGTTGGTTTTTTTTTGTTTCTTTTTTTGTGGCTAGCATTTCTCTCATGTCAAAAAATACAATCGTGTACAAGGAAAGCAATATCTATTTCTTTAGTTGTGTTTATGCTCTGCAGAAATCGAGACAGAAGAAATGGATTTTGCTATCTCCAAAATGTAGAATACCACCAACAAATTCAAATGCCTGGAAAGCTACAAAAATTTCGTTTGTCGTATCCTAATGTGTTCGGATAAACAAATATATCTAATACAAGCAGTGTTAACAAATACTAATTTTTATATGGCTAAGGAACCAGGTAGTTAATATGAAAAGCTGAAAAGACTGTATATTTCATGGTGCTGTACCTTTGGTTACATAAATGATTTTAAACTAACTTCATAATTTCAGTACATTCTGTTGCATATATAAGCTTGTTAAGTTTTCTTATTGTGGTACCCCACTTCTACATGTTGCGTTTTAACCACAGAATTATGAATATTTACAAAGTAAGTTACTGTCTTAACTTTACAGGTATGGAAAGTAGGTAATTCTTTCATTTAATAGTAGTTTTCAGTGAATCTGACTTGATGGTTTTATTTCAGGCATTTAATGTAAAGCGTACTTGATTTGACACCCCTTACCTTTTTTCTTTTTTTTTTTTTAAAGAAAGAGATTGAATTGTGGAAACAATGAGAATTTAGTTGATGCTTAATACAAAGAAAAGCAGTGATTTCTGACCCTAATAAAAGAGAGCTTCTAAACAACACCTGGTGGATTACAAATCCCAGGGGTAAATATAGATAACAGCAACTTAGACAACAGCTCAAAAACTGGGGGTGGAGGAGGAGAGGAAATAAGGTTATTCATATAGGGTCACAGGACAGACAAAGAGGAAGATAAGTAAGGTAGTAATCAATGCCTTAGGTGTCTTTATACTAACAGAAAAACAGATATGGGGTAAACAAGCAGAACTGGAAATATTAGTACACAGTCCAGATTGGTTTAAATGCTCTTAAAAGATTTGTCAGGATAAGATATATAACTGGTCTGTATAAAAAAAAAACCCCAAACAATAAATAGCTGGTTTAGGAGTTGCCTTGTATATCATATGCTTTCTTGTAGTTCTAGAATAAACTAGTTAAAGCCACTGAAAAATCTGTGAAGATACACACTACACATGGTAATAGTTTTACATATGTGATATCTACCTAAAGGTTTGTTGGTAAAAGTGTTTCCTTTTATGGACTGTAAATAAAACTACTTACCAACTACCCACGAGAACATCTTGTGTATCTAAAGACTTGCCTGCTTTGTCCAAGTAGAGTAGTTCTCAGTAACTAAGAGAGAATCCCACACCAGCAAGATCAAGTAAGCAAAGGGGTTTTTTAAGATACCAAAATGGACTTATCCAAGGTGCAGAATTTGGGTGATAAAGTCTACATGGTTGAAAATTTTGAATAAGAAAACGTAAGAGATGAACATTGGCTTGGAAAGCACGATATAAGCAGGAGACTCATATTTCTAATGTCAGAGAGGAGAAAATAGCTAGCGTGAAGACATAAATCTGCTTCAATCAGATTGTAAAGAACCAGCTGAGAAAATGAAAGACAACTCCTGGAGGTAGTGACTATGAAATTATCTTAAATATGTGATGTTTAGAAGAGGAGGAGAAAGAAGGATGAACTAAAAGCAGTGGACTTGGAGATACTGGTGACCTCAGATAACTTGTGGGTAAGCTCTCATGAAGACAAGTATAATGATAGAAAGGAATTAGCTGTAAAGAACACTGAGGTCTCCAAGCAGTACATTAAATGTCCAATTTGGTGAAACTGAGCTCCTCATCATTCATGTGTTAAACACTAGGAGGAAGACCGCAGAAAAAAAGTTGATCCACTACTGAATATGAAAGTGAAAGAGTAGTGTGAAAATGAGGGTAAACTGGGAAGTTCAAGGTGGATTGTTCATATTCCTGTGATTTGTGTTTTATTTGGTAATACATAATTCCATACATACATTAGCAAAAGGAAGACCACATCCACCAGGTGTTGGTCTGCTATACATTGGGGAGGACAACCTGATAGCACTGGGAAAGCTAAAATATTCAATGCTTGTGTGTATGACCCTTTCTTGAAACCAGTCTTTTTGCAGTCAGCTAACGTAATTAAAAACTAGCAACAAAGAAGGAAGATTACAGAGAAACATAGTCTGGACAAAACTCCCACCACAGAATAGGTGAGATGTTTTCAAACTGTTAGCGGATGAGAAGGACAGGTTATCTTTATCAGGATTGCTGAAAATTCAGAATTGAAAAAAAGATGTATGTTTAGTGCCTTGCTTTAAAAAGGGACAAAGTAGTGTGGGGAATTAGAAGTGTGTCAATTGAAATAATGCTGGAACAAATAATCAAATTATTTGCAAGCAGCTGGAAGATAAGAGTTGAAAAACAGCTACCGTGGTATGATATGGTTTGGTTTTGACTAACCTCTTTTTGCAGGAGACGGTAATACTGCTTGTGGGTAAGGGATAACCATAAATGTCGTTTTGACTCAGGAAGGCTTTGATGCTTACTCAAGACTTGTGCAAACAGGCTGTGTGCAAGATAGAACTATATTTGGCTATGTGTAAAAAGAGCTGAGTAACTGTACTTAGAGAGTAATTACCAGTAGTTAATTTTCAAACTGACACAGCACATCATGTAATGTTTCATAGAGGTCTGTCCTGCATCCGTCTCTTCTGGGTGTTACTTAATGGTCTGACTGGCTGAGTAGAGGGAAATGGTTATAAATTTTGGATGCAGCTGGCTTCCTTGTAATGACCCTAGTGTTATCCCTGGGACACAAGTAATAGGGCAGAAAGTACAAATTTAAATTGCAGGAAAACAGGTTAAGGTTAGATACGTGGAGGGGAAGGGGGAAACTTCCCAATTACGAGAATATTGAAGCACTGGAATAGGTTGCCTGGAGAGACAGAGTATTGATCAGTGGAAGTCTTTAGGAATGCCTAGAATAGTATCTCTCAGGGGCGACAGATGTAGAGCTGATTTGGCTGTAGGAAGGGGACTGTATGACCTTTCCACCGCTAAAGAACACAACTGGGAGAGTTCATGTAGAATAAATTACAATTTTATATTACGTGTTCAGGAAAACGTTTGCATTCTCTCTCCTTCGTTGGTCTCCTCTCTGCCTTTGGTGTGGACACAGATTTTTTTGTATGTCAGACTGAGTATAGAACATATTGTATATGTTAGCACATATGGCAAATATATTTCATTTAAAAATAGAGAGTGTCAACCTGCTCGTGGTAGCAGGTGTGAATGGTTTTCAGCTACAGTTGTCTGTCTTTTATAATAGCTGAGTTGTTTGCAAACTGTTCGAGGCAGTCCAGCTATTATGCCAAAATATTTGACCTTAAGGTTTCTCTTTTTCTAAGATTTCAAGTAAATCCACCAGTAGATCGGCTGGTAATGCTTTACAGCCAAAAATCACCACAATATATTTGTATGAGACAGCAGGAGTTCTCTAATCAATACGCTGTGGCTAGCATGCTCTGTTTACCTGTGAGGGATGGCGCTGGTTCTGCGATAAGCTTTGCTTTGTCTGGCCTGATGGCCTACAGCTAGCTTTGCGCTCTTTGTGGGACTGCAAGTCTGCTTTACAATTACAGATAAAATTCAGGTTGCTACAAGACATTGCAAAATCAGGTACTGAATTGCACAAGACTTGCCTGCTGCTTCTAATTCACTGCTTCAGAAAAGACCAGGCCCTAGCTTTATGTCCGTGTACTGTACCTAGAGCTTTCCCAATAGGTGATTCTCAGTGTTCGGGGTTTTTTTCTCTTTTCTGCTTTCTGCCTCTTCCTTTTAAATTTAAACTAGAGCCAGTTTGTCTTTCTGTGCAGCCTGTAAATAAATAATTTACTAGAAACAATAATTATATTATACTGTAGTCCGTGAGTGTCTGTAATTCCAGTATTGCACTTTGTCAGAAAGTCATAATCAGTTACAGTATACTTTATCATGTTGAAAAATTACAGAATGAGTACCTCAGCAACCTGATAAAATCTGTTGGTATGTACACAGGTGTGCACATGTCAAACTGGGTCGTTTCACTTTAACATTCTTAGCCATATGTTTTATTTTGCAGCTTTTTAAGTGTGGAAGTGGCCTATGCTTCACAGCCCTTGTATTTCTCAAACATTTCCACTGTTAGTTAAGGGTCCTGTGAGTATATTTTTTTTTAAGGGTGTTTTTACCAGTATGAGCAGCTGGGCGATTAGTAAGCAGCAAAGACCTGTATTACACAGGCATATATTGCTGGAATTGGGGTGCTATTACACAGAAAGAAGCTGTTGGGCTTGACCATTAGAATTTTCCTTTTAATCATTAGCCAGAATGCATTACGAGGGAGGTAAACAAACTGTTTACTGTCAGTCATCCACAGGACATAAATGCCTTGTCATAGGACAAAGTAAAACTGACTAATGTACAAACAGTACTGCAAGTAACTTGTAAAGATGCTCTAGTTTTGCTTTCGGTGTGAACACAGCTGCTGAAAGTCTTCTTGGAAAGAGGGTAATATTTCTTCAGCTGAGCAGCAGGAACTGTCAGTTTTATTAGAAGTGAAATTTACCTTTTTTTCTTCTATTGTCACCTGTACCCCATATGCAGTTTGGAAAACAAAAGAGAAAAAAAAAATCTGCTGTTGGTATATGTCTGCCTTTGCTGAAGCTTCTAACAGTCTTTAACCGCTTTATCTGTACCGGCTTCATTGTTTTAAATGCAAATTGGAAAGGGGGGGGGGGGGGATGGACACAGATTTAAGGGATTATATTCTGCTAACCACCCCCAGGTTTATTGTAATACACAAATGAACATGTGTCTGTAAGCTCATGAGGCAGTGGGGAGCAGGGTGGGGTATTTGCTGTCACTTGTGAGAATGTTTTAAGTACAGGGGTTTAAAAAAAAAATCCAGTTTTGCATTTTTTTCTATTCTTATACATTTATTTGTATTCCATGAACAGTGGAAGTAGTGAAAACCCTATTGTGTATAGATTTGTGCCCTTAGGTACCTGCATCCTTAGGTATCTTGCAATGAGCTGGGTTCCCCTCCGTAATGTCTGTGTAACACAATTTCTTCCCCTTTTCTTGATATGCAGCACCTCCAGCTCTTAACTACCCTAGAGAGACTTCTTCCCTGCGTGTCCCCCAGCAGTGGGCTGGGGAAGGTGGAGCTTCTGCTACACCTGATGTAGAGCTGGCAGAGGCAGCGTCAGCCTTCCACTTACTCATTAGGATTTTTGCTTAGGTCTGTGTGTGTGTGTGATTTTTAGGCAAAAATCCCACTACTACTTATGTTGCTGGCAAAAATTACTACAACATTATGTAAATATAGTTGGCTTATTTACAGTTTCACTATGTACTTCATTTTCTGTATTTTCTGATACAACATAAATGGAAATGAGTGTCTTAAAAATTAGATGGTGAATTGCTGCAATACATCACACTGTAAACCACCCATAAGAAAGAAGATGCTTGTCAGCTTTTCTGAAGATTGACTAGTGTTTGAGGAATTGTCTGTTTTATTATGTACTAGGTATTGTTAAACCCTTTATAGATAAATATATATATACACAAAGATATCCATCCAATATATATGTAGGCATGTTCCACCTATACTTTGATCTTCAATAATTCTTTAGATCAAATATGCAAACAAGCAATTTCCTTGTAAACTCTGAGGCATTCAGGTCTCATACAGAGGACAGCACTGTGTTGTCGCTCATATGAAAGTTGAATGTTTTATGAATTTCTGTTGGCAAATTGTTGCCAGTAGAATAATGAATTCAGGGAAAATTCAGGGAAAAATCATTGTGACCTTGATTGCTGATAGCAGTTGGTCAGCTCCACCATGTTGCTGGTTATCACCAAACCTATTCATCCAAGGTATTATGAATACGTTTTTTCAGCACATATATATACAGTCCTCAAGGAATTGCTTAAATTCCAAGAAATTACAATCCTCACAGAGTTTGTAGCTATTTTCTGTTACTCTGTGTGATCGTCTACTATTTTTTGTGACAGAATCGTGGCCTTAATATTAACTTAATTGTAAATATCGCATATGAACTGTCTCGCTGGCAAGGAATATAACTCTCTTAAAGACTCTGCATTTCAAAATGGAAAGATGGATTTTTTGGTTTTGGGTGTTTTTTAAGATGTTCTGTGGGGTTCTCAGCAGGGAGGTGATGGTGAACTCAAGCAGAATGCTAGCTTCCTAACATTTCAGAACTCCCAAAACCAGAGAGTGACAGGTGAGCTGAAGTAGAGCATAAGGGTAACCTTACCTGACAGCAATAAGCATCACTCAGAGCATTTAGCATCATTTTTAAAAATCAGTTTGGGATGTTTGCCTTACTTTTGTTGTACTAGTGTCCTGCAGTGGTGTGTGTTAACTTGCAGCACTGCCAATGACAGATTGTTCTTTCCAGCCTGACAAAATGCAACTTAGGCAGCAGATCCAGCCATGTTCAGCGTGATGATGTTGCACGTGGTCCAAAGCAGGACAAGCACACAGCATAGTACTATTAAGAAAAACTTAAGCAGAGCGGGAGAGGACAACATATGCAAAGTCTGAGCGTAAGCTAGCTGCTAGTTGAAAAGTAATTGCTGCTTGCGTGCTTGGGGTAATACGGCTCCTGTCTTGCTAGCCAGCCCAAAGCAACTTGTGTGGGCAAAAGTGTATCCCTGACCTATCTGACAGCATTGGCCCGGTGTGGAAAATAATGTAGTCCCCTGGGCTGGGGGTCTGCTGGGGGAACGTGCTTCATCAGCTGTAGGTCTGCTGGGCTGAAGGCAGGACCTGCTTCCATGGGCAGTTTGGAGCACTGCACCTCTCTGATTGCATTTACACCAATTCAGAGGCTCACTGCACGCTTGGCCAAAGTAGCAGCAAAGCTTGGAAGGGGACAGTAGGCTTCTCTCTGTAACACTGGTGAAAATGTTACGGTTTTGATCTGTGGATGCAAAATTGATTTCACATTCCACCTTTGCAAGAGTGCAGGTTCCACGCCCACATTCAGAATTAATCCTGAAGCTGACTCCCTAGCTCGAGTTTAGAGAGATTGTTTCCTCTGAATAAGATTGTTTAGAGGCATCTAATAGATTAAAATGAGGAGGAAAAGTTAACCTCTCAATAATTCAGGAAGGAAGGAAGGAAGGGGTGGGGGGAAGAGGTTAATTTAATATGCAGGGATTAGGAATATGTCAAATAGCTAGTGAATTTGCTCAAGGAATCTGGTGTAGAAGCATTTGCAAAAAAGCAAGAGGAGAAAACAAAGCTATGTGTGGGATAAAGATCCTGTCTGCTTTTTTACAAACTTTCTTTGGAAAGAGCAGAGTTTGTAAATTCCTGATGCAGATCTCTGGCATGGTTCTTGGCATCAGCGACTGTATCTGAAATACAAGTGCTAAACTATAACCAATTGGCAAGAAGGTGACTCAAAAGAGAGTTTGTTAAAGAATTGTCATACTGATGTAAAAAAAAAAAAAAGATAAGAGCCGTAGTAGTAGTTAAGCAGATTTCCAAATCGGTCATTTCTACCATGAAATTTGAAGTATTTCATGTCTTGCTAAAAGTAGCAGCACTTGGAGTCTGACAAGTGGAGGGGGAATTTTTTCTTCTTTTCTTTTTTTCTTCTGTTGTTTTTTTTTTCTCCTTGCTTCTTCTGGATTATTTAGTAGATGAGTTTCACACATCTTTTCCATGTGTTTGTCAGCAGTGAACGCCAGCAGCTGCATAGGGAAGAGGGACCCATTTTAGGGATAAGCTACGTTCGTGCTGTAACAGGCTTTGTAGAATTTAAGTGGGGACACAACTGAATTTCCTATGCACCAAAGATAATCAAATAGGAGGAATGCATTCATAAGTAACCAGGATTTATAACTTCTTTTGCTCCTAGAACTATTCATTAATTGTTGTTTGGCATTTTTGTTTGCTTTTTTTCTTTTAGCAAGTATGTGCATTCCACTGTGACTGTCTTTTCAGCCTTTGTGGACAATGCTGCTATCTTTCTACTTTGTTCTGTTGTGCCTTGGTATTTTTGTGGATTCAGTCTAAAAATGTCAAGGATAATCATAAGCAGAACTTCAGCATAGCCTATATATATTCCTTCCATATGTGGAAAATCATGTTTGCATGGGTACAGTCAACTCAGTAGCAATCCTGAAGAATTCTGTGGGATGGTTCGTTGTTCTGAGGACTCCTTATTTGCTAGAGAACATGTAAAACATCTTAGCTCTGCATAAAGTAGTTGTTACATTACATTGCCATTAAAATTAATTCCGTCATTTAAAATGCCTAATTGTGCTGGTTTCTCTAGAGACTTTGTGTTTTTACTAATTAATTTTGTTGTTTTAAATGACAAAATTTTAATTTCAGAAACTTTCTGTAATGATAACCACTTTTATACCTCTATTGAATATAGAAGTTATAAAGTTAAAGCTGTTACCCTTTCAGAAGGTAAAGAAAATCAACTTCTAATCTTTTGAGAGGCACTCTGCAAATTAGGCAATCTGTTACAACAGCCTGTGGATGAATCACGGTTTACGGAAGCACTTTAAGGCATTGATAATTCTGTGTTGATTTGTGCAATTCTATGCAAGCAAGAAACTGTAGCATGTAGAGTTATGAAGTCACATTATGGAGGTAAACATAGAATCGTTTATGTTGGAAAAGGCCTTTAAGATTGAGTACAGCTGTTAACCCAGCACTGCCAAGTTAGCCACTAAACCATGTCCCTAAGTACACGTCTTTAAATACTTCCAAGGATGGTGGTTCCACCACCTTCCTGGGAAGCCTGTTCCAAGAATTTTTTCCTAATGTCCAACCTAAACCTCCCCTCTTGTCCCATCACTTGTTATCTGGGGGAAGAGACCCACAGCCCCTGTCAGGCAGCTGCAGGGAGCGATCGGGTCCCCCCCCGAGCCCCCTCCTCTCCAGGCTGAGCCCCCCCAGGTCCCTCAGCCGCCCCTCACCAGCCCTGTGCCCCAGCCCCTGCCCGGCTCTGGCCACGCTCCAGCCCCTCCATGTCCCTCCTGCAGCGAGGGGCCCAGACCCCACCACAGGGTTCCAGGGGCGGCCTCGCCAGCGCCGGGCACGGGGGCACGGGCGCTGCCCTGCTCCTGCTGGCCATGCTATTTCAGATGCAAGCCGGGATGCTGCCGGCCGCCTTGGCCACCTGGGCACACCGCTGGCTCACGCCCGGCCGGCTGCTGACCAGCACCCCCAGGCCCTTTCCCACCAGGCAGCTTTCCAGCCGCTCTGCCCCAAGCCCGTAGTGTTGTGGGGGGTTGTTGTGACCCAAGGGCAGGACCCGGCACTTCTCCTTGCTGGAGCTCATGCAGTCGGCCTTGGCCCATGGGTCCGGCCTGTCCGGACCCCTCTGCAGAGCCTTCCTGCCCTCCAGCAGATCCCCAGCGTGGTGGTGTCTGCAAGCTGACTGAGAGTACACTCAATCCCTTCATCCAGATTGTCGATAATGATGCTAAACAGGACTGGCACCAGTGCTGAGCCCTGGGGAACACCCCTTGTGACCAGCTGCCAACTGGATGTAACTCCATTTACCACCAGTCCTTGAGCTTGGCCATCCAGCCAGTTTTTCATGCAGCAAAGAGGCGTAGACCCATCCAAGTCATGAGCAGCTGGTTTCTCCAGGAGAATGCTGTGGGAAACTGTGTCAAAGGCTTTGCTAAAGTCTGTTTCCCTCATCCACTAGATGGGTCATCTTGTTGTAAAAAGCCATCAGGTTAGTCAAGCAGGACCTGCCTTTCACGAACCCATGCTGGCTGGGCCCGGTCCCCCAGTTGTCACATAACATGACTTCTGGCAAATTAACACAGCGCTTACTGCCTCTACAAAGTTTCACTATTATGTTACTTGGCATCTACTCTGAACTCAAGAGATATAAAATTTCTAGGAAGAGCAGAAGTTATCGGACAGTTTCTACGGGCACTTTGAGAGAAAGTCTTAACAAAGTCTTGTCAATGTCACCCTTGTAATAATACTGCTGTAAGCTGGGAGAAATCATTGTGCCTCCTTTCTTATATCCATATGTATACATGCCTGTATTTTTCCGAGTGGAATTTAAGCTATGTTAAAGCTCAGAAATCCAAGTATTATGAAGTGGAAGGAAGCAAAGCACAGGGAGACGAAGGGTCTGCAGGACAGCTTTCTATGAAGAACTGTCAGTATGCTAGGACTTCTGCCTGGAAAGAAGTGTCTCAGAGAGGCTGTGGTACAAGTCAGATTACAAATGGCATGGAGAGGGTGAATATGACATGATCGCTCACCATCCCTTCCAGTCCAGAAGCTGAAAGGTATCACGTTAAACAGGGACGTTTTGGATTTTAAACCACAAAAGGAAGATGTTTGTTCATGCAGTGTGTAGCTAAGCTGCGGAAGGCCTTGCTGTGGGATGTTGTATGTGCCGAAGGCTTAGATCGGTTCATAGATTTGGGCAAACCTGTGGAAGCATGGTCGGTTAAGGGACATTAAATGCGAAGGCTGAATCCCTGGTTCAGAAAGTCCCTGGAAGCACTGTTGGCTGCAGTCCCTGAGGGTTCTGGGTAGATGTGGCTTAGTGCTTGCCTGCTGCTTACGTTATTCCTTAGATGTCTTGTTTTCAACCCTGTTTGGAGGCAGGGTGAACCTTTTGATTTAACCTACTACAGCCAGCTGCTACTTACTGCAGGAATTAAGCAGAATCATTTGAGACCCTTTTCTGAGACCTGTCAGTTAGCTTTTCTTGGTGGCATTCCCAACAGGTAAATCCTGACACAAGAACATTGTTGGATGCTCCTAAGGTATTTTGGTAGGCACTTCATTAGGGTCACACAGATTTTAAGTGAGATTTTAATTTGAGATACCATTACCGTTTCTTCATATTCCTAGTAACATTCATACTCAAAAAGTGACTTCTTATAGAGGGCTATGTGAAAAGAAAATTGGTTTTGATAGAAAAAGTAATGTTGCAGGGAAAATGCCTTGACATAAATAGCTGAGGGGGCAAGGCAGCATTCTGGTGGGGGAAGGGGTGGAAAATGTGGTCATTTCCAACTGCCTCCTTTCATTGTGGGATTGGCATCACTTAGGAAAGTAATTTTAACCTTATGGCTACTTTAATTTCCTGTTCTGTAAATGGGTAGCTGCTTAACTTCCCAGCTTAGTGAACAGTGATTTTAGTTGTACTTCAGGCACCTTCTGGAAGAGTAGCTAACTATGGAAGTACCGAAGAATTCTCAGTAGTCTTGTGCATAAAAGGGGGTGCTTTCAGAACACAAGTATTTTGTACTTCCTTTTTATACCTTTATACCTTTGGGAAAATTTTTCCAAGTGTAAGAGATCACCTAGTCTGCTCTGCTAGATTCTGCTGTTACTGTTGGGCATGCACCATTCTGTTTCCATTTCTTCTCAGTCAGAAAACCAGAAAATAACAAACTTTCCACTAACAGGGCTTACGAATCATGTCTGAAGTGGGTTGTGTTCTTCCAGGCAACATCTGCCTATATTCCTGTTTGAATGCTTGGTAGGTCAGAATGTGTTGATCAAAGTCTTCTGAAGAAAAATTGGTTCGGTAAAACAGATGAAGAAAGATTATTACTGGCTTGAGTAAAACAAAAAATACTTCTGATGTGCATGCTTCCTGGACATGTGTAAATAATAAATCTACAAAAGAGAGTAAACTGTTAGGTACATTTTTTTTTTTCCACCTTGTTTCATTTTCTGAATCTTCCTACTATGAAGTCAAAGTTTTACTTGCCAATGTTTTTAAAGATAATTTACTCAGTGAAACTTAGGAGCCTAAATCATTATGAAGTTTCACAAAAAATAGTAGTGTAGTGTGGAAATACTGGATAGATGCGTGACAGTTACGTAGTAGCTATTTAAAAATACTTGTAAGTGCTGAGTTAGATATATTTTAAAGGAGTACCATTAAGGGTGGCAACAATACGTGCAAATTTTAGTGTTTTAGTTGCACAATCAGATGCATTGGTATAGATGCTATGCATCCTCAGCATGCTATAATCCTCTCCCAGTAATATGAACTCGGCAACTTCAATATAAATAAAAACTAATACGTCAAAGTCACTACCAAATGCTTCAGTTTGCTACTAAATTAATTTGCATTTCATTTGTGAAGGTATGGCAGAAATTCTGTTCTTTGTAAAACTGTTAGGTGTTCAGACTTGAACTCTAAGCTTTGATATTTTGTGTGTGTTTTAGACTTCTGTTTCATGACCAGCTATTGTTTACTATTGGTTTCTGATAAGCAATAGCAGCTTTGGCAGAGGCAACAGTAATGAAGTTCTTAAACTTTAGGCCAGGTAGCTTCTTTCTTAGTGAAGCAACATTTTTCTAAATCTTCTAAGGAGTCTTGAACAACATTACATTGTTTTAAAGAATTGTTATAAATTACAAGTTCATTAAAAAGTAATACTGCCTAAGCAGGAATTACGTCACTGACTGTTCAAACTGTTAGTTCAGTCTACCTCAGTATTTTCTGTGCTATTGAAAAAACTTCTTTAGACTGTTTAAAAAATAACTTTGCATCTTAACTTGATCATAGCTTCAACTTGAATGACTACATAGTACTCAATATATTGTTAAGTGTATTTAAAAGACTGATTGTGTTTCATGTTCCTTACAGGTGCATTCTGCTCCCTCTCTTGGGAATGAAGCCCCCTCAGCAGAGCCTCTTCCTGCTCATAGATTCAGTCGATGAGGGCTGTAACGTTTCCGAGGGTGAACAAACTTCTACGAGTTTATCTGGAACAATAGCGGAGCTTTTAGCTGGCCACTTTGAGTTCTTCCCTCCCTGGCTGCTCCTTCTGTGTTCTGCCCGCAAGCAGAGTAAAGCTGTTACAAAAATGTTTACAGGTGAGTACAGAGCATAGGAGGTGTTTGTCACCTGTGCCTGTAACTAAGTACGTAGTACTTACATGACCCTTGGTGATGCTTGAAAGCACTGATGCATGCTTCGTTCTAAAAATGACAGTCACAAAAATGACAGTTCTAAATAACACACATTCCAGTTTACTGAAGATTGTAGAAAGCTTGAATCAGCCAAGTATTTTAGAGGTAAATTCTGTCTTTGCAATACATCTGCAAGGAATATGGCTGCTTTGAGTTTTCTCTTGCTTTGCTAGCTTTAAAAAGCTTTGAAACAGTGTAGGTGATGTGTAAGTATGTCAGCTGCATACGCCCATTACTTACAACCTCAAAAGATATTTTTTTTTTTCATCTCCTATTAAAATCGTTCCCCTTATTTTCAGAAAGCAGGGAGTAATCTTTGAAGGTGCAACTTGAGAGGGGAACAGTGTAGATGTAGATTCTTGGAGAATATTTTTGGCCAAGGTTGCACAGTAAAAAAATTCTTTACAGCTTCTTCATCTAAGCTTTACTGTGTCATGAGAGCATTTCTTCACTATAATGACATTGTTACTGGAAGTTCTCTGAAACCTAATAAAGGGTGATATCTAGACTGGATTCCAGACCTATGTATAAAGCCTGTGTGTATTAAGGGTACAATTAGGACAAAAATGTGATTATTAGAACATAGACCCATAGGCTTGCCTGCTTCCACAGTGGCTAAAGGTCAATGGGATAATTGCATTTTGGAATGAAGTACTGTATTAATCAGTGGCAGACGTGAAGATTGGTATTTGAAAGTATGTGAGAACTAAGGGAAACTTTGGGGTAGCTTCACAGGGATCCTTTGGACATTCATATGGGAATAGTTTTGTCAAGGCTTGGCTGATTAGATACGTTGTCATTGCCAAAAAAACAGACAAAACTTTTTTTCAGAGCAGTTTTATTTCCTTTCCATTGAATCATATAATGTTTCAAACTAGTCCTAAAAAATTGCTGTTGTCTTCTAAGTATGTTTCCAGATGGAATTCCTGACGGGAAAAATCAGCAGAACTAATGGATATGCCTTTAAAGTAAATTTAATTTGAATAAGTTAACTTCTCATTTCCACGGAGAATGACTTGATGAATAGCATAAAGGAAGTTGGCTTCTGATATTATAATCCCACCTTCGCTGTGGAAGAGGTACAGCAAAGAAAGAATGAATCCTGAAATAATTGGATGCAAACTGAGAAGAAATGTTAGGGTCTGTTTGGAGGAAGTGGCGTTTCCACTTTTTTCACAGAAAACTGTGACGTTACAGCCAATGCGGCGGTTGACTGCTTTATACACGGTTGGCTGATTTTCCTGTTTAGAGCTAATATTCAAGTTCATTAAAGGTATAGTGAGGATGTGAGGAGCATGGCTGAAGCTTCTGTGAACTTCAGATACATTGCAACTTTGTGTTGTAAAACTTGAGATAATGTTGATTTCTTTTCTGGTTGTAACCTGAAAAGGCTAGACTGTCATTAACACTTCTACTGGGGCAAACTCTTTTCCTCCTTTGTGGCATTTGAATATTTACTCTTCACCAAGCCAATTTATAAAGCCATTTCATTGGTGGGCAGGCAGAATTCAAGATCAACGATAAGTATTTTTTGGACTCGTGACTGAAGAAATAAAACGTGTATAATGTGCACTGCACTCTGGGACACTATCATACTGAATTTCTAATACTTCCGACCTCCCATCAAATCAATGTTTCCAACCATAATGATAATACAATCACTGTACATTTTCTTCAAATGTGTTTCTTTAATTTGGAACCAAAAAAAAATCAGTTACAGTGAAACTCAGTAATAGATTGGAATCCCTTTGGGATTATTTTGGGAAAATGTGTCCCATCTGTATTTTTTTTCTGTTAAAAATTTTAGAATACAATATAAAATGCATATGAACCAATATTTTTTACTATCAGTTTGTATCATTTTTCACTTAAAATTTTCATGCAGTGAAAACTTCTTCCAAGTATCTGCTGAAGTGAGAGCTAAACCTATTTGTCAGAAAGTGTTATAATGACTGGGAGCAGGATTGCTGCAGTGGCCTGGTCCCGAGTGCTCTTTTTTGGGTGTCCAGTACAGATGACAGTTGTGCAAGCATATCTCCCTAGCCAAAAATAGTGAAGATGATGTGGAAGAAAGAGTGCAGTATTTCTCATCCACTGTCACCTTGCCACTACCAGTGGTGAATATATCATCCCTACCACTGTAAGAATGAGAAAAGGAGGAGGGGTGTTTATTCTGATGCTCTTTGTTCCTTCACTGTTGTTGGTGACTTCTGAAAATTGAGTATTTGTGCCTGCATCTTGTGGAGCTTGTGTTCTGGGACCTTCTGTATTCCCAGATTCTGTAGTAGCACAATGTGCTTCAGATTTTTTTCCCCTTACTGAGATTCTCAGCTTTCATTAATTTAAAAAAAAAAAAAAAGGAAAGAAAAGAAAAGAAAAAAAAAAAAGGTTTTGCCTCTTGTGGCTGCAGAGACAACCTCAAAAATACGAACCAAATGTAAAATGATGCCTGCATGAGTCTGCGGTCACCCTCCACAGTGAGCAAAAGCCAGCCAATTGAGTAAAAAAGGAGGGGAACAGATAATGTGTGTCCTCCTGCCTTCTCTTGCGTGTGCACTTTTACCAACTGCCACATCATGCCTGTTTGTTTTTATTGTGGACCTTTGCCCTAAATTTAATAATTCTGTGTTGTGCCCATAATTATCCACATTATCTCCCATGCCATTGTTTGCTATCATTTGGCTACCAGTATGGACAGTCAAGCAGCTACATTAAACATAGTCATTCTAATCTTTGTATTATCATGTCAGAAAAATTTTCTTTCTGTATCTCAATAACTAAAGTCCTCTAATCTGAAAGTGGTGCAGAACATACAATTTTATTTTTTTTATGCATGAGCTAATCAGCTAATAAAAATGCTTCTTTGAAAATGAGGCTAAATCTTGAAAGCATAGCTGTTGTTCTTACAAAACTAAATTCCTTTTTTAAAGATCTATCATATTAGTTTAAAAAACTTTAGGCATTTTAAAATAAGGTATTTTATGTAGATATACCTTTGAATGAAAAGCAGATAATTTCTCATTAACAGCATAAAGTTAAATAGACAAAAGTGCATATGTACAAATGCTCTATTTATTGGTTCAAATAGACTTTTTAAAATAGGCATTTACTTAATTTCTTCTTCTTTGCTACACGTATAAATCAAGTATCTGTGGCATCTGGCTTGATTATAGCCCTCAATTGAACACTGACATTCTTCATCCAAAGAATTCCATGTCAAGTGTGAGGCATGAGTGCACCAGTGTGGTAAAGCCCATGCAGATGTCACATCTCAGGGAGCCAGTTTCCATAAAGTTAATGTTAGATACCAGAAAGATACTGGAAAATACAGTAAGAAGAATCAAAAACGGGATGTGAAAGGGTTCAGTTTAGTCTCAGAGGGAGCTTCATTTCCATTCTTAAAATCCCTAGGCAAAAGCAAGCAATCTGTCATTCATCTTTCACTCTTCCTTTTCTCTATCATGCAATTCCAGACAGCTAGATATTATTAAGAGCTGATATTTATCCAAATTTATGCCGGATTAGAAATCTTGGGAGCATAGGTCTTTTCCATATTTCTGCTGTTTGCTGGTTCTGGTCTGAAAAGATGTGGAGGGTTAGGTTGTGGGTTTTTTTCTTGTAGCCTTTCTGAAAATTAAGAAGTGAAAATGTGAAAACTTCAGAGAAATGTAGTAAAAATCACAACCCAGAAAACTCATCCTGCTTGGTAATTGAAGCTACTGAGGTAGTCATATTGCTGAATCCCCAAATTAAATCAGTTGCCTGAACCTTTTCTCATTAGCTGCCATTCCAGGAAATACACGGCATGAGCCCACACCCAAGAGAGATTGCTTTAAAAAAGAAATTCTAAGTTGTCCTCTGAGTTTTCATAGTAGGTTGGAATTTAGTTGGGTGATATCATTGTGCTTTAAAGTCTTTGTGGGGATTGAATTTTTACTGTAAAAGGTAATTTTTATATATTTATGTACTTGTAAAATTTACTTCTATGATCTTAAAGCTTCGGAAAAGTTTATTTGTTGTTTTGATTTGGGTTTTGGAAAAAAATATTTGGAAGGCTTGGGAAATCAACTGGGAGTTTTTAATTACTGTTTTCTTTCCTCTCATGACTGCTTTCTTCTGATTACCGCTTTGGAAACATGATCCCAGGGAAATTCATATTTCCTAGTAAAAGGTTGTATGGGAATTTTTAACTTAATCTGCTTTGTAATTAAAGAGGAAAGACTAAATTGTTTTAAATCGACTGTTACCTGTAAATCTAACTAAATAAACGTCTGTGCAATGACACAGACAAGTGAGAGCAGCAGATTTCAGCCTCAGTGGCTCTTAGCTTCTGGGGTAGACGCAGTGAAATGTGTAATGCGTAGTATGCTGCAAATGCACTAAGAGCTGTGTGCTGCTTGGATTTTCAGGTGCATTTTACTCTGCTGGATACGTTACTCTTTTTGAGCAAGTGTGCATAAACGGCCATAGAAATACCTAATTAAATATATGCTTAGATCAGCAGTGTAAATTATTAATGCCAGAACATTGCCATGTGTGTAATCATTTAAATTACTTTGAAGTTAACAATTCAATTAAATGAAATATATTAAAATGTATTAAATTTTTTTGTAATATACTTATGTGAATGTGTTTAAAGGTATGAAAGTAGAAGGATATTTTTAAGTATTTACGGGAACCTGCTAGTTAATAGCTTATTTGTTATTATTAAAGTTTGAAAAGGTTGACATACTGTGGAAGTCTTTATGTAGCCAAGATACTTTTTTTTCCCTTTGAATGACCTTATATCTTGCCAAGAAATACATTTGGAACTGATTTGTTTACAGAACTGCCAGGAATTTAATAAATCAGGAAAATCCATATTGGAGCTCCCATTGGGTTGAAAGTGATGTGTTATAAGAAAAATTTTAACAATGCAAAAAGCAGGGTCGTGGGACTGCAACTTCTGTCTGCTGCACTCCTGTTTTGCTGAGCTTAAGTAGTTCATGGGAATGCATCTGAAACAAAATGAGCTTTCTCTTAATGTTTTGGTGCTGCTTGTCCATGAAAGTGACTTATTGTATCTGGTAGGGTTGAAAAGCAAGTTTGCAGGATCTTTGTTTGGAAATGTAAAATGACCTCATTTAGATAGAGGTTTGGGAAAAAAAACCATGGCTTTGTTTTCCTGCTTCAAGCTAGCAATGAGAATTTGAGATTTAAAAAAATATAAATAATTCTATCTATGTGGCCTTTTTTGAATTATTTGCTTATTATAGTATAGCGTGCAGTGGTTAAAATTAACAACCTGTTTCTGTTCAAAAGTCTGTTACAATGGCCAGTTGTTAATCTCAGCACTTAAAGAGCATATCATCCCTGGGATGTGCAAAGATCTGTATGAGCGTAGTATGCTTCTTGCTATACAAACTTGTCTTCAAATATAATATATAGGATCTCATTATCAAGGGATATTTGGAAATTTGCAAAAGAAAAGAAACAGTTTTTAGCTTCTGTGAATATACAGCTTCTGAACATACAACCAATCAATTTGTTTGAGTTACTGACTTCTGGAATGTTTACAGCTCTGAAGTCTTCTGAAATGTATTTGCTTGGCTGAGGTGTTTTGATATTTGGTATGTCTCAGGTAAGTACAGAGCAGGCTGTATTTTTAACCCTAACATGGAACAAAGTAATGATACAGCCTCATTTAAAGGGGAAAAACCTAACAACAAACACACAAACCCTTCCCTTTTTACTTTTTTTTTTGAGGGCTTGGGTTTTTTTTTTTATCACATCTGAAATGGTTTTGTTCACTTTCCCACCCATCTTGGGAAGCAAAATGAAAAATAGCATTTGAAGAACACTGCAAGATAAGCAAGACTTTTGCTTTTGAAAAACACAGACAGGGACCGAGACAAACAGTTATCACTCTGCAGGTTTTCATGTGAAGGCTGGGAGTCAAGGGAGGTGTAGTCATTAGGCAGCACTGAACATCAGCTGAAATCTCAGACTTGCTGTCATGCGAGTCAGTCGGGGGTTTTCTTGTTGTGTGGGGGGGGAATCAACTACTGAAAAAACACTTGAGTGATGTAAAAATAACATATCAGAAGGAAGGATGTGGGCATGCAGTTAGTGTGAGATTGGAGGGTGGTGTGAGCAGAGTCACTTAGTACTAAACACATTGAGAAGGCGTTTGCAGAGCTCTCTACCTGTCCAGCCAAGTGAGAGATACAAATCTTTACTGGGAGAAGCAGAGAGGTTCAAAGAACTGGAAGGTGAGCGAATGTAGTGGTTGCATTTGCTCTGAATCGAGCAAAACAGAGCTGTTCCCTGCACATGAGACAACCAAAGGGACACTTGTGTCTATTTACAGCTCTGTGTATGCATGCGACTGGGAATGCACACACCAAGCGATGCCCTGGGTTTTACTCCTCTGTTTTCACTTCTGGATCTTCTGAAGGATCATAACCTAGAAACAGTCTTTCTCTTGAAGTGGAAGCTTGGGATCTGCAGAATCGCAGGGCACTGTCTGTTCTTACTCAAAAGAGTTTCTTATTTGGCTTATTTGTGAAAATTAAGGGCTCTGCAAAGTTACATACACAATATTTTAATCAAATGCATAGTTAATCAATGAATTATGCCATTCTGCAGGTCAGGTTAGGACAATACTTGAAGTTGTGATAAATTATGGTGATTCTCTTGAGAGAAAAAAAATGCCTCTGCAGAATGAAGAAAGATCCCCCTCAAATAATTAATTTCTCATTCAAAAATCTTCAATTAGACAATCTTATTAGTGTAGTCTTAGCCTGAGAAGTGACTGCGCGAAAGTGTCCTGTTCAGTGATTTTATTCTGGGGAGAAGTATGATTTTGTTTTAAATATTCTATTGATTTAATCTTGTTAGATTTGTAATGCTACCATAATGAATAAGGGAAGCAGAAATACTGTAGCAACACTGCCATAGTTTGCCTCTCAGTCCTAATCTGTTGTGTTTGTACAGTGCTCATGTAGACTACACAGTTAACAGAGTGACCGTAATGTGACATTCAGAACCTCTGCTGAAGATACCCGGGAACAAAAAATTCAGTGTTCTTATCAGGCTGAATTGTCAGTCAGAACGAGTTCCCAGACTGAGCAGCTCGATCCACAGAATGTTTAAAGACAATAAAAAACTAGATCTGAAAGTAACATTCTTCAGGGTCTCAATTCAAATTGTTTCGTGGAGATGGGACCAAAATTGCATTGAATGCGCTGCTCTGTGGTTGCTTTTCCTTCAGTACAATTTGGAGGCTAGGAACTGCATTGGTTTGAAAAGCAAAGTTGGGGTTTTTACGACTAGCTGAGCTGACTGTAAGGAAATGTGTGCGGTCTGCTACACTGGAGGAAGAGATTACAGCCTGTCCCTGGAGAAGGGAGGTACAGCTCTGGCCTAAAACACGGTAGTTTAAGCTGCTGTGCCTGTGACCTCTGTGGTTTTCCCATAGCTTCCAGAAAAGTAGTGTTCCAACAATGTAACACGTAATACGTCATTAATCAAAAAGGGTAGGTCTTTGTCACATGCTTAACTTGGCACTACCAAAGCAAATGTCTTTAATGACAGAGATAGCCCTGTAGTCCATACAACTAGATCTTCGTTCCACCTCATTCTTCAGAGCCTTACGGCCACCAAGGTTGCCCTAGGGACTTCTTAGCACATGTGAAGAACAGTTTTCTTTGGTTTGGGCAGAAGGGTGCATACGTGTGCATGTGTAGGGAGATGTACATGGTATGCATGTATGAAATAATTTCCTTTTTTCCTCTAAAGAGTAAACGGATTGCAAAAACAATGAGATCATATGACTGTGAGAAAACCTGTTTCCTTATACAGTGAGTCACCTACCAAAGAACCAGCGTATTTATCTGAAACTCAGTCCTTATTTGAAAAAATTAGGTAATTTTCAGTGCACAGAGTGTAAAGAAATTTAAAACTATTTTTGAGTGTCTTTCTTTCCTGTATCATAAAACTTTTTAAAAGAAACTAACATGATCAAGTTAGAGATTTATGTACATTTCATCATGCATGTGCACCAGGTGTGAATAACATCTTCTATAATTATATTAATAGTCATCGTAAACTAAATAGCTGAAAATTATTTGGAATTCCGTTGTTAACCACATTGGAGAAGGGATTATTCCTTTAATAATTTAATAATACTTAATAATCCTATTTTGGTTGCAGTTTTAGTGGTTTTGCTTCAGTATTTGGTATTATTCAAAGTAGACACACAATGCCTGATTCAAAGTGATCTTGGAAATTTTCTTCATTAGTAGCATTTATTCTTATATAGTAGATGATGATAAAAATGTGTCTATTATCAAAGTTCTCTGCTATTATTATTCATTTACATTCACTATGTGTACACACAAAATGTATTATTATGGGTGTTCCCTACCCAGAAATGTCTGTCTTTTTTTTTTTTTTTTTTTTTTTTAACACTGAGTTAAGCAAAACTAGGTCAGAAATAATAATAACTTTCTTCCCTTTTAATAGGTTTTCGAAAAATAAGTCTGGATGATCTGCGAAAGGCTTATATTGTGAAAGATGTGCAACAATATATTCTGCATCGTTTAGATCAGGAAGAAGCACTGAGACAACATCTCACAAAAGAAACTGCAGAAATGCTGAATCAGCTCCACATCAAAAGCAGTGGTTGCTTTTTGTATCTGGAACGTGTCCTAGATGGAGTTGTGGAGAATTTTATTATGTTACGAGAGATCCGTGATATTCCAGGAACGTTAAATGGCTTATACCTTTGGCTCTGTCAGAGACTGTTTGTGAGAAAACAGTTTGCAAAGGTCCAGCCTATTCTTAACGTAATTCTTGCAGCCTGTAGGCCATTAACCACAACGGAATTGTATCATGCAGTGTGGACCAAAAATATGACATTGACGATGGAAGACTTTCAACGCAAATTGGATGTCCTGTCAAAAGTCCTTATTGATGGACTTGGAAATACCAAAATCTTGTTTCATTACAGTTTTGCAGAATGGTTGCTAGATGTAAAGCACTGTACGCAGAAATACTTATGTAACGCAGCAGAGGGACACAGAATGCTGGCAATGAGTTACACTTGCCGAGCAAAGGATTTAACACCGTTAGAAGCTCAAGAGTTTGCATTGCATCTAATTAACTCAAATTTACAGTTAGAGACTTCAGAGCTGGCTTTATGGATGATATGGAATGGCACACCTGTCAAAGACTCTCTGTCAACCCTGATTCCTAAAGAACAAGAAGTCTTGCAGCTGCTGGTAAAAGCTGGTGCTCACGTCAACAGTGAAGATGACCGCACATCTTGCATTGTTCGGCAGGCTCTGGAGAGAGAAGATTCCATTCGCACCTTGTTAGACAACGGAGCATCGGTAAACCAGTGCGATTCCAATGGGAGAACGCTCTTGGCCAATGCAGCGTACAGTGGCAATCTCGATGTCGTTAACTTACTGGTTTCAAGGGGAGCAGATTTAGAGATAGAAGATACTCATGGGCAAACAGCACTTACCTTAGCTGCTCGGCAGGGCCATACCAAGGTTGTCAATTGTTTGATTGGATGTGGGGCTAACGTTAATCACACCGATCATGACGGTTGGACGGCATTGCGATCTGCAGCATGGGGTGGGCACACGGAGGTGGTTTCTGCGCTCCTTTACGCTGGAGTCAAAGTGGACTGTGCAGACGCTGATAGTCGAACGGCACTGAGAGCAGCAGCCTGGGGAGGACATGAAGATATTGTGTTGAATCTGCTTCAACATGGTGCTGAAGTTAATAAAGCTGATAATGAGGGCAGAACAGCTTTGATTGCAGCTGCATACATGGGGCATAAAGAGATCGTGGAGCACCTGCTGGATCATGGTGCAGAGGTGAACCATGAGGATGTGGATGGAAGGACTGCGCTGTCTGTCGCTGCCCTTTGTGTACCAGCCAGTAAGGGACATGCCTCGGTGGTTAGTCTTCTTATTGACCGTGGTGCTGAAGTTGACCATTGTGATAAAGATGGCATGACTCCACTGCTGGTAGCTGCATATGAAGGACATGTAGATGTTGTTGATCTGCTTCTAGAAGGAGGAGCTGACGTTGATCACACAGACAACAATGGTCGTACACCGCTTCTGGCAGCAGCCTCCATGGGCCACGCTTCGGTTGTGAATACGCTCCTATTTTGGGGTGCAGCTGTTGATAGCATTGATAGTGAGGGGAGAACGGTTCTGAGCATAGCATCTGCACAAGGCAATGTTGAAGTAGTACGGACTCTGCTGGACAGGGGGCTAGATGAAAATCATAGAGATGATGCGGGCTGGACACCTTTGCATATGGCAGCTTTTGAAGGTCACAGGTTGATATGTGAAGCCCTGATAGAACAAGGTGCTAGGACAAATGAAATTGATAATGATGGGCGTATACCTTTCATATTAGCTGCACAAGAAGGTCACTATGATTGTGTGCAGATATTACTGGAAAATAAATCCAACATTGATCAGAGAGGCTATGATGGGAGAAACGCTCTCCGGGTTGCTGCTTTAGAAGGTCACAGAGATATAGTTGAACTACTGCTCAGCCACGGGGCAGATGTAAACTACAAAGATGCTGATGGCCGGCCAACACTTTATATCTTAGCATTAGAAAACCAGCTTACAATGGCTGAGTATTTTTTAGAAAATGGTGCAAACGTAGAAGCAAGTGATGCTGAGGGAAGAACAGCACTCCATGTTTCCTGCTGGCAGGGCCATTTGGAGATGGTACAGGTGCTGATAACATACCATGCTGATGTGAATGCTGCAGATAATGAGAAGAGATCTGCTTTGCAGTCTGCTGCATGGCAAGGTCATGTGAAGGTAGTGCAGCTTCTCATTGAGCATGGAGCTCTGGTTGACCATACGTGTAATCAAGGTGCTACTGGACTCTGCATTGCAGCCCAAGAAGGGCACATTGATGTTGTCCAGATATTACTGGAGCATGGTGCCGATCCAAATCATGCTGACCAGTTTGGGCGCACTGCTATGCGTGTTGCAGCTAAAAATGGACACTCTCAGATTATTAAATTACTGGAAAAATATGGTGCATCTACTCTGAATGGTTGCACTCCATCTCCAGTCCACACAATGGAGCAAAAACCCTTACAGTCAGTCTCCTCTAAAATGCAGTCATTAACAATGAAGTCCAATAGTTCAGGGAGTACTGGTGGAGATATGCAGCCTAGTATGCGTGGCTTATCTAACGGGCCTGCTCATGCCTTCAGTTCTCCTTCTGAGTCGCCTGATTCTACGGTTGACCGTCAGAAGTCATCTTTATCAAACAACTCCCTGAAGAGTTCCAAAAATTCTTCTCTCCGCACCACATCATCGACTGCAACGGCTCAGACGGTGCCTATTGATAGTTTCCACAGCCTGTCATTCACAGAGCAAATACAGCAGCATTCCCTGCCACGCAGCAGGAGTAGGCAGTCTATTGTTTCTCCTTCTTCCACGACTCATTCCCTAGGTCAAAATCATAATTCACCAAGTAGTGAATTTGAATGGAGCCAAGTAAAACCTAGTTTGAAATCGACTAAAGCTAACAAAGGGGGGAAAACGGACAACGCCAGCAAATCTGGGTCAGCTGGAAAAAAAATAAAACAAAATAGTTCCTCCCAGCCAAAAGTGTTAGAGTATGAAATGACTCAGTTTGATAAACGAGTACCTATTGCCAAATCTGGGACAAGTGTGCCACTTAAATCAATGCCGGCAGAGCCACAGTGCAAAATTTTGGTCCCGCCAGCTCAGCAAGAAGTTGGTCGATCTCAGCAGCAATTCCTGATTCACCAACAGAGTGGAGAACAGAAGAAGAGAAATGGAATTATGACGAATCCAAATTACCATCTTCAGAGCAATCAGGTTTTTCTCGGTAGGGTTTCTGTCCCACGAACGGTGCAGGATAGAGGGCATCAGGAAGTACTGGAAGGCTATCCTCCTGCAGAGACAGAACTCAGCCTTAAGCAAGCCTTAAAACTTCAGATTGAAGGTAGCGACCCAAGTTTCAACTACAAGAAGGAAACACCATTATAGAAGGTAACCTATCCAGGCACAAAGGAAGCAAACGCATGTATTTCATAATGTGCATTTTAAATACGCTAAAATTACCTTTCGTTGCCATTTAGCATCATAATTGCTTTCATGGTGAAGACCATGAATATTAAGAACCTAACCTGGCGAGTATTTGTTTTACTGTCATTTCAAAGCACCAGCTGTAAAGGAATTGGATCACCGTCATATTTTCTGTTGAATTCTGATTGCTCAAATCATACCCCCTGTCTATCATATGTGACTAACTAAAACGGCAGGTTTCATGCAGATTTGATTTGGAACTCTCTTTTCAAGCATAAGGACAGCCGGGAATTTTAATATGTGATATTTTCATATACAGTAATTATTTCGTTATTTACAAAATTGCTTTTGGGGAAGCTTCTGAACATTCTTTTAAGTTGCAGGCAACCACTTTTGCGAATTTGGATTTTAAGTGTGAAATCTCAGTAGCGTAATTGTCTATAAATTAAAAAGTTAAAATACTGCACTAAAGCTTTGATTTTATATTTTTGTTACTGAGAGGGCAACCCTCCTATAAAAGAGATGGCATTCCTTAGAGCAAAATTAGAATCTATGTTATCATACCAATTTTCTGACCATTCTGTAGTTCCTAATCAGTGGAGCTCATTTAGTTTGGTCATTTTCTCTCCCATACTGAATTTTAAGCTGAAAAAGGAGTTTTATGTAGTTTTTTCCAGACCTGAGCTGTCAGTGAGTCAGCTGAAATAGAACTATTTTTCTCCCTCTTTCTGATGAGGTTTATCTTTTTTAGGGTATTGGGAATGTGTTAATAATTAATATGTTTTCTATTTGAGTTTCAGAGAAGCGGCATCTTAAGGAAATGTATGCATATCCCTTCTTGCTTATTTTTGAAAACATTTTTTGTTTGTGTAAATGCTGCTTTTTTGACAGATCAGTGTGCTGCTCCTTAGAACAAGAATGTTCTTGCTAGCTGACTCAGTTCTGCTGCAAGACGTTAAAGACTGCAGGTGCAGTTTCTAGGACAATTGCATGTGGTGTAGAACCCACAGACGGGAGGTTTTCAGCTGTCAGAAACACATAGATGGTTTTTTTCCCGAAATGTCCTGGAAGTGAATTTCACTATAATGGGATGCATCTCTCTAGATGTAGCTGAGGTCTCTCGTGAATTGCAGAGCATTAGAATACTATGCAGGACTCTTAAGATGTTTCCTTCAGGTTCATATTTTGGTTAAATTAAAATATTTGAAACAATGCAGCGTTTCAAAAAGCTATATTCTGGAGCCTGCACATTTGAAAAATGTGAATATTAGCAAAGGGTCGTATGAGCTGAGGGGCAGGCAAAAGTGAAGAGGAAGGACAACAGGAGCAGACAGTAGAGAGGAATAAGCAGATGAGAGAGAATGGACCCTAAATATTCATTAAAGTCAAAAGGGCTTCAGATTCCCACAGTTCTGCATCATGTCCAAACAGGATTTAAATTTGTGATTTTTTTTTCCTGCCTCCATAAAACATATTAAAATGTGTAATTAAGAACTGTATTACCTAACTTTCATGTGCCTGTGCCTGATGTTCATTACTTGCTTTCGTGTTACACTTTATTGTAAATAAATTGTGTGGTTCTGACCTAGGACATAATGATTTGACCCAACTTGCCGTTAAAAGGCCAGGTCTGATGAATTTTCCATCTTTGTTGATTTTAAAATATTAAAAAAGCGTGTAAAAAAATGTGAACGTTCTACACATAATTTTAAAACTCAAATTGGCCTTTGCTTTATCTGGAACAAATAGTGCTTTCTTGAAAATTCAGGGGGTTTCTGTGAAGTACTTGGTTATGCAAGTGGCTCAGCATATGAGGTGATGGATAACTAAATGGTTCCTTTTGTTTTTTCTCTTAACAATTTTTACACACCTTCATTTTAGGTATGGAAGTTTAAAACAGTTTTGTGTGGACTGTGAATTGCTTGGTGCGGGCTATAATTTACCTCCTCTTTTGCCAAGTCTCGAGCAAAAAAACTGTAGTTTCCCTGACCAGTGAGTAAGTTAGTCACCTGTGGAGAATCTCATTGGAAGTACTCTACCAGAGCACCTGAGGAACGGCTTTCCTTCCCTGGCTGCTGCTCCTCAGCTCTGTTCAAGAAGCTCTCCTGTGGTGGGGACCTTGTAGCTGCTTTGGATGGTAGAGGGCACAGGGAATCAGTCATGGGATTTGAGTTAGGAAGGAAATACTTGGTTTTGGTATGTTGTTGTGAGCTTTTAACTTCAATTAGAAAATTATACAGCTTGCTTTCTGACAACGCTGTTCGTATTATGGAGCGTTTCAAAAACTTAATGTTTTCATTTTGTACTTCTAGGCCAATTCCATGATGCTATGAACAGAAGCGCTTCTGCTCCGAATGATTTATCAGCTGGCTGGGATGAAAGCATACAATGCTTGTTTAGTCCACCTCGAAATTCAAGAATGTGATTACCCCAGTACAGTTACCTTAATTACTGTAACGTGCCTACATTTTCAGGCTGCCTTCTCAGTATAACCCTCTGTGCTTCAAAAATTTATTTTGTGTACTTTGTATTTAATACACAGAATGAGCACTTTTTTTAATTGCAGAAAGTTATGTGCTGTATTTCTTGGGCAACAGCTGAAAATGGTAAGAACGAGGAATTCTGACTTCCTATTCCAGAATGCTTGGTAGAGGTGCATGTGCCACAGTGAACTACGTATGGAAAAGCGGTGCTTTTTGTATTTATTTTCCTGTGGCTAGAGAAAATAAGCAAACAGTTTGTCACATTTGCATTGTTGTAATGTATGGTCAGTTCCCTGTGTACTTCAAGAAGTTCTCTCCAGAAATACAAGTCTTGTTAACAGTATTTTATAAATACTGTACTTGTGTGTTCTGTCTGTGTTATGGCTGTTCAGTGGTAGCGAAGGAGTCAGACTGCAAGCATCTGCAGTGTCTTTGGGATTTTAAAGAGGCAAAATCCACTATCTGGTACTAACTACAGCACCAAATCTGGATGGCAGACTGTGACCGCTGAAAGCAAGAGGACACTTGATCTTACATAGCCTCTGTTATTGTTATGGCAATGAGGTAACTGAATATGGGTATGTTTTAGGTGCTAAAGTAAAACGTCTGATCCTGCTTTCATGTATATCTTTATACATTAGAAACAGCTCTTTCTTTTTTCCAAGGTAAAGGACTGTATTAAGAATGTCAGTACAACGAACCGTGGAAAATACAGACAACTCTGTTAATGAGGCCGAGAGAATATACAGTGACAATACAGTGGAAAAGCAAACGGTTCGTAATACCGTTGTGTGGGGAGTACAGAGATCACTGAGATAGCTCTGTTCTGAGACAATAACTCTTTAAAGCACAAACTTGTATGAATGTGGTTACTGCTTCAGATTGATTAGGTAGAGCCAGCGTGAGTATCTCTGTACCTGGAGCGTGGTTGATCGGCAGTCAGGGTAGTCCATGTGCAGATAATGGAAAGCTGGTTCCCCACTCTTACAGCAGAAGAATTTCACTTATCTGAAAGAGGGCAAAATCAAGGCCATTGTTGTGAAAGTGAACAGTATGAATTTTTCCTTTGAATGTGCACATCTTACTTGCACAGCTCTGTGTGTGATAAAATGAAACAAGTGGGTTATTTTCTCCTACAAATGCAAGCTATATTCTACTATTCACCATTACACAGCCTTGCTCTTTAGAAAATAAGCCTATTTTTGTATGTGAGTATTTCTTCTAAAGGCTTGGGTTTCGCCTTTTTCATACTCTAATTCTGATCATTCCAGAAATAAGATGATAGAAAGCTGAGGTTATTTTTCATAGAGGATTAATTAGATGTATGGCTATCCTTAAACTTCGATAAATGGCCCCTGGATGTATATGTAGTGCATATTCTGAGGCACTAAAGGGCTCCGTGTCTTGTTACTATGATCAACAATCATCAGAACATTTTTTTTTAATATCTTGCACCTCCATTCTTATTTGCTTGTTACTAAATGTAAAAAGAATTTTTTATAGTCAGGCGTTCAGCATATAGTAAAATTAGATGTTAAAAGTTGACACACGGCAATATTGATTATTCTGAATGTTTCATGTATTGAATTTCTTGTCCCCGTGGGACAATTATAAAATAAACATAACAGGAGTCTGGCAGAATGGCCTTAAGAGGGTTAGTGGCTTGGTAAAGAGAAAAGTACCAAAATGTTCTCAGCAAACTTGTTTTGAACCTCAAGTATAGTACATTTGCAATACTGTGCAAGAATACAACTCTTCTTAGTTATTAGATGTATGTTTTGTTTTGTAGAAAGGGATCCCTGAATGCTGACATTTTTCTACTGAACTTGACTGTCATTGGGATTATATTTATTTAATTTTATTGTGTTGTTATTAATTGCACCTTGTGGACAGAGGACGTAAAAATATGGCCAGTTTCACAAGGGGCCACAACTTATAGATAGCCTGATGGTTTTCGTGTGAATAATATTTACATTCAAAACAGTTGCTGGGGAAACCTTGTATACAAATCAGCAGAAAGTAGACCTGTTGAAAATGTTTTCAGAATGAAAATTCTTACAGATTTTGAATATCATTTCGGAACAGTGCGTGAATTGCTTTAAAACGTCTACTTCCACAGGTCTGTGTAACTCTGCATTGCTGTTGCGTGTGATTTTTAGTGTCATCATTTGTGAGGGGTTTGCGTGCAAAGAAAAGGTGCTGTTCCCCTGGTGTTCACTCTGTTCTGCTCTGCTCTTTCCCATCCGTACAAGTAAGTGAGGTGAACAGAGTTGCATAGCTGTGACTCAGCACGGTTTCTTCTGGTAATGTAACAGTTCTCGCAACCTAAAAATCCTGAATAAAACACGGATCCTGTTTCTTTTCATCCCATTTCGCTGGTCCTTCCAAGGTTACCTCCACAAGACGTCTAAAATTCTTGATGGGAAAGGTAGGGAAAAAGACTGTTTTGTGGACACACAGATATCGATACTGTATGCATGTGGAAAAACCGTACGGAAGCAAAATGCATTAAGAGATACAGAGGCACAATTGATGAATTTTTGTCTTCTCTGTGATAAGTATTGAAAACATTACCATTTATTTAAAAATAAAAAGGTATTTTCCCTCATCAGTTACTCTGCTATGCAAATGTCTGTTATGCTTAATATTCCCCATCTGAACTCCTCAGTTAACTTGGTTTGCAGATAGACTGTTTTTCCTGGAGTGGGTTGTAAATAGCTTTTAATGTACATTGAATGAATTTCACATTGTAAAATTTTTATTTTATTCCTTGTATTATATTAAGCGAAAATCCCTGTGTATATGAAAGTGCATAATAAATATATTTGCTTTTCAGCAGACATCTAACTGTTTTAATTTTACTACCTCATTTCCTGGGACATCTCAGGAAAAGGTTATTAAACTTGATTAACATTTGTGTAGTACTTAATGAAACATGACGTGTGTGTCCAGTAGGTAGTATAGGCTATCAAAACTCAGATCCCAGTGTTAATTCTTATGACCCTGCTTATCACTCAGCTGACCTTTTTCGCATTAATCTGAGTCAATACTGAGCATTTGCAGGAGAAAATGTGCTGCATGTTTTGTTTAAAATTACCGTTATATACTGTATATACCAAGGGGGGCAATAAATTCAATATTTCAGTCACTCTGAGTTCTTTACCACTTCAAGTGGCATTTGGTAATGATCTCTTTGATCAGTGTTCCTCTATTATTTTCAGTTTAAGCAAAATCTCACTTAGTGATTATGGCTCCTCATTTTTCTTGAACTTGTTATTAAAAAAAAAAGGGGGGGGGGGGAGAGAAGTTAAAGTCCGTTTGGTATAATCTTTTTGACAATTATACGCCCATCATGATTTCTCCGCAGAGGGTTGTTGAGTGTGAAGGAAGAGTTTGGCTGTGCTTTCTGCAGATGATGGTTCAGGTTTAGCTCCATGTGTTCTGGTTCACGCTGCTTCCAGCTGTTGGTGCTCATGGGTCAACTGATTTCCAAGATTAGGAGAATGACAAACAGAATTGTTGGTAACTGTTAACTTGTTTTCTGTATATTTCTGTGGTTTGTCACAATAATTATTTACCCTCTTTTGTGCAGTTCTTTATGTCTGAAATAACAAAGTATGAGATACATTAGTTCAGTGGCTATTTTTCACTGAGGCAAAAAATCATTTTCACTGAATTAATCTTTGAGTAAGTAGCATTACATTCCAGAGACAAATTAATTTTCTTCAGATAATCACTGTAATAATATTCAAATAAAATTATTCACCACCTGTTTTTAATCTCTTATTCTATGGACTATAAAGAATCATGTTGAATAATGCTTCACATCTTCTGTGAGATTACAATTTGACTTGTGTATTACATATATTTTCTGAAAGAAAGCTGGGACTGGTTGGCACGGTGACCTAAAGCTTTTCAGTTGGAGGCCCTTTGAGAGACAGCAATGAGAATTTGGCATTGATCTAAATCCTAATCATTTTATGCTACAAAGGGTCACAGAAACAGGGTATGAGACTAAGAAATCTACTTGGCAAATCATTTTATTAAAGAAATCTCCAAATCTATATGTAGGTACTATAAATAAATTGACCTTCAGAACGAAAATCTAATTTGCTGGTGTCCCAGAAAGACCTACTGTTCTCACTTCTATTCTTGTAAGTTTGTATTAGACCAGCCAAATCAAAGAACTACAATTGCAGTTAGATTTTAAGCTGAACAACTTCTAATGGACTCCTGTGATAAAATCATGCACCTTCAGGAATTTAGTTTGCATCCTGTGACCGTTTCTGATGGATTAAAAACATAGTAAAGGACTCTGTGGTTTGGTTTGGGACCTTTTTTCATCTCTGTGCCTCACTAATTCATCTTGGACTGCCCTGTCTGTTCTGTAGTTGCTTTCTGGGCTTGCTGCAGGGTTTGCATAGGGGACTGCCAGAGCTGCAGTACTTTTGGCCGTTGCTCTTGTGTATCCTTGAAAAACGGGGAGATGAGGATGATGCAGGGAACACCTATGCCAGATAGGGCTAATCAGAAAAATACTTGCCGCTTCTTGGAATATGGAAGGTTTAAAGCAGTTATCTCTGGTTTAGCAGTTTCTTTCAGTTGAAGCACTGATTCAGGCTTTCTCTAAAGTACTAAGAGCCCACCAGCGGGAGGGCATCGCGGCTCTAGGCGGAGGGCAGGCGACCCTGTGCTGCTGGGTGTATCGGGTCGATGGCCATTTCAAGTAAAAGTCGATCTTTGCTGAATAACTGTGTTTATTCAGAAACAATCTGCTGGTTTTGGGGAGAAAAATAAATTCTGCCTGAGAAACTTTTTGGAGGAAACGGTTTTACAAAGAAGCAGTATGCAGCTCGGTTGACTAGCCTGTTTGAGGAGACTGAAATCTTTAGCTTCCAAGTCCACAAATGTGTTGTTCAGAATTGTTCTTAATTGCATGTTAGTCTGCTACAGAGTTCTTCTATTTCACTTGCTGTTGGCCTGTGTTAAATAGGCCAGGTTCCAGAAATCCTCATCGCAGTCTGTTTACTATTCTTAAATTTATTTTTTTTTTTAAATGATGATAGGTCACAGAGTGAAGATGAGAAGTCTGACTCACATAATGTGGGCAAGCTGCTGCCCCTTAAACAGTGGTTTTCCAGCTGTGGTCTGCAAAACCCTCATGATTCATGAATGAATTTTAAGAGCTTCATGAAAAGGTAACGAAAAAAAAAAAAAAGAAAACCTGTTATCAGACTACTTTAATTCATAAGGGGGCCTTAGGCATTTTCAAATCAAAAAGCCTGAAAACCACAACTAAAGTTTCAAAGAAATAAGTTAGTGGGTTTAAGGATAGCAGTTTTTGATTCACAAGTTGGTTGGGGAGCACGTAAAAAAAATGCAAAAAGTTTGAAAGCTCTCACAGGCACTTATTGCAGTGTCTCCAGTCAAAGCCTGACAGTTGGATTATGATTTGATTTAAAGATATGGTTATATTGCTACTTAAGTTCTGTTCATTACAGATCTAGGACAAATAATAAACACTGCCTTCTGGGGGAACAGCACCTTTACATAAGCTGATACGTTTTTTTTTTTCTGCATGCAAAGCTAATATTCCCAAAAGAGAAGAGAGTATACAGAAAAGCGGTGGTCCAGTTAGCTGGTGAGGGGTGTAACGGAAGGGCCAAACCACGGTAAGTTAAAGTAGGTATTCATAATATTTCACTTCACCATGTTAAAGACTTTCCTTTTTTGTTTGTTTGTGGGGGTTAGGGTTTTTTTTTACTGCTGGAGTGGTGGTGATAACATACGTTGCCAGATGTGTATTGAGAAAGGCAGACTCATCTGGAACTGCCAGAGAAGGCAGGAAGTTTTTAAAGAATCTGTTGCAAGATGCTCGGTGCCTTTATTAAATGAGCTTGCCAGCAAAGGAACCTCCCAGTTCCTGATGACGTTACCGATTTCTTGATGAAGTTGATCCTCTGAAAATACCAAGATTCCAGAGAGGGGAGTTTTGTGGAAAAAAAACCAGAATAAACTGTTGGGGGTTTGGATTGGTTTTTTTTTTCCCTTTAACTTCTTTGATATAGTTTGTTTTCAGTCTGCATCTCCTAGGGATAAAGAGATTTAAAAAAAAAGAAAAAAACCACACAACAAAACAAAACAAAAAAACCCATGTAAATAATAAAATGCTCTTCATTACTAGTTAAGGCTGTGAGCACAGCTGTTGTGTACTTGCTATGTCTTGGCGAATATTAAGCAACATCATAGGGATACTGTTTAAAATTCAAAGCTTTATCCATAGATGACAGAGTGGACCTTTATTACAATTTGTTCTGTCATCTTCCATTATACTGGCTATTCAGTTTACCATTGTGTTTTCCCCAAGTACAAAACAGTCCAGGCATATTCAGCTGTATATCTGGACAAAATGCAATGCTACGGTGCTCGAGATTGCTTTGATATTAATAATAATGGATTACATTGCTGAATTTTCGTATCTCTTTTCTAGAAGGTGGTACTGTTTACCAATAAATCCCGAAACACTTCACAGAAAAGACAGGAGGGGTACTGAAATAAAGATATGTTTGCCCTCTCAGTCACTTAACAGGCCAAAAACACTATCAGGAAAAGCACTAGGCAATCCTGCCGCCCTGAATAACCTGTTGTTGGCATTAACTCATCTGCTTTTTTTAGTTGCTTTTTCCATATTTGCAGTATAACTCGCTGGAGGCTATGCGCGCGGCAGGGTGCTGCCAGCTCCAGCTTTGGCTAGTTCGGGCTGTGCTGGGACGAGTCGGCTCCGATTTGGAGGCCTGGCGGGGCGCGGGGCACAGGCCGGTGTTGGGCCGGGCAGAGGGCCGGCTGCCTGCCCCGGTGGGCTGGCGCCTGGGAGGGCGAGCCGAGCTCCACGTGTAGGTGTGCTCGTTGTTGCTACTGCAATCAGATCTCTCAAAAGCCCCTCTTGGGAAGAAAAAAAAAAAAAAAGAAAAGAAAAAAAAAAAAAAAAAAGGCATATCCGGGAACCCGATTGACAAATATGGAAAGACCCCAGAGTTTTTCAGGCTTTGTGAGGAGCAATAATTGAGCATACCTCCCTGCCTTCCTGCTCTGGTGCCAGTTTTCTCCTAATGCAATACTCTGTATTGAATGGAGTATAAAGCAACGTGCATGTTTCTGCCTCTGGTAACATTTAATCTCTCCCTTGTGCCTTGATTAGCTGTCGGTCTTTTGACAAATTAATGGGGCTGTCTTGTTTCTGAAGGCTGTCATTTGCTGGTATTCATGGTATTGAGAGACAAGATCTTTTTACAGGCAAAATATTCAAAGCATAGAAATTTTTCAGAAGCTAGATAGGACCAAGCTGTCTACGTATCTTTCCAGTTAGACTTCTCTGAAAGGCAAGAGCAAAAACCACCAGAACCAAATTCGGTTGTGTGAGAGAAAACATGACGAGGGCTGGGGAGAAGGTTCACATCATTTCAGAAGTCTTCAAAACACACTTCACTAATTGCCACATCTAAAACACTTCAGTACTAGACGAAACCTTGAGATTATTAGCGGGCAAGTAATTAAGAGCAGGAGTCATTTGTCCACAGGAGATGTTCGTTGCAGACCAGGGATGAGGATCAGACCTTTGCTCTGGCTCTGTTGCAGTGCTTGGCCTGGTAACACCATAGTTAATTCAGTCTACTTGTCTTCCATTGAGATTTCCCACCAGAGGACTGGATAAAGTTGGTTTTGAAATGATTTTGCCAACTACTTTTTTAACATACAAAAGTAATAAACAAAATTATGCAGGGATATTCTCATTTACATGGGGTGGAGACTCCTTCCTTGAGGTAGTTAACACGGCTTTCCATAACAGTACTTCAGGAGTGCAGTTCCCTTCTCTTGAAGGAAATGTAGCAGAATCTGCACCTAAATTGATATTACAGATCTTTTTGGCTCACTCCACCAGCTCATTTGCATGAAGTCTGTTCATACAAAAGGTAAGTCTTTCCCCTTTGCCAAGATGGGATGATGAATTTAAGAACAGCCATTTCAGGACACATCAGAAATTCATCCAGTCCAGGAATCTGTCATTAGCAATGACCAATATCAGATGTAAATAGAAGAGTATTAGAACAGGGTAAACTTTTAGTGATTTTTCCTCTGAATGCTCTCTGGCAGTTTGTGTTTCAAGGATTTCTGAACCCAGAGACAATGCCTTTGTCTTTAATAATGTTGGTCAGTATTAACTAAATCAGCCAGGAATAAGTGGCTGAGTTGGAGAAAGCACGTTGTAATTTTAAAAAAAAAAATATTTAATATTTGTTCTGTAAGTGTAAGACCAATGACCAATCAGCTACTGAACACAAGTTTTAATCTCTAAATTGATTTATACCAGAGTTCTGTATGTCAAAAAAATCTTGTTTGGTATGAAATAAATGCAGAGCGCTTAATGCTAACATTATACAGTGCAGAAAGTAAAGATACGACTTGAGACAAAAGAACTTCCTCACATCTGCAAAAAAACCTGTTTTGCAGCAAGGAAGAAAACCCACTGTGCTACCCCATATCCTTGTAGGGAAGCTGGTAGGTCTTTTTGCATAGAGACAAGACAAACCCAAGAGTGAAAACATCAGAGTTAGTTTCCTTATTGCCAGTTAACAACGTGGACAAACTTGGATATTGATTCACTGTCGCATCAACTACTAGTCATAGCCATCAGATGTCACTAATAAGGAATGCATGCTCTCAGAAGTCAGTGTTTTCAAAATTCAGTGTGCACAAAGGGGAGCACAGGTGCGAGAGAGCATTAGCTTTGCACTTCTCATCGATGCCACTGTGCAGCACGACAGTAACTGGGTGAAAAGGAAAATGAATCTAGCAGATGTACTCCCTCCTGTGTTTTCTAAGATCCCAGTTTGCCAAGTCATATTCCCAGGATCAAGCTCTTACCCTGCAGAAATAATAACTGTCTTTTCAATCTGTTTTCATTTTACTCTGTGATTTTTATAGATCACACGGACAGTGACTACAAGTTGCCAAGTAGCGTCAAGCTGGTTTAAACTTCATGTTCTCCATGCTCCTAATTACTCCTTTAGAAGTGAAACTAGTTTCCACAACTTCGATAACGCTGTGGTCAAAGCATTCCTTGGCTGCTCCGGCTTTCCCACTCCAGCAGGACTACTAAGTTGTGGGCACTGTTCCTCACATGGCAAAACAACAGTCTCAATTAAACCTGCTCTGTTCTTCACTTAATCATCCCCTAACTGGGGGGTGAAGTGCTGCTGAGCGTGGAACCAGGCAAACAGAACAACCTGCTGTCTCTTGCCACAGTGCTACGTACCAACCTCAGGCAACATGTAGGCAGCTCCTAGACAAGGAAACAGCAAGGCACCAGGATGGATAACTCCTTTTTTTTTTTTTTTTTTCCTTTTCCCCCCCCCCCAGCAGCTAAAGTTTTATTGAATTTTGAATGCTTCAAGGTACAAAATGTAATTTTACGAATGGATGTGGAAGACAGAGGCTTGACCTTTATGTGGATGCTTATTACTGTCCCGAGTAATCCAGGAGGAAGTGCAGAATGCCTTGTTTGGGTATCCAGCTCGGTGGTGGGCAGCACAGGCTGGCCAGAGTGAGAGCTGACCTTTTAGTAATAAATGAGAGATGACAGTGGAAATCAAAGTCTTCAAAAACAAACACAAGCAGCTCTCTTTTAATGTGATAGAGGAGGGGATGACAATTCAGAGAAAGGTGACATAGCAAGAGCCATACTAGAAAAATTGTCCTTAAACATTCGCTCAGGATGGATATAGCACAAGATGTGAGATACAGGAGTTTTACCTTGTGAGAAGAGAGAAGTGCTCCTCTATCCAAGAGATTGTTGAAACTGATAAAAGAAGCCTGAAAAAAGTCTTATTTGAAGACCGAGTTGGTCACAGAATGAGTGTACACGTTGCTGCTAATGTAGACTGGGCTATCCCCTGTTTGAGAACAGCTGGTCTGAGGATGTCGGTTGGCTATCAGGATGCTGCTGTAGCATTAAGGTAAAAAGTAGGCTAGCACATTGTAACCACTCCCTTAGGGTGTGGACTTTAATCCATGCATTCATTAATGTGAAATTACATAAGGCTATTTAAGTGTGTTTCTTCTATTTTGGGGGTGTTTGCCTAAGTCTGTTGTGCAATTAAGACCAGCAATATCTTGTCACGTGTGGCATGGCTGGGACTGCAACGTGGCAACTGCATCCAGTGCCAGCAGCCACCAGAGCAAAGCATCCTTCCAGATAGGCAGGCCGCCTGCCAGTAACTCCCAGCACCTCCTGTGCTGCAGGGAGGATGGCTGGCTGGGGACCAGTTCTGTCGTTCAGGGCTATTCAAAGAGCTTGAGTCTCTTTCTAAGTAGGAAATGCAGCCGGCTTATGACAACAGTTCAGTCTGCTACTTAAGATTCATAAAAGACTGGGATTCTCCAGGTGTGCTCCCTCAAACGTCAGTACCGCAGGATGTGGGTGGGAATGCAGTCTGCAAACATCCACCTATGTATCGGCCAGCAAGTTTATTAGCTCCCAGGCCACGCTGGCTTTTCCTGACCTGTGCTGGCTCCTGCAGGGCTAATTAACGCAGACACTGAGCAGGGACCAGGAGGCAGCTGAGGCCGGGGCTGCTCCTGAACTCACACAACGTCCTCAGAGAGGGGACCGAGCGGAGAGACCCCACGTGTCTTAGCCCATCCCCAGGGCCTCTCCGCTCCAGCTCAGCATTGCCGCTGGGCAAAGGCGTTGGGGTGTTGGTGGGTCCCTGTGCCAGAGCCAAGACGCTTCCACAAGTGCTGCGGAGCAGGCAGGGAGGCAGCAGTGTGGTGCCAGCACCGCGCCAGGGCTAGTGACCTCAGGTGTTTCTCTATACGTTACTGCCTCGCACTCCCTCTCCAGAACACAGAGAAACAGCCCCCCTGCCATTAGATGGGGGCACTGCCAGGCGATGCTGCCGAGCTGGCCTTTGAAGCAGTGGAGACCTGCTGGTGCAGCTCCTTGCCTAGGCCAGCAAGCCCTGTCACATCTGTGCCAGCCTCCTGCCTGCCGGCTCGGTTTGTGTGACCGAGGTTAAGCAGTAAGACCTGGCTCCATCCATCTTGGAGTGGTGGAGCAGCACAGGGGGCCTGGAGTGGCCCATCACTGGTGAGCCCTTTTCAGACCCTGATGGCAGCTCTGCGGGGAAGGGCCGGGCAGTGCCGGGGCACAGCAGCTGCCCCCGGGCCGGCAGCCAGCCCCGGTGGCCCAGGAGGCCGGTGGCGCCCCGGGGGGCATGAGGAGGAGCGTGGCCAGCAGGCGCAGGGAGGTGACCCTGCCCCTCGGCTCTGCCCTGGGGAGGCCGCCCCGGGAGCGCCGTGCCCAGCGCTGGGCTCCCCAGTTCCAGAGACGGGGAGCTGCTGGGGAGGGCCCGGCGGGGGCTGCGCAGGGGGTGAGGGGCCTGGGCACCTCCCGGGGGAGGGCAGGCTGGGACACCTGCGGCTGCTCAGCCCGGGGAAGGGAGGGCTGAGAGGGCTCTGAGCGATGGCTGCAAACAGCTTCAGGGCCAGCGCCAGGAGGACGGGGCCGGGCTCTGCCAGCGGTGCCCAGCGACAAGACAAGAGGAACGGGCACAAACCACGACACAAGAAGTTCCTTCTGGATATGAGAAAGAACTTCACCATGAGGGTGACAGAGCACTGGGACAGGCTGCCCAGAGAGGCTGTGGGGTCTCCTTCTCTGGAGACATTCAAAACCTGCCTGGACGCGACTCTGTGCAGCCTGCCCTGGGTGACCCTGCTTTAGCAGGGGTTGGACTAGATGGTCTCCAGAGGGCCCACCCGACCCCGGCCATTCTGTGATACTGATTCTGTAGAGTGAAAACCCACTGCCTCCATCTCATGTAGGCTTGGCACCAGCTTTTTGTCTCAGTTTCACCCATGTTTTTGTGGTTTAGAAGTAAAATTAGTTTCCAGCAGGAGGTGTGTACTATCATTAGCATAGAGCCTGTCTCCACTGTCTTTTTGAGGTAGGTGGTTACCAGCTTCTTGGCAGAAATTCCCCTCTATCATTAGGTTGTTTAGGAGAAACCAGAACAACGTATCTGCTCATTTTACACACTACTTTAATCCCCAAATATCTCTTCAAACTCAAGTTTACTGTAAAGTGAGAATCGGTTTACTTTAAAGCAATCCAAATGGAGCAGGATTGAATAGGGCTTAGCTGACTGTTACTGCATCAACCAGCCATCAGCTGGCAGGGACTGGAGGATCTTTATGAATGCAGAGCAGGCTGACTAAAAAGGAAAGCTATTTCACAGAGCAAGAATCTCCATACTGGTTTAAAAAAAAAAAAAAAAAAAAGGAACAAATCCCAAGTCCCTTTCCTCCCACCAGCCTGCATGCATATCAGAAAGAACTATGCAATATCATTTGTAAACACACAGGTGTAACTCCTGGATATTTCCCCTAGCTCAGTTTTTATGGCTGCAATAGCAGCTTATGAAACCTTAGCGTAAAAAGACTCAAAACGTGAGTCTGAAAAGACACATAAAACAATAAACTTGAGCCCACGTGAACGTCTCTGCCACTGTGCTTCAGGATTCTGGTGTTCAGTGTAAAGGGGCAGAAATAATGACAATCATTTATCATTTATTGATGAAATTGCTTTATTGCTAACCATTATTAGTATAGGAGCTCTGTAACTGAAATTCCACTGAAACAACAGTATTTTACTGCCAAGTTCAAAACTGATGAAAAAATACTCCAAGCAACATTTATGATCGCATTTTAGTCTGTGACAAATTACAATGGAATACTGTTTGGACAGTCCTTGGTATTAACCAGATGCAGTGGGATTCAGGCTTCTCCATTGTACAAGAAAATGACTCACATATTCCTCTTTCATCCTAAGGGACAGATGAAAAACTGATTGCAGGCTCTCTCACTGCTATCCTTTCATGCTGTTCGGCCCATCCTGTGCTCAGGCTGGGTTTAAGGAGAAGAAAAGATGCTTGTGTCTAAGACATAAACCATGTTCAGACTGTAACCGTTAGTCCCGGCTGTGGCACTGTGCGCGATTTGTGGTGTGTCCCAGCCCCGAGGCATGATCACAGAGCGAGCCCCCGAGTCTTCAATCCAGCCTGTTTTCACACTGGCTTTGCTCCACTGGCTCTTCAGGCTTTCTTAACCACATGGCATCAGAGACTCCTCTGGCAAATTGCTACTGCTTTAATCTAGATTCTGTTTCGAAGATAAATACACTTTCTTTTCATGGGCCTTAAATCTAATGGAAGTTTAGCCCAATGAAATAATGTTTATATTACAGTATTTTGAGAACTATAAATGCTAATGAGACTCAAAGCCAACTATAACTGCAGTCAATTCAGACCCAGAGAAATTGTTTTCAGACTCATGCCAACAAATCATGATTAATTTCTTTGTTGTGGTGCAAGCTCGTTTCTGAACATGTTCCCCATTAGCTCTGCGAGCATCCAGTGCAGTCACTGGCACGCTCTGCAGTAAAAATCCATCCTCGCTTCTGCAGTGCTGACTGCAAAATGTGGTACCAATCTCACAGCAAAGATCTGCAAAGCTTTCTTCACTCTATCTTTACCTCCAAACTAGAAAACACTTCTTTTTTAACTGCTCTGAGGAGGCATTTGGGACCAGCAAAGATAAGTGTCATTTGTCCTCCTGGTCTATTACTGTAAGTAATATCACTAGCAACAGACTGTGTTCAGGTAACAGAGTGTTACACTGACAATTAAAAAGATGCCTCTGGGTAAAACTGATTAGATTCTCAAATTCTACCTTGATTCAAGTACAGTCAGAAAGTCTGCATGTCTCAGACAGGTTTTGTTGCTGAAAACATGGGGGTTCCTGGAAAACCCAGGGAAGATCTGGTTTGTTTACACGGTTCTCTTGGAAGTGGCAATTCATCTAGATTGAAACAGTTCAGCAGAAATCACAGATTCAGAGAAAACTCCTATTTTAATTTTCTGTAAAGTTTGAAATCATCAAAGCATTTTATTTTCTAATTCTGTTACTTCAGCTTTTTAAAGTAAAACTTCCTCTAAAAACAGAAGGACAGGCATGAAAATCTTAAGAGTATAAGATGAGTGGTCAGAAATTTTTAGCTGATTTGATGCAATTTCCTCCTCTTTAGATTTCTGGGTCAGGGCAGCTTTTGGATGTTGATCCTGAAGTCCTCAAAGACCAAAAATTTAATCTGCACCCAACTTTAGGTTTTGTGTCTTTTTGCCACATGGACCTCTTAAATCTATGGAAAACCTGTACCAGGTTTCCCACAATGTAGGCTTCTGTCTGCTTCAGCTTGCTTTATTCTCCACATCACTCAGAACTATGAACAAGCACATTTCATTTTCTCATTGCTCTGCTCTCTGGCTTTCTTGTGGCTGGTGTTCACTGCAGAGAAGAGGCACAGGTACAGTTTGTCTTTATGGGAAGAGGTGGTGAGTTTTCAGAAGGAAGTGAGACAGGGCCAGAAAGCATGGGGGAGGAAACTAATTTCCTCCACTTGCATATTCTCCTCTTGATTTAATCATTCCAAGGACCCCACAGATATAAAATCTGAGCATGGGTGTCTTATTTGCTCAGGTAGAAAGTTTCAGAGCTTCTGCTCAGTATAAACTAACTGAAGCATGTGTACTTTCCCAGAATGTATTAGTTCAGATTTTTTTGAGCATTTCCTATCCTCCTTGGTCAAACTGAGGGGAGTCAGACCCATGACCATAGAAGTATGTAAGCCTGGAATCTGGCATGGCCAATGGAATCTGGATGCCTTGTCCAGGGATAAAGGTACATGGGGATATCATCTCAGACTGCCAGGAACACTCATCAGTGTTATGTTCCTCAAGTATTACCAAATTTCCTTTACACTACTGTACGTCTAGGCTAGGTTCAGTAAGTTAACTTTAGATTGATGCATGATTAGAATCATCATTTAAAATCGGTGGTGAGGAAAAGAAAGGTAACCTCTATTTCTAGGAACATGTTACAGGGAACCCTGTTGACTTGATTTATAATAATGGAAAATAATGTCTTTGTTCCTCTCAGATAAACATAATTATCCATTCTTATAATCACAGAAATCTGTTTGGAGCTAACTGCAGAAGAAGATCCTGTAATTGGTCTATGATCTCAGTACGCATGACTTAGGACTTACATTCTTTTGTCCTAAAGACGCCATCAATACCAGTGTCCCAACAGTTAATGTAACTGGTAGAAGATCATACAAATTTGGAATCAAAGGTAACTTTAATCTGGCTGAAAGTTATGTTGTACAGAGCTTCTAGTGCTGTTTATTTACTGCACTACAAACATTTTTCTCTCTTAAAGCCACGACTCTGCCTTAAGTCATATCACCTTATGCTCTGATCAGGTTTCACAAGTTAAACAGAGTTGCACCAGATCTGTGCATGGATGGGAGTCCTTAAAAACACATCTAGTGCTGCAGGCAAAGGCGTCTGAGTCTCAGCTGGAGGGTTGTGCTGCTTCTTGAGGGTGTCCCTAGATGGATGGAAAACTAGTTTCTGCACACAGCACAGCTTCAATAAAAATGGTACAGGGAATGCCCCCTCTCTTTTCTGTCTTTTTAGTCCCCTTTTACCTTTGTGGTGGAGGCTCTCTCCCTCATAGTCAGAAGCTGTTTGTTTGAATCTCTTCTGACTTATGGCCAAAAATAAAAACCACAACCAGAGGCATGGGCTGAAAACGGAGAGATCAGTACGAGCGCAGCTGGCACCTGTCAGCACTGCAACACCAAGGGAAGCAGCAGCTCCGTGTTCTCTCCATGGCAGGGGAGGTGGTCCCGCTGTCCTCCCCGTGCTCTGGGGATGAACACCTGCCTGCAAGGCTTTGTAAGCCCAGCTGTGGGGCAGGGGTTTGCTCAGCTGCCTCCCCAGAAACGATAAGGAAGACAATAAGTCTCCCTCCCTCCTGGGGCTTCTGGGCTGCTCACCACCAGCTTTTTGACAGAGGCACAAATTTCACTACCAATGCAAACCTAGTTGCTAATGATGTTATTATTCTTTACATATATTAGAATATAAATGTATTCCAATATGGACACAAATGTGTCCTTTCTACTGTAAGGTATTTAGAGGCTCCTTGCATGGCTAAGATCTACAGAAGATGATAGTTCACATCCTTCTGATTCCTTGTTTCATTAAAGAAAGTGTTAAAACTAATTATGTAGACTCCTGGGCAATTACTGGCTTCATTCAGAAAGTGGCAGGCACAATGAGTGTTAATGAGAGTGATGCCTTTTCTGTTCACAATAAAACTAGACCTATTGCCTCCAGGTCTCAACTGCATAAACTCTGGGATGTATTTTTATATCTTTCAGTTTGCTTTAGCATTGTCTTGCAGAGACCGTTTGACAATAACCTTTAATTTGGGGAGAAGGTACTGCAGACTGTAATTAAGGCAGCCATTTGTTTTTTTTTTTAAAAAAAAAAAAAAAAAAAAAAGCAATCAACCAACAGCAGTAGCTTTTTACAGAACAGGAGCCCTCCTCCTCATTAAGTTGCTTTGAGAGAACACCTCCCAGAGCTTTTTTCCTCAAGAAAATAACCTTCCTTTTAAATATACAGAAGGTATTTTACAGATATTCTTATTGAAGATGACTTTTTAATGAGTCTTTACTAATGTAACAAAAAGAAAGTTGGGAAGTGTTTTGATCATAGCTAGACTCAAATTTCATTTTGAAGGGAAAAAGTCATTTGATTATTTCTTAAATAATTGCTTGTGATAATACAAACTCTTTTGTAATGTTTAGTCAGAAATTAGTTTATATATAAATAGAGCCATTTAATGTAAGAGTAACCTGATCTTGTATTTTGAACAGTGAGATACTTCATGCCCTACTATAGGATCAAAAGGTTCTCATTTCAGTAGGTAGCTGTTTAAAAAACAATTTTAACAGTAATTAAAGGCCTAATTAGTTACTTTATAATTCTTAACCAATACCTTTACCACTTCAAGCATTGTTTAGAAAGAAAGGTAATATCCCTGATAATTTAAGCTAGAAGTACTCTTAAAATATGAATTTAAATGGGCTGTTAAAAAAAAAGTTTTTCTCTTATTTTTAAAAGATCTTTTGAAAATTAACTAACCTAGGAAATAGTTTCAACTTTAAAGAGGTTCTGAAAGCAGCAGAAACTGCATCAATAGATTTCAACAAAAAAACACAAAGGAGGTCAGTATTGTGATCCTTGTTTTACAGGGAGGAAAATTAAAGTATGGTGGTGGACAGTGAGACAACTAAAATTGCCACAACGACCACTGGGAGACCCAGAAGCAGACACCAGGCCCCCCACATCCCAGTCCAGGCTCCCTCCCCTCTGCTGGTACAAAGATGGAAAGCCCAGAAACAATGAGCCTGTGGGGCAACAACGATTGTGCTACCGAAGTGATCCCGTCCAGATGCTAAGGTAAGAACAAGTGACCAAGTTCTCACTGAGTCAATATGAAGGATAAGATATCGGTGTGATCTCCTCCTATTTTGTATCTGTGGACTTGTTACATCACTGAGGATTATCAGGGATTCTGACACATAGCAAGAGATTTCATAGCGATCTAATAAAATGGATTACATTTAGTGTTGCTAGAAAGGTTTCTGGATGTAGAACAAGGCAAGATGCGCAATTTATGGTGTAGAAGCCAATATCCCGGCAAAATTTTCAGATTTATTTTACCTATGCTGCTCAAGAACATTGCAATCTTTATTTCTGCTGCTATGCATACAAATATTCATTGAATGGAAAAACAAAAGAGTAAATATCACATGCTTTCTTCAAAACTTGCACATCCTTGTAGTGGAGATATGTGCTTGTGCAAAACCACATGGGGTTTTTTGAAAACACTTTTATTTGTAGGGTTCTAAAATGTGGTCTACGTCGTTATGAATATACAAGATGAAAAAAACACATTAATAAATATGCATCAAAAGGGATTTCTGGTCTGCTAGGAAACAAGTTTAAGAAGCTTCAGCTATCTTCAGGATTATACAAGTTGAATATCTCTGAAGAGACTTCTGGTCAGCAGCTTAATGCTTATAGTGTGCTGTCTTAGGGATTATGAACTCCCAGTTGTATTGCATTAAATTGCTTGTGACTTAGTTTAACAGAGGAAAAAAGCTTCAACATTGCACTGGCTACTTTTGACATAGACATAATAGCTCGTGCCAGCCAGCTAAGAGCTATTGTGTAGGAAAAATAGAAAATGAGATGGTTTAGATGTGAAGGCAAAGTCTTGAAGAAAATTAGACACAGCAGTTATGATATATGTATTTTGAATTAAATTTCATAGATTTTAAATGTCGTTCAAAGACAAGAGAATTCCGAAGGCTAGCAATTATTTTATGCAGCTTATAATATCTGTAAAGTACTACTACCTTTCATCAAGCCACTGGAAAAAAAAAAATCTTTGAGTGTTATGCGGGAAGATTTATAGCACTGGAAAAGTTTGCAAGAATGATAATGTTGATATCCAAACTTCATTTTCAGCAATGTTTGCTATTCATTTAATCTTTTTGCTTTAATCTCTGCAAATGAAATTGACTTAAAACCTCTGATTTTTGCTACTATCCAAGCTAATTCTAAGTCCAAAAAAATTGTGATTAATATGCCTGAAGGATCACAGAAATTGCTGTTTGTCATTGATGTTAGTGCAGAGCGCACTTTGTACTATATATGCAAAAGTGCTAACAGTTTATCATCATATGCAATCTTTTTCTATAACTTTTTTCCTATTATTTTTGTTTCTATTTAATTTTTCCTTGGTATGTGCACAACACAACCTTCCAATAGCAACATTCAGTCAGGATGTTGAAGAAAAGCCCAAGGATATATTTCTACTAAGCAAAATCTCTGAAAAGAAAGGGACAGCATGTGCAGTATCCCCCTAGAAACAACTCCTCTAGAAGATTCTGCTATTGAAAATATACAATGTTCTAATCAGTTCCATCCTGTTATGAAACATACAAGTAGCTGACATCTTCCTTTCTTTTAAAAGCGAACAAATGCTGCATGGATTCAATTAGAAAATTATTTAATAAAAGTACTGCTAGCGTTCAGTGCAAGGAGAAACGTGAAGCATTCAGATATTTCTTTTCAGTATTGCAGCATATAAAAAAAAAATCACATCAATTGTGTCTTCTAACTTGTTCAAAACAAGAACTCTAGCAATACAGGTAGGCAAAACATGAATCAGGAAAACTGTTGCATAAATAAGCTGGAATATAATGCCAACCAGAATAAATTTAAAATAATAAAGTTGGGAATTACTCTTGTTCACCTCTGAACTTGAGTTTTTCACTAACACAGCCAAGAAAAACTCTCTGAGCAGGTTCCGTGACCTCTTTAGCAATAGTCATTAGGCAGCATCATTTCTATCACTACAAACTGAATTAGAACAGCAGCATACTGCAATGTGGGAAGGCTACAATAACTTTAAAAAGCTAATAGTATTTGGTATATAATGATTTGTTAAATTTATATTATGAATCATTATATACTTCAGATCTAGAGTAACTGTGACTCTGGCAAGTACCAGCTTATAGCTTTGTTATAGTGAGACTGAAATTAATGGAAACACTATTAAGGGAAGAATGTAAAGTCTTCCAGAAAATAATGCTACCATGTGCAATAAAGAGTACTGAGCCTTTAGCTTCTAATCTCTTCCTTGGCTTCCTCATATCTGAAGCAGATCTTTTAAGTGAATTAATGAAATTAAAATGGTAAGCAAAGAGAACTGCAAGAGAACATAGTCTTTTAAAGTTATTTATATATGTGGGACATAAAAAAAGATGAAAACACTAGAACTATAATTCAATACACTTTGCAAAACAGATGCAGCTGTAGTAAGCTTATGTTGGCATCTGGAGGTACAACTGGTTAAAATACCAGCTATGCAGTTCACTTTCATAACTGAGCAATCGCTGTGCTGAAATTTGGTGTACAGCAAATCCATATCTGTAATCTGGAATCAACAATTGTAGCCTATAAGAGTATTTTTCCATAATCGCAGTTATTTTTCCAGTACGTGGGCCCTGAATCTGGTTCCAATTTTCCTGGCTGTGTGCATCAAGTATTAATCCGGACAAATATTCTCTCTCTAAATGCTGACTGCGTTCGAGATTGCCACGTGTCAGCAAGACCCACGTGGTCTTTGACAGCAGTGCCTCAGCCAAGTGGAGTACAACAGCTGGTGCTTTAAGGCCTTTTTGGAAAACGCCAGCTCTATCTATACAAACAGAATAGACATAGAGACTTGCACATAGATATGTATGTATATCTATAGGTTTAGGTCTATGCAGTACACATATGTAAGCAAAGAAATAGAACTTATCCCCTGAGGAAACCTGTGCCAGCGTGGGCAGCCTGGAAGACCTGGGCCAGCAGCCCTTCCCTGCAAACCCAGGGATGCACCAGCCTGGCAGTGCCGAGGTGTTTACGGTGGTAACTGTGGGATTTCTGCTGGCATTATGTTGGTTTACTAGGGGAAGCCTGCCTCCAGCTTTTAAGATGGGCCTGTGTTAAACCTGAACTTCTAAGAACTTGTTTCTAAGTTGGTAAACACAGTTCACTGGGTTAGGTCAGGGGATTTCTGTAAATAACTTACCATACCAGTACAACGCTGTCTGTTGTACTGTGGGTTTAAAGTGGTCTTTGTCCTTTTGTAATTTCTGATTTTTCTTTGCTAGTACCTAGAATTTTTACTCTATTGTAATGCACAGAACATCTTAAGAAAGGTAGAGGAATATTAAGAAGAATCCAATTTATGACAGCTGTAAAAATAGTTGATGCCATATACCTTTATCCCTTGCAAAGCATTAGTAACTGGATCCTGGCTACAGCATGTAATTACATTGCTTGATGCATTGTTGGGCATTAGTAGGATTCCTTCCATCTGTCTAATATTTCCCATCCAAGAATACTATCACATTTTATTACAGCCGTTTAAAAATTCCTGATCCTTTTCCAGGCTCACTGTGATAATACAGAATTTCACCCAAAATATTTTAAAGGAAAACTAAGCATTATGAGGCAGACAACGATAGTATTTTTCTTACCAATGTCTCAAATTTATGTTTTTGCTGGCATAAAATATTTTTGGGTTCATTAAACATGACCAATATTTTTTATTATTCTTTTTATTTTCTCACAGCAGGAGTCAAATACAAAAATGCTTTTCAGAGACCAAGGGCTTCATAAAATAAAAAAAAATAATAAATTCATGTTCTCCCATGTTAATTATCTATTAAATTAGCTCACTCTATAGGCAAGTAACTTAAATCTGATCTGAAGAGGTGCCAGTGTCAAAGTATCATTAGTTTAACAGAGGAAGGCAAAAGCCTGGCCCCAGATCGCTCAGCCTCCCTCGTCCTTTGTTCCTCCTGCAGCAGCTGGAAGCACAACGTGCACCTGAGTTAAAAAGAAACAATCCAGCCTTTGCTTTTGGTGTTTGAGACATTGTGATACTCTTCAGGGGAAATGCAGCGTTTTGTGCTCCAGCCCTGGCACCAGCAGGGATGTGAGGTCTTGGTAGAGTGAAAATACTCCTCTAGGCTGTACTTCTCAAAATCCTTCTTATGCCCTCATAAGCCGTCGGTAACTGTGCACTCAAGTCTGTCCTCTCCAGGGGCCACCAGCCATATGGAGGCATAGCTGCCCATGCAAACACAAATGGCTGCTTGTAAGTAAGGGCAATGACAAATCAGCCTGCATAAGGAGTGCTGGAAAGCAAATGGGGTTGATATTTCTCATTAGGATCAGCTGGCATTTCAGGCCAAAAGGCTCTACTCTATTCCCCATTTAGCATCGCTTCCCATGGAGACAGATGTAACTCCTCCTTCGCAGGTGGCTCCAAACTTTCTCTGCGCCGCTTGGTCTGGCCCTGTGCCATTGGCAGCAGTGGCAAACACACACCGTGCTTGGGTGTTTGCTTGCTGCCAGCCTTGGGAAGGCATAGGAGCTGCTGAACAGGGGGTGCTGGGCAGGTGCCAGGGTTGGTGGTGTGCCCTTGGGGAGCTGACCCCATCCTCTTCCCTCCCAGGTCTCCTCGGTCACCAAGGGAGGGTGGGAAAGCAACACCAATGCCATAAAGGATGTTGGTGTTGCCCTGAGAGCAGCCAGAGGGCTCAGAAGCCAGCAGTGGTTTGGTCAGAACTACAAATAGCTTCAAATGTTTTTGCAAAAAAAATGTTGAAGGTGTGTTTTTTGCAAACACTTGTGTCTTAAATCTAGTTATCCAATATAAAAGGAGAAACTCCAAAGCTTATCAGTGTCTGTTGCTCTGTGGGAAATACAACTACTTAAGAAAAGAGAAGAAACAACTTATAGATTCTTTATCTTTTCTTCTTTGGGATAAACCATTTTCAAATCTATACTTGACATCCTGTTACAAATTAATTTCAGGCTCAAATTCCTTTTTCCACAGTGCACCCCCTTATTTTTAAAGTTATAGCCCAATTGAGAGAAAGACAAAAACTACATTCACTGTTCATTTCTGCCCTACCTGGACAGAAAAGGGAAATATCCACACACTTAAGGAGTAGATAGCATATCAAATTCTTGAATTAGAATTGGCTGACAAAATCTCAAGAAAACTGCAAGACAGCATCTGCTTGTTGTCTGCAGTTAGTTTACATATAATGAGATGAAGATTACATTAACATATTAAAGCAGCATCTTTTAGCCTCAGGTCAGGGAAGGTTGGAGCAAGAATTATCTGATGTTATCATTATGCACAGATTAGTTGGAAAAAATCTCTTGTCTCAACTGGCAAAAAAGAATATTGCTGTATGTTTTGGGTCAGGGAGATGGAGGCGCTGGATTTCCTGCACACCAGCTTTTTATGAACACCCATCTTGAACGTAGAAGTATCATCATGTTGCTCCATTGAAATCTGAGCAGGAATACCCTTTCCTGCCCTTCTCCTCAGTACTTCTCCTATTGTTTCAGCTGTTTCCAGCGTCTTGCTTTGAATCGTTGATTATAAATGACCTAAATTCTCAAATTACCATTTATGTATTTTCTTCAGGAAGCTCCTGCCAGCTTCCAGGATGGAATATTTTAGGAAGAAGAGCTTAAAATAGATACATATGATTTTGAGAAATAAAAGAAAAACACCACAGTCCATAAAGCCATCTGCATGTAAAAATGGTTTGTCTTTTGCCTACTCTAATTAGACAATCAAAAATAGAAATATTGAGCAGGGCATATCCAATTAAGTTTGCCATTCACCAGGCTTGAGGCTTTCTTACAGAGACCTCTACCATAACAATCAGGAGACAGAAAAAGAAAGCAGTCATTAGCAATGCTCAGGGAATTTGGTTTTCTTGATGTGAGCCACTAGTGTGGTAGATCTGAGAGACAGCAGTACTTACTGGCTTTTTCTTAGACAGTTCTTGTAGTGAAGAGTATAATGATGGCTGTCTTCCAGTGGCATCTAAATGTGTTGATGCTACTACTTAAATGGTTTTACAGACTTGAGAAATCAACATCCTCACATTCACTAAGCTGTGTATGATTATTGGGTTTGAAGGAACCACTTCATTTCCATGGTTCCCATAGAGGAAGGGTCTGGGGTCTCGGAACAGGATAGAAGCCTTCCAGGATTTGGTGGCCTTACTGGCAGTGAAGACGTGGGATGTCTTGGTTTGTTGGCAGCAGAGGGATAAAGATAACAGGTCTCTGTCATCAAGTCTTTTCTCTTCTGAAGCAGGAGCATCCTCAAGCTGTTCCTCCTGAGGTGTCTTGTACGGGACACCTGAGAAGAACATTTCAGGAATGAGTGTTTCAAAGGAGAGCACCTCTGGCAGCAGCACCACATCGTGCTTCTGGGCTTGGGTTTTCTGGTTGCATGGTTATGAGAGGGGAAGGGTTGACCAAATGCTCTCCCGAGGTCCCTTCCAGCCTAAATTATTCAATGATATTACTGTAAGACCTCGACCTGATGAAAGATTGCTTGGAGGTGGGGCTTCATAATCATCCTTCCATTCCTGTAGGATCTCTTTGCCTAGTCCATGTTGTGGAGTTCACTCGGTGCCAGTCTAAGTGAGAGTGTCGCTTCCTGACGAGTACTAGCTCATGCCAGAAAGCTGTCATTCACTAGAGAAATGGTGGTTTACTGAGCAGTAGAATTGTATGATAATCTTCATGGAATGAAAACCAGTGCAATCTGTGTGCGAGTGAATGAAATGTTGTAGCCAGTAAGACGGGCTGAGAATTGTTTTCTAGTAAGTGTCAGGAAATTTTGGAAGACAACACGTCACTGAAAGACTAATCAGCAGACAGAGGGGAAAAAAGGAAATTCTGAGACCAGTATACACATGTACTGGTAAAAACTTACATGAAGTAACCTTTATAAGCTCTAAGACTAATCAATTTCTCAGTGCTCATTTGCCAAACGAAATCGGTGAATTGTTAAATTAGTAGGATAAGTGATATCTAGAAAAATAGCTCACAAAGAATATATCAGGCTAAAAACTGGCTTGCATTTCAAACTGTGGATTAATAACAACTGAATGCATGCTGGCACATAATTTAGATTCCAGCCGTGAAGTCTCTGAATTGTGAGCTGGAAATGACAATAATGTATTGCATAAATACAGCTATTGTTTTTGCTGGCACCATGTTGCACGTAGCAGTTATAAGAGCACTGTGCAACATTTAGCAATCCTAAAGGCCAGGGAACAGCCTGAAAATCTTCTTTGCATTATCTGGGCAATTGAAAGTTTGTTCCAAATCAAACTAAAATGCACAGATCAAATTGCTAAAATGGAAAGTTTACGTTGATGGTTTTGAGACTGAAATTACATAAATATTAGGCTGTAGCTTTCCCCTCCAAAGAAACATTTGCATATGTTGCATATTTGGTGTCAAGGACAAATCGAAAAGGAATCAAAATGTATCATGGAAATGAACAATTGCTGAACCCATGCAACTTCATTTCTCTCCTCTAGTGATATTATTGTGCACCTTCTTACCAAATCACAGCTTTTAGAAATTAAATAAATGTATGCTGGGTTTTTTTTTGGGGGGGGGGGGGTTGATTTTTTTTTAGATCTGGGATCAAAAAAAGCTGCTGCTGAGCTTTATAGCAAATTTCAATCTAAACACCGCAAACTCTCTTTTAAATCTAGCTTTTGTAGGTGTAATTCTCTGTTAAGGCTAATGCGATTTCATTTTAGATTTGAGACATATGTGGAGGCTAGAATAAATAAGTACTCTTTTGTTAGAAATAGATATTTTGCCATATTTTTCTTAGATTTTAAATCACACAAAATAACAAGGAGGATTTAAATTCACTTTTTCACAGAAAGCTTTTCTATGGATAAGCTTTTTCATATTTATGTGAACATAAAATGCGCTTTTCAAAAATTGTGTTTAGGTTTTATTCATCCATATTCTAAGGCTGATGAAGTGGCTTAGAAGTAAATCTGATGTGCTTGTTTCAGGGAAAACAGAGGCAAGGAGGAGCAGTAGCTCTGTTCCCTAAGTAGAGATTAAAAACAAGATTAGCTGAGTAGGTGTTGTCCGTCCTACTTGAAAAGTTTCTATTGATTTCTGAGGGAGCTCATGCTGACTTTTTTCAAAGGAAAACAACACATGTTACAGGAATAGTGCTTCAATTCCCATGAAGAATATTAGGAGCTTAGCGACTCAAAACACAGAAGCTTTGAGCAGTCACACTGTGAGCCCAGATTTGCACAGCATTTGGGTTGCTGGAGCCGTTTTTTTTACCAAGAAACTTTGACCTAAATGGGTTCAACCCACACAAAGAAAAGTCATTTGATTCGCTTGGTTTGTAAGTCAGACTGTAGGCTCAGGACATGTACTTGTATTGCTCCCAGCTCTTGGACTAGGTAGGTTCCTCTGTATGGCCTATGATGCACGGGAAGAGTTAGATATCTGAGAAGTGTATTCAGAAAAGGTCATGCATGAAGTCAGGAGTCTCTTAAGCAGTAGAAGGAAAAGCCAAGAGGAAAGTTTTTGCTTGTGGTCCATCTTTCAAAGAGAGTGGAAACCAAATTCCAGGCTAGAGAGATGCAAATTACATTGCAGCTGACAACCCTTCTTTGGAGTTAATCACTGCAGCTGAGATGGTCTTTCTCAACATCCATATCAAAATACTGGGAGGGAGGTTCATGCTGGTCAGCAGGGTGCTCACTAGGGTTGTGACAGATCCTGGCTAAATTTCTCCTTGATTATTGGACGTGAACCCATTTCCCAAGAAATATGATGCCCCGTTCTTGTACTTCACTCTCCCAATTTACCCTGGTGAAGCAGTTCTCCTTTATAGCAGATGTAAAAGAAAGAGATTAGTTGGTTTAGCCCTTTTTTGGGATACTGGCTTGATGCCATATCCTAGCCTTTGCTCCCACTGACTGCATAAATCAGAACAGCTTCCCCAGTACAGACCGAGCACAAAGCACCCAGTCACTTGCCTAAGGATTCGTGATAGCTTGGCAGATACCAGGGAATTTTACCTTGATTCTGGAGAGAGCCTGAGATATTCCACATTGTTACAGAGAAGAAGTAATCAAGGCCTTCTCATTAACTAAGACTTCTTCCAGACAGAAATGTGAATTGCGGGTCTTACTACAAACTATGCTCCCTACTTGTCCTCATGACACCTACCTGGCATCTTAAAATATCCTCCTAGATGGCATCTTAGAACACCCAAACATCTACTCAAGGAAAAGCCGTTCATACCATAATAGTTGTGCTCATGATTTTTTATAAGTGCAGGGATCTAGCAGCTTTTTATTTGTTACCTTATTAGACTCCCAAAATCCAATGTAAATCCTGTTTTGGTGCCTTTTTCCTCTGCTTCATTATGAGTTGTTTAAATTCTTTGAGGTCAGGATAACTATGGTAAGGACAATGTTTTTGAATATATCTGAAACACACAGATTTGCAGAATTGGATATTCTTCCACCAAATGTTGAGTGTCAAAGGTAGTCACATAATTGGCTGTCCGTGTGGCTATAAGCAATTGCAAAATGGGGATCTTTGCCTAAAAAGACATCAAGAATTCAGCTTTCCCTTAGGATTTATGCTGTTCCTAACTGAACTGAGAAAGCCTTGAGAGTAGAGCTTTCCAGTTCATTGGGCAGAGAAGGAGGAAGAGGAGAAGGAATACATTGTTTTGACAGTTTTGTTTTTGTTTGCTTGTGAAGACCCTAGTTAATATTTTTAGTAATCAGCCTGAGCTTTGGAGATAAGCTCAGCAGATGTGACTATCTCATAAAAGTAATTTTAATCCGTACAAATGTAGTAAACCAGAAACTTTAACATTTCGTATTGTGAAATTCTGGTGACAATGCAGTTGTCAGTCATTTAGTTACCAGAAATGAATAATTTGTTACCAGAAAGGGGTGAATGGGTTAGAATTAATCCTATCAAATCACATGTGCAAATTTATTGACTACCTTGTGGTTCCTAGTGTCAACTAATTACATTGCAAATGCCACAGTGCCTTTATCCAGAGGCATACCTGGCTTTCTGTGTGTTGTTATCGATGGTCAATAGGGTTCTCTCTCATTTTCAGACGCTGATAGATAAGAATACAAAAGCATAGTAAGCACAATTTTTTGTACCCATTTGGATATTTAGCATGAGTAAATGCAATCTCCTGTGACCATTCCAAAACTGTTAAACTTCCTTAGCTTGCCAGTGTGATTCCTGGCCAAACTTAAAGCAAATTAGTTAGTTACACTTGAATACTCGAATGAATGACTAATAAACACATCTGGATGTATTTACCTTTCAGTAACTGCTGATTTGTTTCCCTCAGGTATAAAACAATATTTTTTGGGGTTTCTAACCGAATCGTTGAGGCATGAGAGTAAGGTACCCGACTATAAACTTCACCCACACTTAATTCAGTGATCTTCTAAATTGCTATGTCCAGGGAAGGATTAATGGAGCAGTCTATCTGCTGCTTAGGAACCTCTCAAGAACACTTTGAGATTGTTATACTGTTGCTTTAGTTAATAATAGGAGTATGAACTTACTCAATGGGAGTATTGATTTCCAGATAATTTACAGGTGGAACTTGCATCATTATGAGCGTATTTATATGAAACATGAGAAACATTCAGAGAAGCCGTCTGGAATTAACAGCCGATACACTGTTGGGAATGCAATTGCTTCAGCTCAAATCTATGAGGTTTAAGTATTTTGTAAGTGATACAATGTTTCTGACGAGGCACTCTCCTCCAGCAGCGTGTTGTGGCAGGAGGGCTCCTTAGATGCTGCCTCTGTTCATCAGAGAGAAAGCTACTTCTTTATGTGTGCTACTCATTTGTCCTCTAGACCATATACACACACACTTCATCCACAAGAAATGATTCGTGAATCCGAGCACTTGCAGCTCTGGAAATCAGGGGACTGAGCTTACTGGTGTATTCTAGTTTAGCCTTGTTTACTAAATACATCATCACACCAGGCTATGGCTTAAACATTGATTCTTCACGGTTCAGAAAGCACTCTCAGCTTTTCTGTGACATTTGGACAAAGCCTGGATGGCTGAAATTTATGGAGTCGTGCTGCAAAACTGTGATTGATCAAATAGTATTAATCTGACAGAGTGGAGGCAGAGAACGAAGGACACATGATAAATAATAGAGACGGTGCCTATATTGTAAAGCGTGCTGGGAATTGAGTTGTAAATGCAAATCCCTGTCTCCCTCTGCATGCAACAGCAAAAGCAACCAGTAATTGGAATTATCTGATAAATGTTACTAAACTGAAGAAATGTTTCAGCTTTTAGTGCCAAAGCTTCCTGGAGCACATTCTCTTTGGGCTTACTCAGCCTTAAACAGGTCAATAACCTTTAATGCAATCCATCGGGGAAATAGAAATGTCAGAACTATAAAGTAGCCTGTATCCATTTCAGTCCCTTCCAAATAACCAGTTTGACCTATGGATCTAAATACTGAAAATAAATAGGAGTCTTGAGCCACTGAGATGCCAACCATCTCCCCTCTGTTTAGACTTCAACAAAAAACTTTGGTTTTTTGACCATTTTGGTAAGGATCCCAGCTATCATTCAATAGCAATGAGTGACCATTTTTCATTATTATTACTCTTTAAACATTGCAGGACTGCTGTAGTGTCCTCAGAGTCAGTGACACATAAGTCATTTGGCTGACATTTTAATAAACATCTGCTTTTTTCAGAGCAAGCCACAACAGCCATCTTTGTTAGGGTTTCCTGGTGTTCTAATGTCATCTCCATGGATATTGCAGCCTGTTCCTGCAGAAACAAAACAAAAATATAAAACCAACCAGTGCGTCCAGAACTCAGAGTGGGATGCAAAGACCTTGAGAGCTTTCATACCTCTCCATTCATGCTTCTTGCCCGCAGCTCAGCTTTGGTAAGGGTTCACAAGAGGCTAGCGTTTGCTTCCTCAGGTGGTGATGTCTTCCTGATGTAGAGCAAGGTTTCTGAACTTCCCAGCAGGGGAAAACTGTAGGTGATCGGATCAGGTGGGAAGGGTAACGTTTTTCCTCACAACAATTGCTCAATTTCCGATACCCTGAGGGGCTGAAAATGGGTGCCTCAGGAAAAGGGCTTGGTTTATTGTTGCTATATTATGACATAGATATTAACTTGCTTTTAGAATTTAAACTAGTGCAATGCTCTTGCCCTAGAAATGCACATATTTTTAACAGTGTGGGATGACCGGAGTAATGTTGTTCGAGGTGGTGCGAGAGAGAGACTGCTTTCTCATAAATTGCCAGCTTAAGTAAATAGTGAGTGTGCCAGATGACCAAACCTGTAAAAATAGTTTTGTTTCACTGCTGCTTAATCCATACTAGCCAGGAAATATTGAAAGGGTATGGTAGTAAGAGCTGTGTGATACTGTGGAAATATGCTGTTATGACTTAGAGTTCCTGTCAGAGAAACTGAAATTTTTTTCTGAGGTCACAAGGTGAGAAACTTTAGAAAGTGAGAAGCTCTCTTATTTATGAAGGTATTTGGGCTCACATTAAATGTTTTCATCTGATAACAAGTATCATTAAATAACTGGGTTTGGAAACCTCAGCATATTATATTATTTTTTTTTGTGTGTGTTAAAGTGCAGTTGGAAAACCTAAGCGGACTATTTAATCACTGAACGTGTGCTCTCGGAAGTGTGAATTTATGTCATCTTTGCTCATATCAGAAGTTATGGAGGGCAGGAGTAACAGCAACATAGTGTCTGGACTAAGCAATCTCAAAATATAATGCAGTCACATAGCGTGCCTTGAAAGTTGTAAATAATCTCCTACATGCATATACAGAGCATAAACTAAAAACGATTTATCATGTGAAAGTTCCTAGTTTTGGACTACCCCTGACCCTGATCACTTCATCACAGAATGTCCTGCAGTTGTCTACCTACAGCAGACAATCAGACGAGATACTGAACCTGTTTTCCAAGGTTCAGTGTGATCCTGAAGGAGGTCTCAAGTGTTTCTAGGTGGTTTTAATTTTTTAATTTATGTTAATTTTTAGGATTTACCACTTGGCAGCTGCCTCATACAGCTGGGTGTACCAAGTGAGTCACCAGCTCTACAAGAGTACCTTGGAGCTGTGCTGGATTTTACGGCAGATACGGTGAGAAATAGAAATGGACCAAATCACTTCAGGCAGCTGGGAGGTTACATACTTCAGGAAAAGGGGAATCTCATAAAAAAAAAAACAAACCAAAACACACAAAGAAAAACAAAAAACCCAACACAAAACCAGAAAGAAGGCAGGGCCCCAGATTATCCTGAGAGTAATTACAAACTAATAGTGTCTAGGACTTATAGGTAACTTTTTGGCAGTGGATTGTGGGTTGAAATGTTCCTGAGAAAGAGGTCAGAGACTTTATTTGCATGTTTTGAGACAGAGAAGCTGGGACGGTGGACAGTGGGTGATTTGCGCCCATCCAAGGGAGCTCACAGTGCCTGTGCAGTCTCACTGCCATTCAAATGCTGCACTTAATTTCTAGGGCAATGTCTCACTCAAGAGACAGGTAAAGGTGGCTCAGGGCCAATAAAATACAAACAACTGAACAAATGACACTGCTGCGCTTAGAGGAAAATTAATGATGGTGTATTAATTGCTACTTTGGCAAAAGTTTAATCTTGAACTCTCCTCTTACTCCCACCACTGCTCTGAGCGTGCTTTCTCTGCCTCGTCACATCATGTCTATGTTGAACTCTTGAGCTCTGCTTTGTACGTTGCAGCAGTTGATTTTAAGACTCCCGTCCATCTCCTAGGAATGCCATCACTCATCCCTATCTCCTCACATGACAAATGACGAGGTTGCCGTGAAAGCTTCCATACCTTCAGTGCCCCTTGAGCTCCAGCAGCTTTCTGTGATATCCAGCAAGACCTAAAGAAAGGCAGCCACGTAACGGTAGTAATGTTGCTCCAACAAAAAGCCGTTGCCCAGTCTGATGCACAGGGCTCTGCCTCCCAAGGGTTTTCTTTCTCACCGGTTCCTCTTCCAGGCAGAAGAAACTGAAGGCCTGTCTGCTTTTTACTTGAGCCAGGCAGCCTAATGCTCCTCTAATGCCTGCGGTCCCAGAAGGCGGCTCGCTTCTTAGAGAGGTTGTTGTGCTCTCAGGAAGGGTGGAAATGAACTGGATAATGCTTGCATTTGTTTTCTTGAAAGCATTTTTGGCTCCAGAATCCTCCCGGGCAGGACAAATGCTAAATGTCAGGGAAGTTTGTAATCAGTGATGTTCAATGACTGCATGTTCAAACCAGTTGTAAATCCAGTCTAGGCAATAAAGGAGGAGCGGGGGGAAGCATGTATATGGTATAGATATGGACTTTCCCAAGAGCAAGGGCTGATCCCAGGCTGACTGGATGGCAGAAACACACCCTGGCTGGCCCTGACCACCTGGAGTAGGATTAGGATGGATGTCTATGTAGCTTCTTCTGCCTGCTGTGTCTAGATCTTTCCATGTAGGAGTTAAAACAACACAGGGCAGGGAGATGAAAGGGGAGCCACCAAATGACAAAGCAGTGAAGTCATCTGGACTTGGGCAACCTAGCACCACGCTGCTGGAAGGAGCTGTAACGACATATATTCGGTTTGGCACAAAGGTGATAAAGCTCCATTTTCACCTGTCTGAGCCATTTTAAGCCATCTTTCTGAGAGCTAAGTTTCATTTTGTGCATTGTCACTGGTAGTACAGAAAGACAATCTTTAAAAGGCAGTGTCAGCAGGCACGGGCTGTGTCCATGCTCCTGGAGGAGACCTAGCAGAGGAGACACAGAGCAGCTCTTGCAGTGTCTGCTGATCAAACAGAGAACAGAAACATCATCAATCTAACCTCCAATTCTTTGAGGAAATCAGAAACCTCTGCTATAAAGATGGCTTTAAAACAGTTTGGGACAGAGGAAAGGTACCGATGGGAAACAAAAATAGCTGGATAAGCTAGCACTACCTGCCATCCTCGCCTCAGCTTTAATTTCTGCCTTACAGTGTAAATGCAGTTAACAGCTTAGAACAGGTAAACTATTGCAAAACCAGTATTCCTGAACCCTCACCGCAGCCTGAGGAGTGGTTCAGCTCCATTGCATGCCTGCTTTTTAGCCAGGAATGTCTACACCATTAGTGTTTTAGAAGAAAAATAATTGGCAGTACTTATCACCATTCACCATTTGTTGAGCTATTACTATGTCTTCAGCCAGGAAGCACAAAAATACTGTATAACTGAGTGTCCACGTGGCATGAAGTTAGAATAATTGGAGCAAACAGCTTGGGAACTGACTCTGCACTGAAAAAATGTTTTCCTAGGCTATTCAGCAAGGGTTCATGAATAACAAAAAGATTTCCTTCATCTAAGCACCCTGAAATTACTTTCTGATGCAGAACTAGCATACTTTTCAGATAATTTCTATGTAATAAATTAACCAATAGTTCTGCTTCTCTGCATATAAAGACTATCAGACCCCTTGCAGATCCAGAGTAACACCAGGGAGTGATAATCTAATCAATGCCCATAACCTGCTTACATTGTAGTTATTATAGTCAGGATGTAGTGTTTGAAGTTGATAGAGAGAAGTCTGGGAAGATACAGTTCTGAAGTAGTTTGTCAGTCTGGAGAAACTCGTCCTTCTGCCCATCAGCTCTCTGAAAACATTGCATTTTACTAATCTGTCCAAATTAAGGTACTTCCTCCTTTTTGGAAGTGCTCCTCTAGTTATACATGCACTTTGTCAAGTGAAAAACTGAGCAGTACTGAGCCAACAGGATCATCCCTTGCCTGACTTCTCAGTATGTCAGTGATTCCACCCACATCTCCTCAGATAGGCCTGAACACGAAGAACCTGAGCTAGCAGGAGATTTTAGATCAGACTTTATGTATAGCTGGTTCCCAAGACAAAAAGAGCATTTTTGACCTGTGCTCTTAAAGGTGTTAATGTGATGTAATTCCAGCTGTCCTGAGACAGAGTTTAAGAAGGTGAAAAAAACCTTTCAGTGGCTCAATTCCAAACTGAACTGCAGTAAAGTAGGGCTATATTAAGATACGAACAGTTCACGGTGAATCTGCTCTGACATAGAAAATTGAAACCAACTGCAAGACCATGTGAAAAATTCTGGTTAATATAATTCATAAAGATTTGAGTTTTTTCATTGCATTCTTTAAAAAATATTGACATTTTGAAAGACATCCTCATTTCTACAACACTTAGTTATCCCCATTAATGTGTTTTAATGCAGCATGTCTTAGCTACATACTGATGGATCGGTGATGAACTTTAAAGTTAGTAACGAATCTGGCAAAATAACAGCATTCCTGGAAGTCAAACGACTTTGATCTTTTTTTTTTTTTTCCCAAAACTTCGTCACAAACAACTGCGTTACCATCTGTAGTCTCAATATAGTTAAAACAGACCTCTGAGGACTGATGGCAAAAGTGAATTTGGGCTGGCTTGAAGTTGAGCTTTTAATTTTGCAGATTATTCTTTCAAGCAAATTTCAAAGTTTACAGAATAATCTGGAAATTATCAAAGCAATGGCAAGCAAATGTGCTATATTTAAGGACTGGACAAAACACACTTATGTTTCATTTTTCTAAAACACCACGACATTTTCATCAAAAATTAATCTAAACATGGCAAATTAATGAACTTCTTTTTTTAAATGTCACTGTTAGAACCCTGTGTTTCTTAATCATTCCTCAGCATTAGCAATGTTACTTCTTTGCGACTGGCAGGAAGCATATTGCATTCAACGTTTTCCCTTTGCAGCACATGGACTCTTGCAGGCTTGACGTTGTGGCTTTCACTCTTTGCTGCAGTTTTTGAGGTGTGCCTTCCATGAGACTAGGTAGAAATGCAGAACAAATCTTCTGAATGGAAAAACTGGGCTGACAAGTTTGACATTTCTGTGGTTTATATTACCTGTTAGTAAAAACAAACAAGCAAACCCCAACCACATTAGTCAGGGAGAGAGAATAATTTATGCATAAGTCTTCAATCTTCCAGCATGTTTAATTGCCCATGTTTGGTTCTTCGCTTCTCATTTTCCTAGATTGAAAAAGCACATGTTAATAGTCTCTACTAAATACAACTATAAATCCTTCTAATCATTTTGCATTTATTGTAACGACAACAACTATTTATGAATTATTCCTTGGTAGAAATAAGGAAACTTTTCATTATTCTTTTGTATCGATCCCCTTATGGTACGCGTTTCAGTATATCATTGCAGAATTGTACATAGAAGGACACCAAAGCCAAACACAGGTTCTAAAGGATGGATAACCACGAGCATGGGTACATTGCTGTGTAACACACATGCAGTCAAAGCACGCTAGCTGGCACATTAGAAGTAATGCTTTTAACCCTCATTTCTTACATCTTGTTTGTAATGATCTGAAGGCTGTGCTCCTGGAAGTAAGTAGATGTCTTGTTTTTGGAAGAGGGAAGGTTGCCAAATGATTAATAAAGGAATGACTGTAATACCACAGCAATGTTAATTTCTTTCAGATGCTAGAAGTCAACATCTGAAAGACAAACACTGCAAGTATACAACCTGCAGCTCAGAAAACATATTCGTAACAAATATCCTTCTAACCCATACCAAATGATAGCAAATCAATACTTTGTCATGTTAACATATAGTTTAAGATCTCAGAAATCATCCTAGTTTACTATAGGAAATGCCCAATGTTTTCACATATGAAAGCTGAATTAGACACAGTGCCATTTGATACCTGGGGTCATTCAGATACGGGAGATGTTTTTCTGTTTTTGAGAGCAGTGAAGTACAAATGCCTTCTGTATTTATTTATATACGTTCTGTATTTATTTACAGTGCTTTCTGGTGTTCATATATAGTTTGTTTCTGCCTGTCTAACTCTCTAATGGACTTCAAATACAGTCAGCTAGGACTTTAAGCCTTTATACAAAAAAAATTATGATGTGTATGACTAGAAAATGAAAGGGTTTTTTGTGTTATAGAAAGTGTGGCTTTTCTTAGATAACCAGGCACATAAGCTAATCTTATAAAATTATGTAATAGTGGAAATTAGTTAAAGATGATAGCTGTGGAACAGACTGTCACTGTGGGGATAAAATAGGCTCCTGTCCCTACCACCTATTGTGCTCAGTTCAGCATCGGGCACAATGGAAAATGGCATCTGAGAACAGAACATTGTGGAATTGCACAAGTAAAAGAAAGGGGGAAAACCAAAATCCCCTGACAAGCTGATGAGGAAGCCTAAGGGTGAATGAGGACGATTGGCAATGAGATGGCAGGGCTCCCACCTCACCGGGCAGGAATAACTCCTCCCTGTCAGGTGTCCCCAGCAGTTGATCCTTGCCGTGAGAGAAGGAGCCTGTCACTCTCACCTGCAATGATGGATTTCGGTGGTGAGGTCCATGTAGATGTTCAGGGCCACTGTCACTGGGGTAGGTAGAGGGAACCACACAGTCCTGTTAAGTCTCTACATTAGGCACATGCTCACCAAGAAACTGCCAGCTGACAGTTGTCTGGGGCAGTCTTTCTTTCTTTCTTTTTTCCCCAAACCTTCCCCTAGAGACTTATTGCTGGTTTTGATGGTTGTCAGTGTCCTCTTTAGGTGTCAGTCATCCCCCTGACCCGTGAGGCTCCGCTCACACCTGCCTTGCTGTGCACCCTGGGGACATGGGGTGCTGCCCCCGTGGGGTCCCCCTTCTCTCCCCCATTGCATGGCAGCTCGCTGGCAGCATCCCCTCCACTTTGTCCCTGCCTGGCTGCTACTGCAGCACCTTCTCCTCCTTGGTCTGACTCCAGCTCTGCTTCCTTGAGTGCATGCTCACTCTCTCAAATTTTTAAATGACAGCAAAGAGCAGGAACAGCTGTAGGAAGTGACTGCCCAGCGGCAGGGATGCCCTGGCAGAAAACCTTGCCCTACACCTTCTGCCTGTTCATTTCTGTGTGCCTGCTTGGGTGACAGCTGTAAGTATCAAGCCCTGCTGCCCAGCAGGAGGTGAGTGTCCTATTGCCATCTCCTACGTGGCACCCAGCGGCTGGTCACCTCAGGTAGATCCAGACCATCATCCAGGGCACTGCCAGCTGGGAACAGGGACTCTTTCCATCCCCGTTCATCAATGAACGTGAGGAAAGGAGGGCCTGGACCAGACCTCCCTTCTGTTGCTCCTGAGGACAACTGTGAATTGAAATTACATGTGGTTTTAGTGTGTTGGTAACAGAACTGTATCACCATGGCAAATAATATAAACATTTCTCCAGACGCGTCAGGTCAAATGGCTCGCCTCAACCAAGTTCAGAGCCTTTTGCAGCTGAAGAAATGCCATGTAAAGCAAATGCCGCACAGAGCAGCTGCCCATGGAGAACATGCCTACAGGCTCCATCCAGGGCCCCTGACCTCCAGGTGGGACAGCGCAGAGGCAGCAGGCAGCTCCAGAAGAGCTTTCCCCAGGGGCAGAGGGAACCTCTTCCCAGTCACCAGAACCTGGAATGGGCTGCCCAGAGAGGCTGTGGAGTCTCCTCTGGAGACATTCAAAACCTGCCTGGGCGTGACTCTGTGCAACGTGCTGTAGGAGACCCTGCTTTAGCAGGGGTTGGACTAGATGGTCTCCAGAGGTCCCACCCGACCCCGGCCATTCTGTGATACTGTGATCAGTAGTCATCCCTTGTGGGCACACCAAGCCATGTGGCCTGCATCCCTTCTGAGAGGGTGGCCACAGTTAGGACAGATACCTTAGCAGGGAAGATAGAAATTTATTTTTTATTTACTTTACTGCTAATTCCCAAGCTTATTTCCTGGCTCTTCCCTGATTTCCCCAGTAAAATAGCCTTTTAATTGTACAAAAGATGTGCTGTCTGTGCAGGAAAAGCAGTTCCACCTTGGTGAGGGGGTAATTAATTTTCCCAGGCTCTGGGAGCTTGATTTGTTGTTCGTTCTGGCTTCAGAAGGAACCTGACCTGTCTGCTGCTTTGCCAAGCAGAAAAGATAATTTCTTCTGAAAACTGCCCTTATCATGAAACCCACCTTGAATGCTGATCCAATCTATGTCATGCAATTCTTTTAATGCAGAATTAAGGCTGGGAAGTTATCTAAACAGCACCATAATTTGGAGAAACTGCCATGAACTTCTTTTTGCAGAATTATTTACTCTACTGGACAAGTATTTTATGCTATTGCCCACCACATCCCCCAATTCTTACATAAATCATAAGGATAATGTATTTTCACTTTGCCAGAATATTACAATTGCATCCAGCAGCTTTAATTTTGTGGAAACTTTTTTTTTCAACCCAAAGTACTTTTAATTAGATTTAGATTAATTTAGATAGTATAAATATGTTCTAAAAATGTAAGACAGCTGCTCTGTCTCAAATGATAAGCAAATTAAACAGGTCATGTTTTCATTCATCATAGCCAAGGATCAGGTGGCAGGGATAGATTGCAAAGGTACGATGGCTTCTCTTCTAGCAGATGCTGGCAGTGCACTTGAACATCAAAAGGTGCCATTAAACTGCCGAAACTTAAGTGACAGCGCGGAGCTCCTTTGCACAGAAGGGTTGTCTTCCAGCTTTGCTGATAGCAGAAAATGTGCACACCAGCAAGAACGATCTGTTTCTGAGCATTTCTTAGAAGTACGAAAATGGTAGCTGAGCATAATGTATCTGCAACTTCTTGATGGCTTCTCTTATGGAGAATAGAGATTTTGGAGGGGAAAAGGCATGGAGAAGGCGGCAAATTACAGAGGATATAATACCCTGTCGATGACATTTATGACATTTCTATGGGCCTAGAAAACAAGATGTTGGTCCTCATCCTGATTTTGATTCATATCCAGGAGTTTCCATCTGGGACTTTGGTTTAGCCCTTTATGCAGATCTGCCTCCAAACGTCGTTCTGAATCTGGATTCACTGTGTGAGCAGCCCACTCTTCCCATTTACACTAGTAGCTTCAGTTTGGATAGTTACTAGTATTTGAGTCGTCATTCTGATTTTAAAAACATGACTGAGATTTTTTTCAGGTTCTGTCTTCATTGACAAAATAGACTGCAAAAACAAAGACCGTCTTTTCATCATTTTGAATAAGAACATTTGAAGTCTCTAATTCTCCCTCTCCCATTAAAGCTGGAGTGTAGCTCTACCCTTTTTCATATTCCTCCTGACAAAGAAGCTGTAGATCTCATTAACCTGGCTGTGAGCTTGAGATTTCTAAAAAGCAGGTAAGACTGACTTCTTAGGTGCCAGAAAAAACCTATTGTGTAATTGAGTTTCACTTTGTTGGTGCATATCTGTGTAAGGAATCTGTGGCTCTCATGGATGGGCATGTGCTATCCTGCATTTCTTACATGGCTCTAGGTATTTCTAGTCTCCATTTTGTGGTTTCTTAAAAAAAAAAAAAAAATCCAAAAAACAACCACCCAAAAACACTTGCTTCCTTCCTTGCCACACATTATGAACAACAGCTCTGACTAATTGAAAAGTTTTTTGTTTCTTAGATGCTGAAGAGAAGATACTATAATGAGAAAAATAACTAAAATAAATTAATTTTACATTTAATTCTGCATGCAGTAAAGTCATAGCTGTCTTCTGGGAACTGAATTTTCTGCTCTGTTAAGGACAACTCCCAAGAAAGTATATAAGTGTATAGTTGTCTTTTAATGTACCACCTTTATTCTATAAAACGCTTGTAAAAATAAGGACAGTAACTATGACTGTTCAGCATCTTTTTCTATATTACTTCAGTGTTTTCTTCTTTAGGATTTGGAAACAAATTGCATTTCTATAATGCAATCTCCTAACAGTATTCACAGTGGCAAACTTTAGAGATGTACGAAAACTATGTCGTCTTATTGCGGATGGTGTAGAAGGTGATAAGAAGCTTAGAGCAGAAAACAGCTTGGGGGAAAGGAGGATTAACCTCTCTTACTGAGAGTGGAACAGATACCAAGAAATTATATTTTGCCTGAATTGCACTCCTAGTCTGACTGCACTCAAATCTGGGGGAGGATGTTCTGGGGGAGGGTGTGTGGGAGTGAGCTGTAGTTCTTGTATTTTGTACTCTGGCTGCATTTGTGGAGGAGACTCAGTAGCTGATATGAAGCTGTTTTACTTAAGTAATGTCTTTTTCTTATTGGGAAGAGTCATTTATTTTTAAAAAGGCAAAAAAAGGCAAAAAAAAAAAAAAAAAAAAAGATCCTCTTCCCTGCACCTCCATTTCTGGCAGCTTTTCCTTCCTGAGCTGCCCCATCTTTTTTTGGCCTGTTCTTCAGGAACGGCTCCCGGCAGAGCGGTTGGCCTGGGCGAACCCACGAGCAAATGGCACAGGCAGCCAAGGCTGTTGACCTTGGACAGGACAAAGAAACGCAATCGTCTTTTGTGGAGGATTTTGAGTCTGATCATTTCGGTGCAGTTCCAATCCAAACCTAAACCCAAACATTTCTGAATTGTCTGTGAAAGGCTGCAGTGTCTTAGGGGAAGGGGGACTGTCCTAGAGCTGTGGGTCTTCAGCGGTGAAGGAGGTTGCACGGTGGGATCTCCTCAACTGGCAGAGCCTGCGACCACAGGCCCCTGGGAAGCGGGGTTCCCTTTGATTTGGGGTTTTGTTCCCCTGGAAGACCACCTCTGGGTGAGCTGGTTGGGAGCTGCAAGCCAGAGCTCCTGCAGAATGGTGCACAGTGCCAGGGTGCTGGGAGAGGAGCTCCCCGAGAGCATGCGGGGTGGGCAAGCAGGGAGCCGAGCAGGTTTCCAACGGACCTCTGATTTCCAGGTAAGCAGCAGCAGGAGTTCCATGGCACCGAGAGCATCTCTGCCAGGGTCAGTCTGATAGGTAAACTCCTGAAAAAATTCAGCGGCTCTGAGCTGACACTTTGACTCAGGATTGCAATGCAGAAGGGACAGTTTCAGGCAATTGAATTTCCCCAAGCATCCCACCCAGGACACTGCGGGTTCAGCAACCGCTAATTAATCCAGTAAAGCGGTGCGGGCCTGAACTGGGAGTAGCCAGGTTTCTTTGAGCACGGGCAAAGGTGTAACTTACAACTGAGAGAGTGTCTCCAGTACCAGGATGAAGCACCAAGGGCGAGCACCCCAAGGACTGGAAATCTCCTTCCCGTAGCAGCTTCCCGAGCGCTGCAGCCCTCCTCTGCCCGGGCAGCAGGCCAAGCTCTCTGCATGGGTGACTTGGAGAGCACAACCCCCTTGAGGCTTAGAAATCCTAGTCTGAACTCTGCCTCTCTCCAGGGAAACTGCTGTACATTTTGGATCTGTGTCCCAGCACGATTTCCTTTTCCTCAGCAGAAAACCGAGGGGTATAGCTAACAGGGAAATTAGGCTTTTAAACTTGGCTTCTTTACCTAGCACAGCAGTTGTACTGATGATGTCTGAGAGACTGGTCTTGGCGTTCAACCACAAACCTCGCCATTGCCAACATGTCTTGTCCTTGCTTTGGGAAGAGCCAGTGTTCTCCCTTTCCTTCTACTCAGAACTTTCTTACCCCGTCCATGGCACAACTCCGGTTGCCCTACTAGCTGTTTTAGAAAACATCACTTCAAATAAAATCTCCAAGGCTTAATTTAGACAAGAATATTTAAACTTTTCCATAGACATGAAGTCACCAGTTGGCACTAATCTGTGTTTATAGAAATAAAATCTGCCAGTTATTATTTGCTTCTCTGTTGGTTAAGCTCCTTTAACCCATGCTGCCGTCCACACCAGCCTCCGTTCAGTGGCTGGCAGCCTGACAGCTGGTGAACTTCTAGGTCGCTTGGTATTTCAGTGGTCGAACAACTTCCACAACTGAAGAGCTTAAAAATTATCAAAATCAGACCTGAACGATACTTATTGTGCTTGGCTTTTAGATTAATCATCTCTGGCTATGTGTGAATCCCTCCCCTGTAGGAATCTTTTTCCTCAGCCCCTCAATTTAATGAGAGCAATGGCTGGAATTTAAAGTAAACAATACAGAATAATTGTAGGAAGCAAAGTTTGAGTTCATGAGAATTGCTTGTATCAGGAAAATTACTTGGAAGTGATATTGAATCAGTCAGCAAAGAGAATGACGCCTTGGGCCCTTTCACCCATCGGTACAAATTACGTTTCAGATACTTGAGCAGTTGCAATGATCTATTCACAAAGGAACTCTAGATCAATAATTAAGTATGGAAAATATCTGGAAGATATTTCTAAGAACTGGCAGTCAGACTCTATTGGTTTGTGATACCTAAACAGAAATGGTGGAGAGAAATTAAGATTACGATGCAAATGATTTTGTATTTTTCACATTGTAATAGATTTCTAGATATTTGTGACAGTGAAACTGGGAGGAATAATTTTTTAAAAAAAGTATTATTGAAAGGTGATCAAAATCTAATATTCCAAACCACTGTTCCAAAAGAAGATGGTAATTGTGAAAACTGACCCCTCAAAAAAATTATTGTATACAAAGAATCTACCTTGAATGGGTGTCTTAGATTGCATATTATTTCTGTCACTTTCAGGAACATCAAAACCAGCGTGCTTTTTTAAGCAGTGTCCAAAGGAGACTGAAAGGACTTTATTGTTAATGTTTGTGGTGTAAGTGTTTCTATGCATTAAATGGCAGCCTATGTTGTTTATATTGGATTAAGATCCAAGGCAGCTCTTGAAGCTGTTTTGTCAGGTGTTAAACTGCACGTAAAGACACCACATTACTGAATATTGCTATTGTGCCATAAATTATCAGATTATTAGAAGAGGACAATACACTATTATTGTAAAGAAGAGCTATAATGCATCTACAGTTACCAATAGCGTGACAGTCACAAAATTAAAACCTGAGTATCTTTATCTTGTCTGGCCCTGCAGTGTGAGTTTACCTCAAATGGATTTTCTGCCCTGTGAGTTGTTGAGGTGTGCAAGTATTTACAGTCGAATGGATCTGAGGCTGAGCACATGGCCTGATGCAAGACCTCGGAGGTCAGAGGAAAAGCCATCATTTTTCTTCCACTAGGTTTTGGGGACATAGATATTTATAGGTGTGAAGGATCATAAGATTTTTGCACTATAATCTTGTAGTTTTCTAGAGGTATACAGAGTGGTGGCTTACTTTCAAATGTAAATCCGAACACATAAACAAACATTAAGACTGCAATTTCTAACCCATAGAATCAGTATGAGATGATGCACCCAGGATGGATATTTCAAAGCAGATGAAAACTCTTGATCCATATTTAGCTAAGGTTTATTTGCAGGCTGCAGCTGAACTGGTTAACAGCTGATGCAAACTGCTATGAGTGAGCAAAGGGCCTGCCCTCCCCATACCTCTACTGAAATATAGAAAAACTCATAGAAAATACTGCTTCATATTTTGAAGAAATTATCTTGTAGCCTTCAGAGACTTTTTGTTTTGAGTTTGTTTATATGCCTAACCCTCAAAGGCAAATAAAGCTAAGCAAATGAGAATATTTATAATTTTCTTCTGCAATTGATACATGGTATTTTTGGTTCTGTTGTCCTGGAAACCTAAGTCATGGCTTACATTCCCAATATCATGTAAGAGACTCTTTAGATGATTGCATTTTTACTGGCTCAAAGTGCATGGGTATTTCAAAGCAGCAACATACAGCTGCAATCTCTATAATCACCCAGCAGTACATAACCCAAAGGAATGATGTCCAGAATGAAGATATATTTTTTGAATCATAATAGTACTGAACTTTCCACATGCCATTCTAATCTCTTGGGAAACATTTAAATTTAGCTTAACATTCAACCCAGTCAGCATAATTGGCCTTGCCTACCCTTTGGCAACAGAATTTTGGATCTCTGTAAAATCTATTCCTTGTAGTTCTGGTCTTTCCCTTCTCTGACACCAGGTATGGTATAGGTTTGGACTGCACAAGCGTACAGCGCATTTAAGAAATTTTCCTTCTTGTTTTGCCTTGCCAGAGGTGGTAGTATTATTGTTCTTAGCTTCATTGTACCGAATTGCTAATAATGGGAGGAACTTTATGTTTCATTGTACTGAATTGCTAATAATGGGAGGAACTTTATGTTCAGGCAAAGAAAAGTTCTCTAAATCTGACTATCAAAAGCACATAATTCTAATAGATGTTCCCTCACCACCATTGGGCTGTATTCATTCCTGTTTGCAAGATGTTTTGTTTTGTTTTCCAGGATTTCACAAGGTTTTGATTACCCTACATGGAACAATTTTGAACATCTTTTTTATTAGTATTGTTTAAATTGTGATATGCATTATAATTGACTCAGCTATCTGGGTCTGAGCATGAAAGTGAAACATCTAAGTAACATCTTAGCTCCTACTAACAAAAAGACGAATCCTATAAAAAATTGGGGAATCAGCAAAGTTTAAAGAAATATATATATTTTTTTAATTTTTTTTTAGGTTTGTTTGGTTGGTTGGTTTTTAATTCTTGGTTAGGCAATCAAAAAACTGCTTAGTAATAGCAAATACTAGGATACTTCTTGTACCAGAACTGTGAGCAGCAGTGGAAGTGAATCGACAAAGCCTTAGCCATGCATTAGCCAGGGAAAAGGAATACCTAGGAAGGTTTTCATTCTCTGTTAGGAACACTGGAGTGGCATTGAATAGTAAGGAACTGGGAAACAGTGGAATATAAAAAAAAAAAACAAAAAAAACCCCACCCCCCCAAAAAAAAAGGCTTATTCTTGTACTTCTCCTTTTGGACAACTTCTTATTGCAACTCAAACCCATAAAGTTGGGCCAAAGATGATTTAGTAAATGAAATTCTTCCCTGACTTTATTTCCCCTTGCTGGATAATACCTTGTAGGAAGAGCCTTATGAATTAAAGTCCTTTTTCCTATTTCCATGCTGCTTGTTGCTGAGCCTGGACTCCCACTGAAGAATTCAGTGAAAGGAAGATTTTTCACTACTTTCTTTTCCTTATAGTGTCTTCTCTAGGGATTAAAGCTCTACTTTCCATAATCTCTGTCCTTAAGGTATGTTAAAGCTTTGTTCGTTCTCCAACAGACACTCAGCTATTTTTAATAGAATGATTGGAGATTGTCCTTACTAAGCTTTTTATGTGTTTGAAGAGTCTTACACATCTTTTTGTGATCAGGAAAGCAGAAGGAAGTCTTGGGAGAAACATCTTTTCCAGATCATGTCTACACATTCCCTTGCAAAGGGGCTACTTTCATGGTCCTTGTGGGCTTGACTATCACTTTATTAGTCAGGACAATAAGCTCAGTTTCAGCACCACCATACTCATGTTTTAATGGTTTAAATGTCAAAAAACTATTCTGGAGATGAGGGAAAAATTATATTTTGAGGACATCTAATATGGAAAGGTTAAGTCTTTTTGGCCTTACATGTCTCTCTCCTCTATATTCCAGAACTAGACATATAAAAATGAATAAATTGTAGCCTGAGCTATGCAATCATAGCTCAAATTACTGTGACGGTGAAATCTGGTATCATTAGCTGGTGATCACTACTGAGGCAACCAGCAATCAGTAGTAGCCTTAACTTGTGACTATCAGACCACAGTTTGGTTGACTGCAGGAGATGATAGTAACAGCATAAGTTACTGCCACAATAGCATCCCCATCAATTCCTAATGAGGCAATAGCAGAGCTGACACTGAGATGACTTCTTTGCATTTGATCAGATGCTCTGAATGGTTCAAATTTTGCCCCCATTTACGGGTAACTGGGAAAACATGCCTTCCTGCTCTCAGCGTTGCTGGTGCAAGAGGAAAGGAAAGGGTTAACCACCCAAATCTCACTGACTTCCAGCAGAAAGGCTCTGATTGCCTTCTCTCCCAGCTTTCCTTCACAGTAAAGCTCACCAGTGAACTGGGGATTATGGAAACCTGGGTTAGGTTCGTGCATTTAGTTTCTCAGAAGTGTCATTTATCCTCTTTGGTAACTGCCTGGTAATGTGCTTCATTTTCTTTTAAGCACTGTCCTCTGTTCATTTAAATAGTAAATTTTGCTATGTGCATTTAAGGTATTTAGGATCAGTAGGCCATCTGGCATAGCTGCAAGTAGTAAGGTTCTAGTAGCAACAAGTTTGGTTTCCTTTTGCAAAACAGAAGAAATATTATTTGCTGATATTTCCCACAATCCTTATAGCTTAATTTAGTGACTACATTAAAATGTAATTAGTATATATTGCATTTAATTTGTATGAAATGGTATTAATATGTATTTGGTTAATAGAGTTGCCAGCCACAGGCTTAGAATCAGCACACAGATGCTGCACACGCAACCTCATTTCTCCTCCCCACACCCCACGGGTGCCCATTTCTGCAGTGTCCCTGCAGTAAAAGAAGTTACTGGGGTGCGGCGGAGACCAAGCCCCTGCTACATAAATCTGCAAATCTCAGTTTCTGGGTAGGTTTCTATCCCACAGAAGTCAGTCTGCAGAATTACTCAGGACACTCACCCTACCTCATTTTATATTAAAAATATACTATTATGAACTTAAAAAGATGATTATGCTCAGGTGAAAAACGTGCTTGATATCCAAATTGTTTGCATTGCTACTTGTGATTTATTTTCATTGTGCTTCCATTTTCTTGTCCAGTTTTATAGAAAGCTTTCTAAAACCTGCAATGTTTTAGCACAAATATTTTGCCTAACTATTATCAGGAAGCATTTAGTCACTCAAAAAAACAAAAAAAACGTTGTGAGGTGATTAATGCAGTAATTCTTCCTGACAGGTAGAGGGTTAAGCTCATAGCAAGTTCCCAGCACTAAAAGGGCAGAGGATTTATTTTTGTCTGTTGTGAACAAGGTAATTTTGAGAGAGAGAATCCTGAGATGGTTTTTGGTCATCAGAACATCAGTCTGTTTGCTAGGACCTGCACAGACTGTTCTAGTATGAAATTACAATAGCTGAGCAGCTGATTTAAACTGTCTGAAAGGAATATAACTGTGGGATTATCTCAGCAAGCAATTACTAAACAGCAGTAATTTACAAGAGGGATTGATTCTGCATTTCTTAGTGGTTTAAATCCAGTGTACAAGTACTTTTAGAAGAAATTACCACTAGAACTATTTTTTCCTTGAAAGAATTAACTTGGTGGTATGTACACATGAAAACTAATTTCTTCTTGAAGCTATTTAGAACAAAAGTGATTTTTGATCAAAGCATGTATTTCCATTGACATACTGATCAAAATACCACCTGGATCCAAAAGGCAAGTCCCTGGGATGGACTTCTCTGTTGGCATCATACCTGGTGGGCTACGCCGAATCCTAGGCTTCCAAGGACAACCGTTTCAGCAGATGTCCCCAGAGCTGCTGGGTTTGCTGTTTTGGGACAGCCCCACTGCATTCACACAGATACACGCTTTTGTAGTTAATGATTATCTCAGAATTCTTCCTTCACATCAAATTTCAGGGACTGTGCTTCTCATCCTGATTAGGAGCTGAAACTCCAGATCTTCCCGGTCAAACGGAGATTCTGTATTTTGACCAGACTCACTGCACTGGAACTAGGCTTTATTTATCAACTGTAAACCAGGTATTGCTGTTTCCAGAGAGTACAAGAATGAGTAACCGGCTGGACATTCCGAGTATGTTGCTTTACACTGATACCTATCGCACGTGGGAGTGATAATGGTCGGCTGCTGACCCGCTTACTGAAAACTTGTGTAGGTGATGCTGCTCTGAGTCTGTTTGCAAACAAAGAGCCAGCAGCAGATATGCCTGTGAGGCAGACTATAGGCTGAGATTTGTGTGGCATCATTATGCGTGTGTAGGCAGTTAAGATATTTGCGGTGAAATCATGGCCTCATTGAAGTGGGTGGTAGCTTCCCCACTGCCTCCAGTTTGGCCAACTGCTAGCCTTGCTGTTGGTATTTATCCAGAGCGCTTGACTGAGTTCAGTGGAGACTGAACAGCATAAAATTCCGAACAATGCCGTGGCCCTACAAAATGAGCTCTGAAATCAGTTGACGTGCATAGGGTTTGTATTTATTCCGCTGTCTGAATTTTGCAGCAGTTTTCACTCTGATTTGTTTCAACTTGGATACATGGAGATTATCTGTAAGTCCTCGGTAGGCATTAGCAATTATCTTCTTAAACAGTTCTCTGGGCAACAAGTATAAATTATGAAATTCTGTTATCAGGCTGGATAAAGTCCAGTAATATGGCAAAACACGTAGGCTTCCAGATCAAGATGAACAACAGATGTGTGATGGACTAAAACATATTTTAAAGGCCTCTCTCTTTCATGTGTGTTTCCCACAGAATATGACTGACAGAAGGAGGAACGCCTGATTTTTGGTATTAAGCGGCAATGTCCATGTATTATGTGGAGGCAGAACTTGGCTCCATATTTTTCTGTTGATCTGAATGTGCTGAGACTCCTCAGGGTTCAATTCCAGGCAAGGAAACACTCTCATATGAAGTCTATGAATTATTATGACCTTATAACTGTGGGGTATAAAAATCCCAGGTATTTCTGTGCTTTTAAAAAATTGCAGGTTTTCCAGCACTATGTAGTAAGAATTGGTGAATCTCTGTGGAGAGGGCATTTAATCTCTGGAAAGAGGGATATATAATTATTGCCCTTAATATCATTCAATAACGCTGTCCCTACCATGACATATCCATCTTAGATTGTAAGATATATAACTTTGCCTTATCATCAAAATCTATTTCAACTGGTATGGCTTAGATCATCTTGTTTTCTCATTTGTCTCTGGTATTTCCTGGTCTTTAAATCTCCAGACCACCTGGGGCTCTTAACCCCCTTTAATAAATAGGTCCATCACATTTTCCCCGTGTTCAAAAATGTCACAGCTGCTTCCAATATGCTATGCAGCGATCATAAAAATAAGTACAGTATAAAACATTATTATAGCCCTATTTCCAGCTTCTCCAGCATAGCTCATTTCAAGACATTAGCCATTCTGCAAACTCTGTGCTGTGATTATTCCTTCCAATCACTCCATTTTAAAATATCTTGGTCAGATGCTGCTACCTTAGGCCTTGGAGTGTCTGTTTAATAGCCTCGAACAAATCTGCATGTTTTAAAAATGTGGGCAGCATCCTATCCTTCGAGTTTTCCATACCATAAAGCAAGCTGCTGCTGCTTCTGCCTGTGCTGGCATTGCCCACGTAGGGTGCAGGCAGTGCCTGGGCATGGTCAGCGACAGCTGGTCACCAGCCTCTACCGCGCTTTCAGTGTCCGTAGGCACTGTCTCTTGTGGCCGATGGTGTCTTCCACTAATGGGTCTGGACAGAAAGGAGTCACGGCTTTCAAACGATATTTCTTTGAAATACTGCCTGAACCCATGCTGCATGTGTGACCTGGGCTAACGGAACAGCTGTCAAAAACTGATGCGTGTTGTTTGGGTTTTCTATTAGTAATCCAGTCATTCTTCTCGCATCAACAGAGATGATATAAAGGTCTCTGCAGAACCCAGGGTTTTATTCAAACACGTTGCAGGCTGTTTTCAGGAATTAACAGCACTCAGATGATGCTGGCCTTGTTGAGGCTCAGCAGCAACACTTACAGTGGCTTCAGCGGGGGTCAGGGTTTCGCCCAGTGTAGATGTACTGTACATCATCTAGAAATTGCAAGCAGCTGAACACAAAGAGCAAACAGTTAAGAGGTTCCTAATTTGTATTTAACCTGCATTATCAGCAGGTTAAATATTAACAGCTGCAGATCATTATACAGAAAGAAATGCATCATGTATTGGATATAGTAATTCTCACCCACAACCTGTCATGTTATGTTTTGCTTCTGTTCTTGTTTTTAAAAATCATTTCAGAGGTGCCAATACATACACTTAAATCAATGTTATGTGCTAGCTGACAATAATCTTTTTAGGCTATTGTATTGATGGTTCCTCATCCCGGAGAACAAGGTTGTGTATGTGATTTAGGAAGGACAAAGTGTAATGATAGCATTTTGTTGGCTGCTGGTGCCTGACAACTTACATCTCAGGCTGTATGTGGCAATAGTATACTCTAGCTGGTCCTTTTCCAGGAGCAAGACAACATTTTAGGCCTGGTGCCTCTCAGCATGCTCCTTTGTTGCAGATGGCTGCAGTATCAGTGTTTCTCAAGAGACGTCCCCGTCCCCAGGGCTCTGTGTAGGCAGGCATCATCCTTCTTGCAGACCCTGCTTGCAAAGGGTCCGACACCCAGTGGGAGTTACTACACCTAAATAATCCAAACTGGCAAACGGCAGCCCTGTACAGCAGAAATGCAGGCACAGTCTGAAGGAAAAGCTTGCTTTTCCTGGCTCTGTTCTCCCAGTCCAGGTTCCAGGAAGGGATGAGAGCAGAGGACCTCAAAGGAATTCCCATCCTGACACGTGCTGTTCTCTAGGCAGTTCAAAGATTTGGAAGTTTCAGAAATGAAACATATGTTTCCAAGAAAGAGATGGATTCCTTCTCTCATTTTAAAAGCATGAACTATATGCAAAAGCCCTATTAATAACAAATTACCGACGGCCTTTTCTGTTGAGGTAAACTTTGAAGTATATACCTTTGCAGATAATTCCATCTTCCTTTTGCAGGTCATTTCTCTTGCTACATTTGCTATTTTTCAGTACTGTCAGTGACACGATAAACCTCACAACCAAACCTCTCTCAAGCAGTCCCATTCTGAGCTTGGCATGCCCGGTCCGGGAATGCAGACAAGTTGCCATGGCTACAGAGAGTGTCATCATGACGATGGGCTGTGACCTCACAGGGGCATCACAAAGAGGAACAACAAAGAATCGGATACAAAAGGCCCTATTTTCACTGAAATATAATTTAATCACAGACAGCATGGAAAACAAGAGCTGCAAGTGATATTTTATCTTCTACAGATTATTTTCTTTGAAGCTTTGCTTCTCTGCGTGGTAAACTGCTAAGATCTTTTGAAAGGCTGGAAATCTGTTCTCAATCCAGTCCATTTAGGCTTTAAGTATTGCTGCAAAAACAGATCATAGCGAATGGATAATAAAATGATCCTCCCTTAGAAATACTTCTGAAAGCTTACCCAAAGAATGGCAGGGGTTTCAAATTAACTCCGTCATCCTTAACTAAACCTTCATCTATATTTTAATGTTTCTCTTTCCTTCACAGAGCTAAAAGCTACTGATTACAGATCTAGTCACCAATCAGGTGGTCCAAAAAGATCTCCAGTAAGAAAAAAAAAAATAGTTCCTTGAGCTAGAATAAAAGTTACAACTTTAACTATCAAAATGACAGCTGATAAATTTGCAAATGGGCAAAGTATTTTAAGAACATTTAATAATCAGACCCAGACAGAAGTTAATGGACTTTAGACACAGAAAACACGCACAATTCCGGTTTGGCCCAAGATTTACACTAGTTTATTAATAATAGATTTCCATGTTGTGTCTGAAGTTTGTTTGCAGGATACAACTTAAACATATTCAGTAATGAAGGGTCTTCTGCTGGTTTATCTTCTGCTTTAGTTCTGGTTTCTAGACTTGTGTTAAGACTGTCTATAAGTTCCACAGTAGCATAGAAATTATTATCAAACATCCTAAATGTTCCACGGTCTCTCAGAGTAAAAATGGTATCAATTTATTTCCACCCGTATCTGTTCTGCAGTTTACGTTTGCACCATTCAGCATGGGGAGTGCAGTTCATGAGCTCATTGCAACCTAATGCATCCAGCAAATCTGGCTCCTTTCCATGTGTATGAATCATTCACAACTAGGCCTAGATCTCTGAGAATGTGTACAACCACTTATTTTTAGCAAGCTCCCTGTCAAGAAAGTGTTGACTTCTCTGCTGGGTCCCTTTGGTTCTCCTGCTTTCAAGTGCCAGCAAACCTCCGGTGCCACCAGCCACAGTGCTGCTGTGGTGCCTTTCTGATTAGCAAGGGTAATGTGATGAGCAACCGCTCATGGTTTTCAATGCCAAGAAATACTAAAATCAATCATCTGTGAAATCTGGAAGAGGCTTGCTGTTGTTGCTGTTGTTACACCTGGGCAGCTCTGGATTGTCTGGAGTTCCTCTCCATGACTCGGAATAAAATTTTCTCTCACTTCCAAAAATGGTACCGAAGCTGGAAAAGAGAAACTGTTTTGTTCTGATGTTATGATAAAAGTGAGATTTGCTATGCTTGCACATCATGCTTCTATTCTTGAAATGACTGTTTTATGAACAACAGTAAGGAAATTAAACAGGATTTGAATTTGCCCTTTAGGTTATAAACAGCTCTAGTATTTACAATGCACTTTGCACTTGACTCTATTGTAGCAGGAATGTTAACAGCAGCTAAATTAAAGTTGCTGAGAGATTTCCATGATCCCAGGCAAGAGAGTTTCATAAGTATATGTGTATATAATCTTTGACTTACGCGAAAAATCAAATAGTTATTTGTTGTAATTATTTCCATAATCATTTTTAGGTATATTAAAAAAAGAAGCTCAAACTTTCAGTGCAGGTCAGCTTTTGGCTCCAGTTTTCTACCTTTTTTCCTTTTCTTGGCTGGCTTTTTGAGATCAGGAATTTTGAGAGCTCTGGTGTGAGGCTTAAGCTTTGAACAGCCATAGCTATACGTGGATTTGCACATGGCTCAACACAGACCATTGGCTCAGCAAAGAGCACTGGGAGAAGCTCATTAACTCCCACCTCTTCATGCAAGAGTCTCTGGTTGACAAACTGAGCCTTAGGGTCCCTTTCTATGACTTGTTGATCATACTGGGTGGTTATTTGGGAGAGAAGAACATTTTTGCCTTCAGTTTTTGTCTTATCGGGAGAGTGAGTATTGGTAGAGGTCATGACTTTTCCTTTGATGGTGTGCGCTTTTTTTGCTTTAAAAAAAATAATAATAGACTTGTTCTCCTGCGCTTGAAGGAATAAGACTTTTGGATTGGCCTAGTTCATTATTACAGGAATATTTTTAATGTGGAAACAAGATTCTTTTTCTATCTCTCAAGCAGTGCCTAGACAACATCATTAAGAGATTAAGTGGCCTGAGAATAAATTGTCACACTGTTTAAACCTAGCGTCATAACTCAGCAGAAGCTGGGGAACTGCCTTGTCTGAAAGTTAATCTTGTTTTACAGCTAGACCTGCCTCCTCAGGCAAGAGGGAGGCATGGGCAGAAGAGCTCTGTATAGCTAATCCTCTCACGCTTAAATGACATTTGTCTCCAGCTCCCCATAGTGTTGGATAAACTGTGGGAATCTAGGCCAGTGAGCCTTCGAAACGATAGGCAAGCTTCAGAGAGCACTCTAAAGAACTTCAGCTTCACCCTCCTTCACCACGAAGAGCAGTGGGCTCCACCCATACACCTGAAGAAATCTTTCTTCCAACCCTTAGCTCCAGCTTGGGTGTCTCCCCTCTCACTCTAGGATTCCATTGTATTTGCTATCCAAATGTCTACATGTTCAAATATCTACTTTGTAATCTGAGAAACCACATAACTGAGAAGACAATCTAGACTTTCTTCCATTCTAGCACTGAGTACTCTTAAAATTAGAGTTGCTTAACTTTTCTGTGCCTCATTTAACACATGCAAAACCGGGCAAACACTGCTTTTCAGTCTTGAACTGTGGTACCTTTGCTCCAGTACTCAGCATCCCACCACAAGGACTACTGGAGGCAGTGCAAGAATTCTGCTGTATGCAAATGTATGGTCATTTACTTTCCACAGTTGGTTTTATCTCAATCTCTAATAGATCATGGCCTAAGTCTTGAAGTACAGAAGCTTAATTATTAAAAATGTTCTCAGAACTAAATAAAAAATCTGGAAAGTTTGGCATTGATATAAACATTCAAAATCATTCTGAAGATTGCTAAATTTTTGACAGTGGAAATGCCAATCAGGTCAAGTGCCTGGACCCATAACCGTCCTTTTTGTCTTTCAACTCTATACCTAAACTTTCTCTAAAGTGTCCGCTATTTTGTAATATCCCATTCTAAAATGAAATGAGCAATCCTGCACACAACGTGCTAGATGAGACCAAGCTACTGATGCAATGTTAGAATGTCCTCCGTAATATTTTACCATCCATTAATTACAGAAATTCTGTGTAGCTCAAGGTATCTGAATGAGTCATGTATATTTTTTTCCTACATGTTACACTACCCCAGTATTTGCTGTTATAGCAGCAGACACTTTGCATATTCAGTTAACATTATGTGGTTACAAAATGCAATATGCAATTACTTCATCACTGCAGGTTTTGCTACCAGTAAACCTCACCTAGCTGCAGCCAAGAGGTTTGCTGTAAGATTCCTTTTTCAAAAACTTAACTAAAGTAACAAAGCAGTTATGGATTGCAATTGATATGTCACTGGAATGTATATTCTTGACAAAATCAGGTTAATCCAGAAGAGTTTATTAGGTCTATCAGCTGTGGTCCCTGTCCTCAGGGTAGCGACATGGAAGGGAAATGGTATTCCTGAAGCACTGATAGAAATTGTACGTGGAGGAAATGCTGCATTTCCTTTGTTCTTTACATGTTCTATAAATATTTCACGTGTTTGTTAAAGCTGTGTTATTTCTGGAAATCTGCCTGCTCTCTTGTTTAATTTTTCCCAAATCCTTCAGGGTTGTAGATAGCTTGGGATACACAGAGATTTAACATTCCATATTTGTGCTCTGTTAATAGGCACCACATGAAGATTAGCAATGTAAACGGGTTATGAAGAACAGAGAGGGAAAACTTTAGCATGTCTAAAAAAGGACTAGACTTAGGCTTCTGTTACTCATACTTGTGATTTTCCATCCTTCTCACTTAAAAAAAATAAGGAAGGTCATCAAAGCATCCTATACTTGATCAGATATTGGAAGGGTCCTGCTAACAGTCATTTATCATAGCCAGTGGCTGTCCCCAACTTCTCTTGGTCATAGCCAGCTTCTTCCCCTTGGGAAAAAGTATCACCTAATATAAAAAGGGTCTCCACTTACCTCTGCAAGTAGATATAACCTTTTATTGCCACAATACTCCTAACACACCCAAAAAATGAACAACTCTATTGTTCTGTCTATGGCAGTGTGCGCAACAAAGGTGCTTAAGTATCAGAGAGATCTATAGAAAACTTTGTGTCTATAAATATACTTAGAACATAGAGTGAAAAAGTTGAACTGCTTTCAGAAATGACTCAGTGCTTGTACCATCCATTTAGAAACACAGGTCAACCAATGAAAATTTGTTTGAATCACAAGCATAAAATTGTTGAAGATGGGCTTTAGTGTGCTCCTAATACATAAATCATTCTTTAAAGCTGAGTGTAGTTCCTTAGGTTCTTATGAAATTTTTACTCTTTATGTTTCTATTTTTCATGCTCTTCCACTATTTGTTTGTTTAAGTGTACATGTTGAGAAGTCAGTATAAAATGAATCATGGATAACAGTTCTTTGATCTTTCAAATATAGTAATAATGCTGTTTTGAAAGGAGTCATCCCAAAAAAAGCACTCGTTCTCTCGAGCAGCTCCCTTTTACCTCAGGGTCCCACATCTTTGCCTGGAAATTCAGCAGCGATGCTGGTTTGGTAATGTCCATTGGGAGTCACTAGAAAAACACAGAAAACCTGGGCATGAATAGATTTTCCAATGCAACTGGAAAAAGAATGATTTCACTTTATGCTGCATAGAGAGGTGAAGTAGTTTTAATATGTTCTGAAGTCTCAGAATCATAGTTTCAGAATATGTTTTCCTTTATTATTGGCATCTTTAAGCTGAACTGATAATGTACAGGATATTTCATATAGCACTAGATATATGTAGGGTGAGACTTTGATGGCACTGCACATACTGAAAAAGACCTTTCTGCATGAGAAGTCCCACTAACAGCAATGAAATTCCTCACAGTATAAAATGCTGAGCAGAAGGTATAAGGCTGCCAGAGTGTGGTTTCTTGTGTTTTGAACTCCTCCTTGTACTGGGTAGTTAGGAAAGGTCAGGTGTATATTGAGAAAACAGGAGGTTGGTCGGTGTAGCGAATCCCAAGCCCCTTTTTTCCATTTCCAAGAAATAAAGCAGGAATCCCATGCACACCCCAGAAAATAAAAGTCCCTGAGAACAGAGACCAGAATCTTCTGATCTCCCCAGGGATTCAACATTTTTATTTGTAGTGATGATATCTCTAAGAAAGTAAGACAGCGGCTGATTCATAAACCATAATGGGAGTTTCAAGGGTATTTGCTCAGTGAGTGAAAACCTGAGATCATGACTACAAGTCTTGGCAATTGCTCAATTACTTTTATTGCAGTTTTAAAACTCATCTGTGCTATTTCCCACGTGAAAAACAAAGCCCACGCAGGTTTCTTGTGCTGTATTAGCATTCTCCCACTTGAAGTTCCAGCTTCCTCTGAGGTCCCACATATACAAGATGGAGACCCCAAATAAAAGTAAGCATTCCTTGTTTTTCTAAGGCAATAAATAATGATAGATAGATAGATAGATAGATAGATAGATAGATAGATAGATAGATAGATAGATAGATAATCTTTGCTTCAAAACTTGTTGCCTTAGGGTTTTGGTGCCCACATCCAAATGCCTACCAAAACTTTAATTGACAGTACCTATGTAGAGAGCATCATCTCCCATAAGCCTAGCAATCAAAACTGAATTTTAAAAAGCTTCTGAATCAATAGCTCTGCTTTTTTCAGCAATTCCACATGAAACTGTTCAAAGTATACAACTTTTATTTTAGAGTCAACAAAAGGTTCTGCTGCCAACAGAGGTGGATGAGAATCAAGCCATAATAGAGGGAAAACAAATTGCCTTGCACTAAAACTCACTGGCAGTGACTGTGCTGGCATCAGGGCCTGTTCCCCTCCTGTCATGGGTGAATGAGAATGACTTGGAAGGTGTCAACACTACCGACGCAGCTGTAACCTTCCTGATGGTCACCATTACTACTGCAGAACGTCCCACAAAAGTGGCCCTTTGAATGCCATACCCTGGGGAAATTTCCCTCAATAAAACTTTATCTGGATACAGTAGCTCTGGAGTTTTATGCCATTTGCATGGGTTGTCTTCATGGGGATGAACCTTTCCTGTGTTTTAACAATTCTTCATTCATGTTATCATAATGTGTCTTGGTCTTAGGATACCATGTTTTGGGGTTGTTTTTTTTATTTATTTATTTTGAAGGGAAGGAATCTAGAACTCCTTGAATTTAATAGCCTTTTTTTCACTCAACTTTAGAGAGACTTTCCATCAAGTTCAAAACATTCTAGTCAATGCTCTCTAAGTGCATTCACTTTTTTTTACAAAGAGTGATTTAAGTGTAAATATTTTTTTAAATGAGTCACCTTGAAAGGCTGAAAGAATTACATCATTTCAAACTCTGCCCACTCTCTTTGATTTTTTTCTGGACTTTCAGACTGACTTCAGAAATCTAAGATAGTTTTTCCTGCAAAATCTTAGGCCTTTCCAATTATTTGTACCGTGTTTGGTCTGTGAAATCTTGATTTGGACTTCCTGGCAGATTTATACTGAACAGCATCTCTAATCCCTTTTAGAACATGTTTTGTAGGCTGAAAGGGATTTTTTTTAACATAGGCAAAATTTTTAAAAGGACTTTACCCAAAAGATTTTCCCCTAACCCAATCCTCTTTAAAACACGAAACTCAACACCACGCAGACACTAATTCCAATTTGTAACAAAATCAGGAAAAAGGGGGGGTGCCAGTGGTTATGCGTAAGTCTCCCTATGAGCCAGACAACTTAATAACACCACTTATTAGAGAAGCCTTAAAGGTAATCCCATTAAAGCTATTCAGCAGAACACTGATATTTTTTCTGAAATCTGCTTGGAAGCAGACAGGATTACTAGAATGAAACGTGAGCAGCTTTCCAGTAAACCTCATCCCCCCACCTCTTATTCCCAAAGCCTGCAGACCTTGGCGCTCCACTGTTCTCTTGCTTGACGGACGAGGGCGAAATTACAACTCCAAGATAGGGAGGGGTGGAGATGTGGATGTTCAGTCTTCTAGAGCTCTTCTCATCGAGGCACAATGTGAGACCTTGCTGACACTGTCACAGACTTCTTTCCTGGGCCCGTATTGTTGTAATTCAGGTAAACTGGTCACACTGCATGGCAATTAATTTCTGGCAGATAGTTTTGGTTTTCAAACTGGCAGCGCAACGAATGTTAAGGATACCACCACTTACTATCCAGATGGCCTTGCATGGACATTGTACCCCCTTATTTATGCTTAACTCTACCTGCCTTCCCATCCAAGGAAATGCGATGCCTTCAACGTGGGAAGTCTCTCGATGATCCTACCCTGTGTGTGAAACACCAGCTGGGTTGTTTGGTGGTGAACCCTCGCTGCTGAGAACAGGCGGTGGTGGTTTGACAGAGGTACAGAGAAATTTGGAATGACAGGAAACTATGATCTTGTTTGAACCTGAGAAAGGGTGAATTTCTGTTTTAAAGCACCTTATCTAAACAGTGCTTAAGGAAGGAAGCCTTGTGAACTCTTGTTAAAAACGTATAGCTATAATTTAGAAACTCCTTTCATCTAGCATGAAGGGGGATTTTGCCTTGAAGAAACAAGGATGCAGTGCTGTCATTTGCATGTACCGTGTCAGTGCAACAGGGGTACTTTCAGCAATGCTGTTTTCACTTCCTAACTCTACTCTTTTAGATGTCTGTATTTCTCTTGGATGTGCAGAACCCTTGAAGATCCCCACATAAATTGTCCTTGAAAAAGAGTAGGGTTTTTTCTTCTTCTTATGTGAGCAATGTCTCCTTTATTTGGGTTTAATAATAGAAGGAGATAACTGTGCTCTGTGTAAACACTCTGCAAGAAGCTTAATCCAAACCTACAAGGATATCTGGTTTCTCTAAAGGTGTCCATAATTATATGGCAAAGCTCTGAAGAATATGATTATCGATTTTAGAAACTGGGCTGGAACATTACACAACTGTCTGGTTTAGGTTTGGAAAAGGGAATATGATGGACCCAGGTCAATGCCTGCTTAGGTTTGGGGTAGCGTACCAGTATGACAGCTGTAGGGAAGTTTGTGCACCAGTGCAACCACCAGTTCAGTGACTCCTAGGCATTATCAAGCTATCTCTGCCATCTCTGCAGGGCTCTAGAAGGGGAATTTTTACCTGGCATTTGGCTGAATGCTTGCACGTGTGGTTTTTTCCAGTGCGTTGCTTCTGGAATGGTTGCAGGATTGCTGGTGGGAGCAGTACCCAAAAGCTGTCATTGGATAAAGTCGCTTCAGGGTCTCAAATTATATTTCCTGGGACAAATGCTTAAGAAGTTGACCTCTGGGTAACACCTTCCTTCTTGTCAGTGTGTAAGTAAAAGCAGCTCTCTGGTTTTAGTCAGATAATGCCTGGATGGCTCTTTCCCTTCACGGCCTTGCTGAAAATTGGCAAGGTATGGGAAACACTGGAAAGTTTTGTTAAGCTTTCAGAGAATGGTTTCTCTGCTGGCTAAAACAGATAAAAAGCTGTTCATTTTACTGGTCCATGTTTAAAAAGTAAGGAAGAAAAGCTGCTGTATTTCTGAAAGGTACCTTACAGTCAGGGGTTTAACGTGCTTTAAAAACCACTGTTTCAGCGTGTTTGTTTTGACTTTCCTGCTTTTCCTGACTTAGACTTGTCCCGACACCAACACCACTGTTTCTGGTGGCTTACTAGGGACTTCCATAAAACACCCCTGAAATACCTGAGACACTCAGAGCTTCCTTTAATGTTGTTGCAGTGGCTCTATCTTGGAGAATTAGAGACAGGAATGTGTTGATCACTTTCCAGTTTATGCACATAAACATAGACTTTCCACGCCCTCATGTTAATACTGACCCGCGTTCTGGTTCTGCCTTGGGTATTCAGGTAACCTGAGACCATGTTTACAGGTATGTATCTCTTTCTTCTGCTTGCTGTCTCTTCCTTGATTGAACTTTGATTTCACTTTGGCCTGAGGGAAATTAAGTCAAGGCAAGGAACAGAAGTTAGCTTTCCAAATATTACGGTGAACAGAAAGGAAGGAGGGTGTTATTTGTCTTGAAGATATGTCAACTGTGTCCATCTACATGCTCTGCCTGGCTAATGACAGTATCAGCTTCGTTGAGGTTCCTCTGTTGTGTGAACCCATACTGTTCAATCCATGCCATACTGAAAATATTCCCGTTTTTGTGGCTTTAGTATAATTCCTGCGTTTCGGTGTGTTTCAGACCATTTCTCTTCCTCTCAGCTTGAGGATTTTACTTCCAATTTGCCCATGAACTGTTGACATTTATTTGTATTTGTGGCAACTTTTCCTTTACAGCGAGCATTTCGGTTTGCCTCAGTTCAGGTGTCAGATTTCTTACAGCTGGAAGTAAAATGGTTCTCCTATCTGACTCTTTCTCTAAGTATGCAGAAATACATGCATTTCAAGTGAAACTGATTCTTGGTACTGTAGATATTCTTCAGAGGTGTAACTGGCCCCAGATCCAGCAGTCTTTTATATGCACTGTGGAATTAAGTTCTAGTTGATTACGCTTTCAAAATAGAGCAGGATCAGAAAATGTACCTGGCCTCCAGAAGGCCACAGAACTACTAAAAAAAACCTGAAAAGGACTCTATGAATATCTAGTGAAACCCAATGTCATGATGTTTGCCCTCCAAGTGCATCGAGAGAAACATAAAAAGTGTCAGTGCCTTCTTTGCCTCTTTCGTTTGCTTCCAAATCGGGGTGGGCAGAGTCACGGTGGGGCTAAAGCCAGCTAATTGCTCATCATTTAAAAGCTCTGTGAAATCCTTCCAGCAATAGCACACATACTAAAAAGCAGAGCCTCAGTCATCCTGCAGCTATTTATGGGTAGAGACCAGACATACTGAACAGTCTCACTTGGGGGGGAAGGAAGGGGAGGAGGTGCTGCAGAGTTGCACGTGCACTTGTAGGGGTTACAGAGGTTTCATCTCTTCACTGAGGCATGAGGGCAAGGCCAGACGAGGGTCATGAATGTCGTCTGTTGTCAAGAGTTTAAACCCCTTTGCTGCTGCCCTTTTCTCCGTCCCATTCATATAGCATAAAGAGTTATCTAAACTCTGGGTGCCAGCTACATAGCTAAACTTGATGGCCAGATGGTAGAGGGCTTCCATAAGGCAGGAAGGGATGTAAGCTTCATCAGCTAAATTAAACTGCACTTACAGAAGAGGGCAATGGGGTTGTCCCTTCTTTTGTCACATTATTCCTATTTGCTAACCACCAAGCAGCTGGATGACCTGGAAACAAACGCTGCTTGTCAAAGAAATTAATATCTAAATTATTGTTCTCCAAAGCTGAACAAGAATGTACAAGGGTTTCCAGAAATGTTCGTTTTGTACAATTGTCACACATGGTTCCTTTCATTAATATAACAGATTAATTGCTGCTTTGAGTTATTTTTCTTTACTCTCCTTCAGGCTAGGCACTTTTGATTAGAGGTGATTGAATAATTTATTGCAAACTGCTTATTGTAAGAGGTTTGCTTTATTTTGTTCCATCCAGAATAATGCATTTTCAAATGATTATTCAAATTGTTGTTCAAGTGATCCTCTGAATAGTTTCAGTGAAAAATTCTTGGTCTAAACCTTACTTGGAAACAGGTTTGACACAAAAGAGGTAAAACCACCAAGAAGCATTGCAATATTCAAGGCTGTAGACTGGTTCGGAGTGGATGAACAGGTCTCTTTATTTTCTTCCATGCCTTGACTGGCTGTTAACCAGTCTGTTATTGGTTTTCTAATGTAAACACACTTGTGTTTTACAACATTCACTTTGTAAGTGTTCTCCACAAGTCATTGAAAATGTGCTATTTCTATAAACATCCCTGCTACTAAATTCATTTGAAGTGATATTCACTGGTAAATAAATGTAGACGGTGCAAGAAGACATGAAAGAAAAATCCCTTGGGGAAGGAGTGGGGGTAAATCACAGAGATAACGTAGCCTTTGGAAGTTTTTATATAAATAGACCTACAGATTTCCACATATTTAGTCATTGCAGAAGATTAAAACGTTTGATGTGTAGTTACCATTTCACATGAAAGCAAAAGGTAGCTTTTCAGTTGCATTTGGTCCTTGTAATTCAAGTGCTGACAATTGCTGGAAACCTAATTTAATGAACGTTTTATAAGATCTTTAAGTGCTCTGTGGAAATTCCCCCGTCCCTTCGCCTGGCTACGCATTCCCTCTTGGTGTGGTTTCACGTCCGTAGGCCCATTCCTAGCAAGCCCTTCACATGCCAGTGGCGGCTGTCCTCTCCCCTGTTTGCTCTCTGGAGTTGCTCCCATCAGCACAGGCACTCGACATGCCTACAGCTGCTCAGCTCTTCTCAGCTCTGTCAGGATATTTGTTTGATCAACACAATTACTTGTGGCTTGGTCAGCACAACAAGGTGAACAGGCTGCCAGTCTCAGGGCTTGGCTCATTGTCATCCTGCCCCTGGGGACATGCCTCTGGCACAGAAGAAATAACATCACCCTTGCAAATGGTTGCAAGGTCCCACTGAAAAGCCAGCCACAGATCTAGGTTCCCCACACCCACCCCTGATTGCTTCCCTGATAGATCCAGCTGCCTTTTGCTTCATCACCAGCTGGCCCCATTTCACTCCCTTCTGTCTCCCAGGACAGGTACCAGCCTTCAGGAGGGCAACTACCCTCTGCAGCCTTCTCTGTAATGCCCTGATTTTTGTTGTTTTCCTTTGTCTTGGAGAGGTGAGCCATGAGGTCATGGTGAACTGTCACCAGTCAGTATCCCTCCAGTCTTCCTCTTGCCTCTGCTGTGCAAAGACTCATGAGAGGAGGTTGGAAAGGCAGATGGTGGCAGATCATGAAGGGCACAGATCACTTTCCCTGCTGTTGGTCAGAAAGTTGCCCTCAGGTAAAAACCTGCTTACCCCTCTTCTTCCCTGTATTATGAGGGACACAAAGAGGTGCAATAGTGGGTGTAGCAAAAAGGTTCCTCCAGAGCAAACGGCTTTGCAAAGTCTTGAGAGTGCTGCTATCCCATCAGGGTCAAGCAAGATGTTTATGGTCCTGAGCAAAGGCGGAGTTTGGCTGTTTCCGGGAAGGATGCTGCATTCAACGGGCCATGGGGAATGGCATCGTCTTGGGGATGCCCCAAGAAGAGCTTTTTATTTCTTAGGGATTCTCTGCAACAGAAGTCTCTGGGAAGCTTGCTTCCCCAAGGCAATGCTGTGCTGAAATCCGCTAAGTGCGTTAGGAAGAGCGCAGGAAGGACAGGAAGCTGCTAAGAGGGTCAGGAGGAAAGGGAGGCTGTTGGTTTCCTGGATGACTGTAGAACAATATGATTGCTTATATTAATTGGAGTATTTGCCAGACAAGCAGTTGCAGCAGTCCACAAACACTGCACAATATTGCAGAGAGGATGATTTAATGAGTAGAACAACTTTTCCTGCAATACCAGTCAGAAATTGTGCCCCAGATCCACCATGAGACAAAATCCTCTCTCAGGTTTTTCCATTTTATCGGGACAAGTATGATTTAGAAAAAGCAGCAGGTCTTCAGCAGAAAAATGTTACAACAGCTTTTTAAAATGAAAAGAGAAGAGATGTTTTGCCCACTTCCTTGCACCGCCATTGTCAGCTGGGCTAGACTGGAGCTGAGAGCGAGGCAGGGGGGACATCGTGTTGCCACCAGGCTGGGCTGGGGCAGGTTCACTAGTGCAGAAGTGCTGTGCAACAGCAGATGTTTTCCCCAGGGACTGCAATGTGCTTTAGCTCTCTTCCATGGCTTTGAAGAGACAGGTCCCATGGAGGAGATGGAGGGAGCTGCTCTTTGCCCATTATCTTTTAGAGGAGGCACCCATCTTGTCCAGGTGGTCATGTTTTGTCAAGATCATAATCTGGAACGCGCCGCTGCCTCAGTATTCTTGCAGCCAGATCAGATTTTGCTCTGACCTGGCCTGAAGCCACATGAATGTTGTTAAATAGCTACTGAGCCTGAGGCAGGGACTGAGCCTGGCTGAGAGGCGTGATGCTGAGCTGTCAGGTTGGGTCAGATCCCAGCCAGGGTAGCCCCGTAGCCTGTCTCTGACAGAGGCTGGGAACAGATGCCTCTATGTAAGTCATACTAATAATGGAGCATGTAGACTGTGATCCTTCCCTGCTGTTGGCAAGCAGCCATGCAGGACCTCCCTGAGCCACCCGGCATAGGAAGCACCCACACACCTGTCCCCCAAGAGACCAAAGCGGTCTCCGTAACATCCTCCGGCAGTGAGTTTCACAGATCAAGTTATTCCCCTACGTGGAAAGAAGGGGTCATCTCAGATATCAACTCCCCCTTTCAGTTAAATCAGTGATGCTATAAATGCAATTAATAAGAATTTAAAAAAAAAAAAACTGGAGAGAAAAAAGCTGAAAAAGTCACCCTATAAATATTTCATGAAAATCTTGGCATGGGTGCATAAATTAAAAGACCAGAAGTTTTTCATATCTTTGCACTTCTAATAAGCACAAGTGCAAGATCCAGGACTCTAAGTGCAGATTTTATGTGGAGATTTCAATAATTCATTGGAGTAATTTCAGCACTGATTTCCTAGTGAAAATTCCAGATACAGAAACAAGGTTTGAAAGGACAATCACTGCTTTCCAGCTTATTACAGCATCTCTCTTTTTTAGAGTGGCTTTTTTAATGCACTGTCCCTGTTCTTAGGACTCAGGTTTCCTTGTTTTGTTCTCTTCCTCACTCCACCCCTACCTCCAAAAATAATGTGCTTCTCTTAACTAACGTGCCTCTGTTAAAGTGATATGAAATACAGAGAACAGATGACACGGGGTGCACTGTGTGATAGCTAATGGTCATCCAGGGCGTGGTAGTGTGGTTGCATATAGTGTGCTTCTAAGTTTAGCTCAGTAGCTAAACCAAGTGGTATCTCTTCTCTTCATGCATCTTAAAAGGGAATAACGACTCAAGCCTGAGAAAGTAATTCTGAGTTTTCCAGCATCTATTTTATGAACATACATTACTTTCCTTAATACAAAAAGTTGTTTACTATTCCGGTTGATTTGGTAATCACTGGGATGCATGCCAGCCTTCTTCACCTTTATTTCATCTGGGTCTTCCCAGTTTGTACTCCTTGCACTCAAGTTTAGGAGACATTTCCTCCACTGCCCCATCAATCCATCTTGTCTCAAGACTGAAAGAGGGTATGAAACATGAACAGTCACAGTTCTGGTGCCAGATTCTCTTTCTGACTGCTCTGCTGCCTTTTGCATCCTTATAAACCTGCTGTCACTAGCTATGCATTCATGTGCACCTTGTAAAGATACATCTCACATGAATGCACAAGTTGTGTGTTTCCCCTGGAAGATCCTCGTTTTATTTCAACTCGTGCAAAGGCACTAGATCTACTTGAAAGCATTGCCCAAGCCAGTTGTCAGACTTAATTCCTTGTTTTTTCTTTTGGCGTTGCAAAATACATGCAACTATGTATGACTTTTTTTTATAAAATCTGAAGTTATTTCAAACAGCTGAAAGTACTTTGCTTTTGCTTCCAAGAATGTAGCTCCAGTCAGAGTTCAAGCACTGACATTTTCAGCTGAAAAGATAAATATTTGGGAAAATAACCCTATGCTTTACAAAGGGGTCACTGAACCCAACGGTCTCAGTACTTATGGTGACTCAAAAAAATGCTGTAAAAGAAAAGCAAAGACTCCCGTGAACCGTTATACAGTGGGCATCTCTCACCCCCCCATCTCTCTCTTCTGCAGGCTCCTTGGTTTGTTGAGGAGTGAGCTAAGCAGTGAAGCTTTTCTCCCAGTGCTTGAATTACAGAGATGCCAAGCTGCACTTTCAAATGAGTAAACATCGGTTGGTTCTTAATGAGAACCGCAAGCACTTGGTAATTCTGGCTGTTGGCTTCCTTTAAAGGCTTAAGTATAGTTTTAGTTTATGCTTCTATGTGAAGCTTTTGATTGCCATTAAAAAAAACCAAAGGCTAAATAAACAAATAAATAAGATTAATAAACAGCCCCTAAGCAGACAGACTCCCAGGTCTGTTCACTTTGGCTAAAACAGATGTTTTATCCAGCTTGGTAATATTTAAGCTATAGACACAACATATATAGCTTTTCATGGTGATGTTACCTGTCATGCTGGTCACAGTGGGAGCCCTGATTTCAGGTGGGGGGATGACTCAAAGTGGGCACCCCTCTGATGTCCGTACGACCACTCCTGGGTGCCAGTCTCCGTTCTGTACGTCAACGTGAGAGCTGCTAGCTCCTCAGAGGTTTTCCTCGACTCCACTGGTTTCAGGTCAGTCAAACCAAGATTTCTGCCTTTGCAGTGCTGAGGTACAAAAAGAATAAGCCTGCTGAGCACTAAGTTTTTCTTGTAAGAGGAAAAACAGGATAGGGAGTGGAACTGCTACTGAAACGTTTTGGTCTTTCTGGCAATGGCAGCATTACGAAGCAGACCCCCTCGCTGGCAGGCAGAGTTAATGCTGGCCGAATATCAGCTTCACCTCCATCACCTCTCCCTGGCCATGGAGTGTGGCTGAAGTGACCTGGCCATGGCCCAGCCTGACAGCAGAGTCAGGGATTGTGTCTCTGCTCAGCTGTGTGAGCCGGGGGAGAGGACGGGCTCCTCCCGACTTCCACCAACAGACATCGCCTGGGGTTAGTTACCCTGCCAATTTCTGAGCAGCCAGTCAAGACCCTGCCTTTTCCACTGGCTTGTCTGTACCCCTTGTGAATGGGGCAGGTGATGCCTCGTGGAAATTTAATCTTTTTTCCCTCCGTTGTTTTGTTTTGCCTTATTAAATACCAGCAGCAGAGTAGGACTGGGGGTCATATTCATAATTTTTCCTGATAGAGGAATAATGACACCTGACAGAGGTGTCATTTTGGAAAGCTGTTTTCTAACAAATGTCTTTCTTACCACATGCCTTAAAACAAAAGGACTAACTGAAGTTGGACTTGGTGGCAAACATAAGAATGGGGGAAACCTATTTCATCTGTGCCTTAGCACAATGAGGTCTGTTTGCGACAGTGTCAAAAAATGTAGCACTTACCAGCTGAAGTGGTATCGTGGCAGGAAAGTTTCTTTCTGTGTGCGGGTAAGAAAGTCAAAGAGAAGCCCAGGAGGGAACAGCCAGCTCCTGATGGCTCTTGATGGCCCATCCCTTCCCCATATCCTTGCCCAGTTTTGGTGTTAGGGTGATTGATGCTGTGGCTGCTGTGTGTGCCAGCCATGCCGAGGTACATGCAGCCGCTCAGCTCCCACTGCAGCCTCTCCATCAGCCACCCAGTTTTGGGAAACTGGCAGCTACTTTACATCCTGCAGATTTTTATCCCGCTGTCAAGTTTGGTTGAAACTGGCCAATAGTGCGTTGTTATGGAGGCAGTGATAAGCAGACAGACAGACAACACGGTCTCATATGCCTTGTTTCCTTTGGAAACCAAGCTAAAAATAACACAATGATGAATAGAGCTTAGCTGAGAGGCACGTTACAGAAGAGAGCTGGTGGAGAGCGAAATGAATGTAACTGTCCTATTGTTATTTCACATGTCAGAGTATCAGCCCCTCAGAATATTTCTAGCAATTTTCTCACTTGAAACACAGCATACAGATATATCTCCTTATCCAGAGCTGACTGTTCTCAGTGAAAATTAACATCCTGGTAATTTTAAACCCTAAAAACCACTGAGGATTCCAGCAGGACTCGGACGGTGTCCAACAGTATCTTAATCCTTTTTTTCTCCTTGCAAGTACACCAAAGATAATAATTATATGTTCTATTGAAATAAACAGAAGTACTGCTCTCAGTGCTCCTGACTACTATCAAAGCATTCATGTGAGTTCATGATCTCTGGACTTCCTAGCTGGAGAGGTATTCAAGAGGTCTAACAGCAAGAGAACAGAGGAGAAACTGAAACACACAATATCGCAAAAAAAATCGGCAGCATAAATGAACCTATGGGGAAAAAAAAAAAAAAAAGGGCAGAGATCACAAAAGAAAAATTTTTACTTTGATGGCTTAGCTAAAAATTTTGGAAAGAAAGTGAATGTAGATTGAAGTGAAACAGCAAACAAAACTCAGCCCCAACCATTCTGTCATTGCAAGTGTTTTAGCCTCCCATTTGGGCTATTCAGTCCTTTCATCTAACTTTGAAAGAAAACAAAAGGTTACAGCGTATGTATATTTTTTAATCTCAAGTTTGGCTTCTTTTCAAGCCTTTCCTCCTTCAGTATTGAGGATCATTTAAGAATAACCAAAACATTTCACCAGACTTTAAGCCTGGAAATCTGATGGCACAAAAGAGATTTTATATTGTTAAGAGTCCTCTAGGATTTTGCATAAGTATACATACTTTGTGTCGCTTAATGGGCAACATGAAATCTATTGTAATTTAGTTTGATTTTTAATTTCATAGATATATAGTAGCAGAAGTATTGGGAAAGTGATCCCAAACCAAAGAATGTCTTTACAGACACATAGATATTCCTTCCGAGACAAGAAGTAGTAATTACCTTGTATCAGAAAAAGTAATTACACTGGAATGAGACAGAAGTCATCATGCCAGTGTATGATGCAAAGGGAGCAAATGCGAAGATGTAATATTAGCCAGGACTGGTTTATCCTGGAGTTTAAGTTCCTGATAAAACTTTCAGCAATAGAAAGAAGCAGATTTTTTGAAAGAGTCAATATATCCATTAGCAGTAAATTTTCCCAGCACACAGTTTTCTCTTTTACACAGCCAACATACGAGCTGTGAAGCTGTTAGAGCTCAGTGTCACCACGGTGCAGCAGGGAAGGACCATGGAGCAGCTGCTCTGGTCACAGGGTCAGCCCAACGCACACACATGGCATACACAGTCTGTGCAGTAGCTGGAAACGTGGAGATGGTTTTGCACAGATGTAGATCACTGCAGACCTCAGTGTCCTTGGCCAAGTGTAAAACTTGCAGAAATTCCTTGTATGTGTGTTTTCTGTATCAGTGAAAAGACATTCATTCAACATTTGGACTGTTACAGATTTTACTTACTTCTGCTCAGTTGTTCAAACAGGAGTAGATGAGAGATGGAAGCAAAACACCTCCAATGAAATCTACTGATAACGGTGTTTTGCCCTTCCATGGATCCCTTGCAGAGGCTGAAAAAGATGTACGGATTCTGGAGAGCTAAGCATGTACAAACAGGACACATCCTGTCCTGGAAAGCTGCTCTCCTCTCCTTTGCCCCCTCCACCTCCATCAGTCAGCCTACATCCATCACCAGCGGTCCTCCTAGTCTCAGGTACAAAAGAAGGCAATTAACTCCATATCATTCACTCCGTGCTGACAGTCACAGCTCGGGCATTTTGAGAGGCATGGTTCTGAGAGTTTGAAAGGGACCTGGCAGGGTGGTGCTACCTAAACTTCTTTAATTCCAAATGGGAGGTAGGTAGCTGACTTCACTTTGCTTCCCAGAAAATTCTCAGACGTGGGCTATTTGCATTACCTATTCATGTTTCCAGGTGCAAAACTGTCCCTGTAAATTGTGCTTATTGAGGTAAAAATTGAGTCTTTTGGATATGTTGGTGCTTTGACAACACAGCCAGTAGATGTTATTCCCTTGGCCCAGCAGATCATCTGAGGAATCCTGAAGATGTTGGTTTTGAGCAGCATATATAACATACTCATCACTGGCTCTGATATTTACATTCACATAGAACCATACATGGCTGGCTCTCATGCACGCATATTTTTAAAATCCCCTCTCGCTGTCTCCCAGCTTGGGCTCACTTATGCAACGAGAACTCCCTCTCTTCCCATGCATGTGGCTATTGCATACAGGAGCATTTGTGTGTTCTGCCCAGCTGTATGTGTTTGAATACGTTGCCAGACAGAGCCATTCCAATGAAATCATTGGACTGTTATTTGGAGGGCTGAAATTTCACCCACTTCATAATTTATTTTACTCTCTCCAGAGCCAGTCCATCACTTACCCACTGGAATGCATTGCCAGCTGTCACAGCACACTAATACTCATTGGCTAGCAAAACTTCAAAGTCTGGTAAGCTGTCCCAATGTGTGTGTATGTGTGTGTGTGTGTGTGGAAATTGGCTGATGAGTTTGGTGTTCACAACAGCTTGCTTGCTTGCTTGCTTACCAGGCATGCACAAATTCCTTTTTCCCATACATTGCAGTGGCCAAACAAGAGCAGAAAACCTGCTTGCTGTCCCTCATCTCTTCCAGACAGCACCCAAGGGTCTCTCACAGGACCCTGCATCTGTGGGAACGGGAGCAACTTGGGGCTTTTGTGTCTCTGTGCTGATGCGAGCTTTTCTCTCTATTAAATGTAATATCCTGTCTCATCTGGAGAGAGACTTAATCTGACCCAGAAGGGAAGCAGTCCCAGAAGTGGGAAGCACCAATGGGAAAGACAAAGAACGGAACTGTCTCTAAGTCAGCCAAAAGGAGATTTTTGGTGATGGGCACCTCGATTCTCCAATCAGTTTAAGCTGTACTTGGCCCTTTAGACACTTTCTGCCATTTTAGATGTTCACCATCCTTGTTTTTCAAAGGCGGGTTTCTTACCATACTCTGCTTGATAGTTTGTGGAGATTGTTGTGGTGGTGTTAGTGGACAGGAGTTTCTCTTTATACGTGTATTTTCCTCCCAGCATCATGAGAACATAGTTTACGAGCAAAAGAAGGATTTGGAAATCAAAGTCATTGATGTGTAGGCACAAGGAGCTTTTAGCAAAGCTATTACCAAAACCAAGAAGCACATGGAGGGGTTTGCTTGTAGCCTTTACATCTGCAGGAAAGGGCAGGATTTAAAAGCTTTGTGGGTCACCCATCCTAGCCCTTGCACTGGACTTAGTGAGAAGAAGCATAGGAGGGAGGGGAGAGAAGGAGGTTTTGGAGAAGGGGGCTGTGTCCTTTCAGGAGCTGCAGGGAAGTCACACTGAGCCCTGGCTGTGCCACCTATGCCAGGCACACTGATATACCTGTTCAAGTCCAGTCCTATGTTTATCCTTCATTCGCTTGCTGCTCCAGATAGACTTGGTCAAAATCAGGCATTCCTGCTGCAACCCCAGAGCTTTGATCTTATCTCAACTGTATTTTCATGAGGAACCTGATAGAAAACTCTTGGCCTTAATTTGTGATTTTCAGAAGATTAATGGTAACTGGTCACCACCTCATTTATTTGCAAGTGTAGCATAAAGGGAGCACTGGCTTCATCAAAGGAGTTGGCAACAGGTTATATGTTACACATAATCTCCACCAGCTGCAAATGCAGCTATCTGATATCTTATACTTCAGTTATGTGATATCTATCTTCTTCCTTTACTGTTTTTCTTAGTTATTAATATTTCTAAGTAGTTTTCTCAAGAAATAAAAAAGAGACAGAAAACGAACCCACTTCTCCCGCCTCACCATTTTCCACTCTGTGTATGACAGCCTGCTCATTTCCCCTTTGACCATCATTTTCTGCTTTCTTTGTGCAATCCTCCCACTCAGTCCCTTCTGCAATTTGATAAAACACTTCATTTCCAGGCCGGAGCTTTCTAAATGCCGTTCTTTGGTGGTTAAACATAAATCTCCGAGCTTGTTTTGCTGTTTTCCTATGAAATATGAAGTTCACTGGTCTCCTACTCTTGCCTAAGCCACCAAAGGATGTCATCAAAACATTAAACCGTTATGTCAGGTGGCTGAATTTCTTCATCTTTTATTAATCTCAATATATTTGCTTGCCTTTATATATGTTATCAAAAGCTGTGTTTACAATTTTGTCTCTTTCAAGTTGTCCACGGTGCTTTTATTTTGGGAAGGCAAGAAGGAAAGAAGGAGGGAAAGAGGAGGAGGAGGCATCCTTTCCTCACAACACAGGAGCCGTTAGTTTTGGGGCAGTTGGGTTTCTGAAAGCCTGGTTTCTGAAAACCGGAGTATTTAATGGACGGACTAGCACAGGCAGAGACTCATTCCAATGATAAGGCTCTTTTTAGGGTTTGTTTTGAAAAGTGGTGTCTATTTTTAATATCACTGCACACCTGTGTCCTTGAGGCTTATTATTCACTAGCAGGAGGGAAGCAAAGTGCAGAGCAGTGGGTAGAGATTCATCCTGGGGGAAGAGGGAATGCCTGTCAACTGGGCCAGGCAACTCTGGCTGAGAAAGCTGGGCAATTTTGTTCTCTTTCTAATTATCCTTCGTGAAAAATATTGCTTTTGCTTATTTTGAAGGGAATTTAATTCTTTCTTCACAAGCTACGGAGGTCTGCAGTCCATTTAAAAAGCACCTTAGTGCGACTCAGTTTTTTCTGACTCAGTTGTATCTTGGCCACTGAAGGACATGGGACAGAGATGTTGCGCGCAGTGCTTGTTCAGATGCTTCAGGGCTGTTCCTGCCCACCATTGTGTCCATGTTAACAGGAGGCAGGAGAAAGTGAAGATTATAGGCACCGATGGATCATTTCATTTCCTTCTTGGTGCCTACCCTATAGCTTTAAAGATTGGCAAATCCCCAGCAAAGCAGAAAAACACCAGAAAGGAAGGTCCCTGCATTTCCCAGGAATTTCAGGTGCAAAACATGCAGCAAAGTTTTCTTGGGTGAGTCCTGCCAGCCAGTCCCTGCCCACACGTACCAGTCCTGCGAGAGGCATGTGTACATTAAGTCCACAAGGGAACAGTCTCTGGTGGCTGCTGCTGAGACTCCCTGTGCAATCTCCATCTTCAGCATACCATGCCTGTATTTAAAAGAACCCAAACAGTGAACCCATAGCCAACCCAAAAAGCATACTATGAGCAGATGCAGCATAAAGCTATGTGTAAGTCACGCCGCCCACGCCTCCAAAAATATATCAAGACAGAGAAAGAAAACATTCAGATCAGCTAGTTATTTAATTTCATTCATTTCAAGAACTTTTGTGGAAGACTTGGGAGGTGTACCGCTCTGCTCTAAAATATGCATTATGGTATTGCACACTGTGCAAATGTGCTGCAGATGAAGACAGATCAACTCTGTTTTGGCACAGTAATTCAAATTATATCTGCCATGATGGTATAGATTCACACTGTTGTGTTTACTGAAATATTACACGCCCACTGGATTGAATACAAAATAATATTTTTTTCAAAATATTATTCAAAAAATTATTCAAAAAATGCAGGAATTTATTTTTACCATGCCGCGGAAGTCATAATTGCATTCCAGTTCTACAGAAGAATATGCTCTATATCCTTTTGACTCTCCCAAACATAATCTGTTCAGTATCAGGCTTTTAACTCTGCACTGGGAGATAGCCATTTGGCTGATACAGTCCTAAGAATGTCTGGATAAATGTCTGGATAATTTCAGCTTGAAATTGCTCTGAGAGCCATTTGCAGCCCAGTCAGAAAGATTTCATCTGTACCCAGATCATCAGAACACAATAAGAACAAATGGGCCCCACTGTCTGACAGATCTATTAAGTCATGGGGCAGCGGTCATTTGGATAGTCTTTTTGTGGAAACTGGAGAACTGCAGTGTTTCTAAAGCTACACAAGAGCTATACCATCACGGAGGGGTCCAGCTGCCCTTTTTTAAGTCTCTGCAATGTCTGCCAGAGAGCTGCTTCAGGAGTTTATTAGTTAAGGAAAAATGTAGAGATTTAATATAAAATGTACCTATCACTTCTGCCTCTCACACCCTCCAGAAAGTGCTCACATACAATTTGAGTATTTGCCTTACGTAGGATACCTCTTGGAGGATGAATACCACAGGGATATTGGATGTTTTCTATGCTTTTTCTTTTTTCCTTTTTTTTTTTTTTTTTTCTTTTAATCTTGGGATTAACCCTTATGCACACATGGTATTTCAGATCTCATAGATTAGCAGCTGGCAAGCAATTAGCTACGTGACAATGAATGGCTAGTCAGTCAGCAGCACTGAAGGAAATGCATTGCATCTTACAGCTCTAAAATGTCATTTCTGTTGACATTTGCATATCAGCTTTTAAAAACCGTGCACAACCACAGACTTAGGAGGGCTTTGTCGGTGGTTTCTTTCTTTGCTGCCGGGCTTGAGTGGGAAAATGTGTTCCTCAAGTCCTTTCTCCATACAGTCACAGTCGTTTAGGAATTTCATCTGCAAAAGGTGGAGCAGACTGGGCTCAAAGTGCCAAGCATCCTTTCAGACAGGCAGAGCTGTGCCCCCCTCCTCACTTCTTCCACCTGTGTGGTGGGCTCATGGCACAAGCACTTTATTGTCACCTTCCTGGCAGTGCCAGCAATACCTCTAGCCTGGCCTGCCCTTGCCTTCATTGGGCGATGGTCTAGTCTGAGAGCTGGGCTTGGATTCCCACCAGAGGGAATTGCCCAGGTCAACTCCCGTCCCAGCCTTCTATGCATCCTCCAGGCACAGGCTCTGGTTGTCCCTGCGCCGCCTAGGAGCTTGAGGGCTTGTTACGCTTCTGGGTGAAGAAGAATTGCTTTGCTTTTCCAAGGTTTCACACAGCCCCAGCACAGTCCTGTGAGAACTCTTCAGTCCCCTATCCCTCCTTTCAGAAAAGATGATGGCAATGATCAGTCGAGTATATACAGTTATTATAATCAGTTCTTGCTGCATGTAGAGGTATTCTGCTGACTTTCTTTTCTTTGCTTCCTATTGATTGAATCTGGCATACAATTTAGTTTAGACTGTAGTTTTCATTTATTCTTAGCTGGAAACAATTTAAAGGAAACAAAGAGGAAAATGTGAGAAGCGTGTTAATTAATGAGACAATGGGAAGAGTGATACAACAGAGAAAAGGATCTGGAAGTAAACTTCTATATTTTACACACAGTTAACGATTCCCTGGGGAATCATTTAGGAGCCCACGAATAACATGGTTTTAGGCATTTACATATCTCTTGTACGGACTATTTACATAATTTGTCACTACATATTTCCATTCTTTCATAAAAGATTTTGAAGTTGTTGGTATGTGTTGTGTCTGGTTGTAATTACTTGATTTCCATGTTGCGTTAGGCAATGTGTGTATTTGCTCAATTTTGCCTAATGCTGATGTGCAAGTTGTTAAGCGTTGGTATTTCTAACTGAACTCATAAATCTCTGTAGATTTTTCAAAGGCATCTCTTGATCCAGAACTGAAAAGAGGGAGGATGTGGGAGTAATAGGCTAATCACAGAATGAAACTATTCATAATTGTTAAAATCCTACCAGTGCCACAGCTTGTTTCTCTTATCTGCACTATGCAAAGTTCACTCAAGCAACTTTCCTCAGAAAGAACATAAAAGATAACATTAAGGGAAAGAAAGAACAGTTTGATTTGAGATGATGTGATGGAACAAAAATATGGACAATATAACACAAGGCAAATGTTCAAAAGCGTGGTGGTTGTGGTGGTGGGTTGTTGGTTGTTTTTTTTTTTTAAGACTATTGAAAATTAATTTCAGCTCAGTAAAGTTTATATATGTCCAGGAAAAAGAACAAGGAGGATGAAAAATATGTCCCTGCACACTTCCTTCCCTTCGCCTTCTAAAGGAGGGAGGTGCAGACAGCAGAGAGTGAGGAGGAAGGAAACCTGAAGCGGAAAGTTGACATTTTTTCATTTCCAAACTGAAACAACCTTCCAAGTTGTGGGGTTTTTTTTTCTTTTTTAATAATAATTACTACTATGTTTTATTTCAGTTCAGAATACTCATTTTAATTAAGATCCTGATACAGAATTCTGACAGGGAAAATTTACAAACACCCTTAATATTTTTCAGTGCGGATTTTTCCTTTTTAAATGCATTGTGACTTTAAGATCTCCAGATTTGATACTGCTCAGTATTGTGTTTGTGTTAAAAAAAAAATCCCTTAATTATGCACAATAGTGGCAGTGAATGGAGCTTGAGCTCCTGCAGAGCCCTTCCTGTGACACCAATGTGCTGACCAAAAGGAGTCCAGAAAAATTTTGGGGAAATGTGTATACTATTATGTTTCGTTATTTGGGTTCTGGTATGTGAGCTGGTAATTAACACCCCACTCTTGCAAAGATTTATATAATCGCTTAACTCTACCCCCTGAGTAATCCCATTAGTACCACGTTATTCTACCGCACGGAGGGAACCTTCCCAGAAAGGCTGCCTCAGTGTGAGTGCAGTAATGGAAATGTTATTTCAAAATTAATTATACCAACATTAAAAATAAAAAAAAATTACAGTGAAAGGATGTCGGGGGAAAAAAACGCTGCAGAACTTAGACCGTGAGAGTGAAATTTCATTCCCATTGATCAGGAGGATTCTACTTTATCTGAGGAATGTCACAAACCATGTGCTACTCGAAGTGCTGTTTTACACTTGACCTTCATAGGCAAGCAGTCATCTGTAACCAGACAGCTCTGCTGCGACTTTGTATTTGAGGACGAGGTCTTGAGCATGGATTATTCGTTCAGCACGACCACTGACTTACGTTGGTGTATGCTCCATGGATACAACAGGGGAAAATAGGTCTTAAAGCCTTCTATCTTCCTGGTTTTTTTAATTGCAGAAGATTTAAAAGTGCTCTGGGGTCACATTCTGCCCTGGTTTACACTCTGTGTACCCTTATCAGCTTCAGCAGGACTGTCTGAGGTGTAAGTCGTGACAGGGTGTTGGCTCTCTCGTCCTAGCCCCTGCCGCTTTGAGGAAAGCCTTCTCATCACCAGGGAATATGCTGACCCCTCAAACACAGAGCCATCTTTGGAGCCTGAACGCCTTTGGGAAGGGAAGGAAAAAGCTTAATTAAACCACGTGTCTCTCATCTCAGGCAGGATGCTCTCTGTTTAGCCTGTAAGAAATGAGCCATTTAGTTGGTTGGTAATTCATATTTGCTATATTTTATTGTCATCTTCGTAGCTGCCCAGATTTTGGGAAGCCTTCAGTGTGCAAGTATTGTAAATACAATATGAACTGAAAGATCGTTCTCACAGGTAGCGACAGAGTATTTTCAGGATGAAGAGCTAGATATGTATTCAGTCTGCCCGTTTGCTGGCAGGCTTGGCGGAGGTTTGGTAAGCCGTGTACTGAACCTTCAGTTTGGATGTGGATGTTATATACCACAGGGGTGCTAGTTTAGTCACTTGCATTCACTGCCAGCGTGGCGCACAAGAGTGCAGGCTTGATTTGTTGCTTTTGTAGCCTTTCTGGTAGCCGTGGTGTTCTGTCTCGGGACAGTTCCCAAAAGCTAACATGCTGTTCAGATTCTGCGTGCCAATGGGAACGTGGAGCACACGCTGACTGGGTCTGCAGAGAAGTTCCTTTCCAGAGTAGCTGGGATATTGCATCAGAGAAAGTGTTTTGCAGAAGGACAGCGTTTCAGTCGGTGTTATCCCCTGTCATGTGCCTTTTGGCAAGTATGGAAGAAGTGAGGATGCTATGCCACCCTAAGAAAGAAAGCAGGACTGGTACAGGCCACCTCCCCATCTTTTTTCCTTCCACTTCAGCAACCTGTGCACCCAAACCACTAGGGAATACCAAACTCTTTGTATCAAATGAAATTAAATGAACCGTCATCACTTCTATTCTGTATTCCTTTTAGGGAGACAATGAGGCAGGGAAAGCAAAGGGTGTGTTAAGGCAGACGGGAATAGCCTTTGCACCTTCATTTTATGCTATCTATTTTTATAGTAAATTACTAAAGAACTGCTGTCTCTGAAAATATGAAGGCATGAGCTGGACCTACAAGAAAAGAAAGCAAGCTATTAACTTCATTTTGAAGCTGGACAGGAGGCAAGCTCTGCTCTGGTTCCCGCAGCCTTGACTGCTGCTGGATTTGCCACTGCTCCCTCAGATTCTGGGCAACCTCAGTATCTTTTGTCCAGAATCTGTGACAGAATCTGTGAAAAAAACAGATGCTGAGATCAGTCAGTCTGTTGCCTTAACCACATCCTTGTGGATCCAGGCATTCATACCACTGTGTTACAAACAGTAAGGGCATCCTGCTCTCTTCCCCTGCTATTGTATCCTTCCTGCTCAGCAGTGACAGATACCAAGGCAGATGATCTTTTTATAAGGTAATTTCTGATTTGTGCCTCTTGCTGGTTTCATTGAGCCCTTTCATGTTATTAAAATGCAATTGCACAAGAGCAAGTCTCATGTTGTTAGCAATTTGTCATCTTCCCATCCAAATGAGCAGCCCAGCCTTCTGTACCCATTATAGTCTCTCTGCTGTGTAGCTGAGTTTTGCTGCAGTTCAGTGTGTAACAGAACCATATTTTTTCTTTCTCATCTTTCTCCTATCAATATCACTGACATTTTCTTTTCTTTACGGTGATGTTGACAGAAAAAATACTATCCCTCCCTCTGGCCTTTCAACAAGCCAGCCTTTCCCTTTCCGATGCCTTCCTTCACCAGGACAGATACTTAAACAATTTCCCTCTCTGGATTCTTCGGTATTTTTTTGTCTCTGTGCATCTTAATTTATCAAGAGCTGATTTACTGCATATTTACTGCAGTTTGACTGGGAAGTTTCTCTTCAATTCACTCAGTTCCTCTTCTTTACAGTAGATTTACTGTGACCCTACCAGTTTGTCTGAATTCAAACAGCTAATTGCTTTCTGATCCTAATGCATAGCCTCAAACTAACTGTTGAGGATTATGGTGTGTCCTGTTTCACTGGAACATTTTACATTATATTTCATCACACCAGAGGAAAACAAGACAGCTTTGAAATAATCAACACAATTAGCAATGACAGTACCTGACAGAAGAAATAAACAAGGAACTCATTGATTTCACAAGAAATTTGTTATTAGCATGCAGGGGAAAGTACATACATTTTGCAGACTTTCACTGGTGAGGCTAGATAGGTGAACCAGGAAAACAAAAAGTCAACTTTTTCCTAATTGAAAGAATGTTCCCTAGTCACTCAATCTGTATAAAAAAAAAAAGAGTTAACATGAAACTGGTGTGCTTCTGTGTCATTAAAACAGGAGAAGCAACTTACAAAATTACATGTGCTAGATATTTATACATTTGTGGCTTGATCTATAATCTGCTGAGATCCTTGCAAAGATTCCCATTGGTTCCAGCTGGATCACACCATGGCTTTACTTTTGCCAAGGCATTGAGAAATATGCTTCTCTTGGGATGGAGGTGAGAAAGGCTATAGATTCTTCAGGATTTTTTCTGCATCCTGCACTTTGTGCAAGTCTAGATCTCAAAGTAAATCAAATTTTAGGGTTCAGGAATGGTTCTCCATGTTGACTTCACTTATTGCAGCCTTCTGCTTCCCCGTCTCAGCCTTTTCGTCACAAAGAACCAAAAAATCCAGGAGGGAACTAGAAGTATTATACATACAAATTGTATTTGTGTGTGTGTGCGCACCACTGAGCAAACCCACATACATACAGAAGTATTTGTATATGTGCATACATGTATGTGTGCACAGCCACTACCTTTGCTTTCTTTAAGGAGACAAGCTCTGTGGAGGCTTTATTTTATAGAGTAAGTTATACATTCAGTGTGTTTTGGCTTGCTGGATTTGCCTGCGTGGATATTTCCCATTTCAGATCTGAACAACAGCTTGTTAAAAGAGGAAACGATATCACTCTTTATCAAGCAAAATCAAATGGCACTGAAGGTCACTGGGGGGAAACAATGGCAAGAAAGTAATGCTTGTAACTTGGGAAGGAAACCTGAAGCTGTGAATTAACAGTTTCATTTGTGTTTACAGTGTAATATAAAGATGCAGTGAAGATATTTGGTGATTTTTATAAAGCTACCATTTAAAGACAATTAGGGAAGCAAAGACACAGAGAAAAGGAATTTGAACAAATCGCTGCAGGCAGAGTTGGTCTCAGCTTGAGAGTTTATGTAATTGTTTCTTGTTAATGCCTGCAGTTTAGCAATTTGACCATCTCTGTGACATTTCAAATATCCTCCTTCTGAGAAATTCACTTGCATTGAGTTTATGGATAGGGATATGAATGCAGCTGCAGGAAAAAATACTATGAGGCTGAATCTTTAGACTTCTGAGGGAATTGATACTGAAAACAAGCAAATTAAAAGGAGTGAGACTGTTCTCTGGCTTCCGGCAAGTTGACGTTTTTACAGTTTCAAGCAAAGTGACAAGTCAGTCAAATACCAACAAATAAATACTAAAGCTAACCAGAGAAAGTAAGGGTTATCCTTAGGCAGATTAACCACTGACGATAGTTAAGAGTAACTGTCTTTTTACATTACTGATCTGTTTGGGAGGTGAAGCCAAGGACATTTTACGCCCTAAGTCCCTGATCCTTACAAAAAAAAAAAAAAAACCAAACAAACAACAACCCACCCACCCACCCCAAAAAAAAACCAACCAAAAAACCCAAATCCACAGCATTTAACTGCATATTCTGCAGTCTCACTGACGCCAGTGGGAAAATCTGTAAAGTACAAAACTGAGGGCACACGCAAGTCTTTGGATCAGATTTAAATGCATTGTAACCTTATTTCCAAATGGTCAGTATGGTCCCAGCAAGCAAGTGTGCCTATGCCCTCCTGCACAGCACACATTTTTTCCATGCTGTTTACATTATCACTTGCTAAATTTATCACAGTGCTTCCCTAACATTCCACGGCTTTCCTGCCCGGGAATTTCTGATATAACAGAGCACATACTCTGGCTGATCACATTTTCAGAGACCCTACCACCCTCTACAGCCGGTGTCCTACAAGGCAGCTTTTGGGAAATGTTCATCTGCAAAGCTGGAGGGTGTGTTTACTCTGAGACAATTGAATGAAGTGACTTGCACAGATCCACATCTGTGGACAAATCACATTGTGTCCTTTCTGCTGTGTGTTTTGTAATTCAGATTGTTGGCATCTATTTTTTCTTGCCGTGTTTCAGATGAGAATAGGGAAGGAGGGAGGATGTTTAGTAGTGAAAGAGCACTTTCAGGAGTAAACAATACCCTCATGAGTTCATGTGACCTTTGAAAAAGTTTTTTACCCTAAAAACTCTTAGGTGCATATGAAGCCAGCACTGCATGTATAGCACATACATCAGGACAAATTTGTTTGAAAACAGTAAATGACAGGAAACCATTTGAGAGCGTCTAGATATGAGCTCATGCAGCTTAGCTTAAGCAATGCTATGTCTTTATGAAGGTATTTGACTTTTACATCTGTGTACAAAGGATCCTCAGTTTGGTTCAGGTGAGATCTGAACCCCAGAGGAAAATGTGAGACCGTCTCCTAATCTCAGACTGCCTGCAATCATTAGTACGCTCTGGTCCCAGAACGGTGGGATGAACATTGCAAAGACAGGAGCCGTTCCTTTGCCTGCTCTTGGTACCCAAGATCATAGCTTGAGAGTATAAATTGCCTCAGCCCCGTTGCCTTCTGCTAAGCTAGAACAGCCATATGAGAGCTTGCCTGGGCATGGGTTTTATACTGGATATTCACCAGATATCATAAGTTTCTGTGTGTCAAGCGTTCAGCAAAGATTTCTTCTGCAAATGGGCTCATGAGAAATAAGTCTCTAGTCTCTGTCCTTCTAAAGACATCTGAAACAGTCCCATCAGTGGTGTGTTAACAAGCTGTGTAACATTTGCTTGCATGTTTAAAGGCAATCAGAAAAAAAAAAAAATCCCACAACTGTTTACAAAGGCTTTGAATTCAGTGAAGTTGTGCTATAGATCCTGCCAGTTGCCTGCCACAAGATTAAAGGTAGCTTTACCTCCAGCGTAGATGTTAATGTACACATCTTGGGCCAACAAGGTTGAGATACAGCAGCTGTTAATTAATATATTAAGTATATTTGAAGGATGGAGATCCATGCGTGTTTTTTCCAGGGCCTCTTAGTGTCTCCGTTATTTAAAGAGCGAAAGGAAACCAACACAAAGTTAGAGTCCACAATTTAATTTGAACCAATTTAACTCATTTTCAAACTGAAGGCAGTAGCTGTATTGCTTCCTGTCTGATGCATCTTCCTTTTTTCATACCCCTCGGTCTGTCTTTACCCATTAAAAAGAAATATAAACCCCCACACTTATCAAGACTATATACTTTCAACGTAAATGTTTCTGTATGTATGTTTCACAATAGTCTAACAGGGATGACAGCTAATGTCAGCCTTTTTTCTGTATAGCTAGGAAAGGGCAGAAGGTAATTAAATCTGGTTTTAAATGACGGGTGACTGAAGATAGGATGCAAGAGAATAACATGAGAGTTGTCGATAGCCAGGAGAATTGGATCTGTGAAAAAGGCTTCTTGCATGAAAAATAATGAGTAGTTTAGTATCAGTCTTCAAAAGGAATATTATGCAAAGCAGCAAATTCCTGAGAGAGGGAATATGCATAGGTTGGGACTTTTTAGTGGACATAGACTGTATATCCCCTAAACTTCATCTATAGGCTTAGAAGGACATATGCTACGTTCTTTCTGTCTACATGGAAAACCTCAGTTTTATTAAATACACGCTGTCAGCTAGTGCTGTTTAAGTTAACTTCAATTCATCTCCAAACAGAAACTCCTCTCATGAGTGACAGCAAATACCCAAAAGGTCTCTTCAGAGGCACAAGGATTAGGCCCTACTTTCCCACTGCATACACCAGTGGGATGTGTCAGGTACCACATAGCTGTTTTGTTACCATAATCCTACTTGCTACCTTTTCAGTTCTGAGAAAATCAGAAATTTATTACTTCTTCCTCAGAAATGCAGGAGCAACATGCTGTAATCAGTCTGGCATCATATGAACATGTTGAGCCTCTGCTGGGGCTATGAGAAAACAATACTAGCAGCAACTCACCTTGAACATGATATCATGTTCAACACTCAATTTTGGGTTGACAGCTCAAAAAGTCACACTGTCATTTTGAGTTCACCTAAATGATGATACCAGAGATCATTTCCTAGCTCACAGGACCTGGTGACATCTCCCACCACATCTCTGTGCTGGGGGAGATCAGTGCATGCATTGCCTTCGTGCAATATCCTGCTTTCTGTCAAGTGGGAAATGCTAATAAGGATGTTGAAAACTAAGCTCTGGTGCATTCTGACCCTGGACCATATTTGCCATGCACTTTAGATGTGGTTTCATGACTCATGGATGCTGGGGAAACTGCTTTAAGTTGGTTGCAATTATTCTTCTCATTTCACAATAGAGACACAGCCTATATGGCTCTTTTGTTTGCATCCTGCTTCCTTCTTTATCATTAAGGATAAAAGCTAGCTCAGATGACATAGGCAGTTGGAGATCAGAGATGTGATATTGTGGAAGCCTCAGTAATGAAACGTGCATGTGCGTTAGCCAGAAGCATGATGTAGAGGCAGAGGTCGGGGTGAAATTATTAAAGTTGTTCTCAGCACCTCACGTACTGTTTGGGAAATGCTACACCAGAAATTATTTTTGATGTCGTGACAGTTAAAGAAAGGGGGAAAAAAAAGCCTAAAAAATGTGCTACATGAAATGCTTTTTATACCATGACTGGTAAAGCTCCTCCCAGTGCAAAAACAGTTATACTTACCTAATGCATATAATGTGTGATGTACTGTGTGCAGAGGATTAAAGGCAATTTGAATCCTTAATGTTCTCTTTCAGAGGAGAGAATAAGAAACCAAAAGCAGTATGTCTTCTCTACGTGCATCTCTTCTCTCTACTATTTTAAAATTAATCTTATTGTCACCCGCTCTAAGCTTGCTTTATGCTTTCTCATCTATACAGTGCCCATATCTCTCTCCAATGCCAGTTACTATGCAGTCTCTGGACAGGGTAAGAGAAAGGCAGGCAAGAAAAATGGTGAATTCATTAATAGTCTATTACTGATTTAGTACAACCTTGAACTTTGATTGTTCAAAATGTCAGCATCAGAAGTACATCCGCTCGCTCCTATATGCAAGACTTTTCTTCAGAATGTAGTCTTATTGTTTTTTTCCTGATAAATTTCATATACATGCACATTTAATCACACAGTACGAATCCAATACTGCAATTAACTCCGTGACTTTTACAGTGGCTTCCTGTATACTGAAGCAGGAGAATAAATAGTAAATCACTGTGAGTTCCATCAAGGGTTTCTGGTGATGTTATAAACAAAATGAACCTCAAGTCACCAGAAACCTGAGCCAAAATTATAGCTTTGTGCTTCAAATAAAACCTTTTAAATATTAATATGTGAATGTAAAATTAATAGTGATCATTTTGAAAATGACGCAAAGGAGCATATCTTTTAAGATGTGCCTGCCTGCTTCTCCTTTCTTTAGTGTTCGGAAGGCTTTTTGTCAAAGGAATGCACCTTGATTTTCCTCTTGTAAAATAAAGCTGGCTGAATACTCTCTGATTACATTTGTAAATACTCTGAGCAGTTTAAAATTCTGTAGGGTGGCTAGCCCTCTAATCTCTACTCTCTAAATTATTTTAGGCCAGACTGAGTTCAAGACTATAATCATGGGGCACCAACTGTTCTTGTGGTTGTAACACAAGTGGGAAAAGGAGAATGTTTAGATGATATTTAGAAAAGCGTCCATTAAAAAACCATGGATTAATGATATTTTCAGATATTTTCAGCTTTCCTTGGAGACACAGTCAAGCAAAGAGGTAGGAGACTGGAGCAAGAGGGGAACTATGGCACTGAAAGAAGTGGCTGAGGATACGCCAATGTTTTCTTCTTTGTCTGCCCACTCATCCAATGGCCACACACAAAATGTTTGTTTGTCCTCAAGCACCATCCCCCTTTAAAAATTTATTCGGTCCAAACTGATGAATAGGGCTAGGTTGCTACCTCTGCAGGATAAAAAAACAATGGGGAGAGGCTAACAATTCATCACTTTGAAGCCTAAAAAAACCCCTTTCATCCTTTAGCGTGATGCATCGTAAGTGACATCCCTTCCTTACATTAGCATCTGCAGACTACAATTATCCATGTAGTATAACAGCTGGGAGAGGGGGTTCTGCGATGCTTTGGGTAGAAGGATGATTCGGAAGGCTGAACAGTGCTTATTAATAACAGGACCTCTAAGATGCCATGCGGGTCTCTGTGTAAAAAGGCCCCTTTTCTCCTCTGCCCTGAACCAGCTGCTGGGCACCGAGAAGCCGGTGCTCTGCCCCTGTCCTTCCCTCTGCAGCTCTGGTGCCTGGAAATCCTGCCGGCCCACAGTTAATCAAGCTGCCCATTTATTTTGTTGTTGTTGTTGTCTCAGAGGGGCCTTTTCCTCTTCAGGCTGGGAAGGGAAGCCTGCTTTGTCCTGTTGTCATTTCCAGTCTTTGCCCCAGCATCTGCAGAGGGGACGGGGTGGCAGGGAGGAGGTGAGGAAGGAAAGCTGGGCCTCTTACCTGCAGAGGGAAAAGAAATCAGCTAGCTTTGCAACCTTGCAAGCAGAGAGCCTTCTGAGAAAGAGAAAGAGGGCTTGTCAGCCCCCTGCCTGGACTGTTAGGGCAAGAACAGCCCCTGGGTTTAATTGTTGGTTCCACCCGTTAGTTACCCACAGTGGCTTATGCAGAATGGCAACTACAAAAGAGAAATTCAGAGGTCCACAGAGTTATTATCCCCTAAATCGTCTTCCCTTGTCATATGTTTACAAACAGTCCACGCTGCCATTGACACAAGTATGGCTCTGGATTCAGGGCTTTCCTCGGTGAAATGTTAACAAGGGCAGGAATTTAAAAGCCCCTGGTGTCACCTGAGCGCTTTCCATACTGAGCAGCTATTCATCACCTCCACATTCAAAGGGCTTAACCTTTGTAAAACCTCAGCGGCACAAACTTGTCAGGATTAAACTATTTAAAGACAAGCTTGCTGGAGCATCTGCAGTTTGCACCTCTTGTCATGTCCGCGGGCTGCATGACAGGTTGGAGAGGCTGTGGGGAGAAATGGCAGTGACATGGCCAGAATCAGAATAAGAAGATTAATCACGAGTGTCAGAAAAGTCTGTCACCACTGAAGCCTGTGGAGGAACACCCTGCATGTCTGGTCACAGACCCAGAGCACCAACATTTCCATTTCCCTGAGATTTACTCCTCACCACTCTCTTCCCAGGAATGGAGTATGTATGGAGTAGGTAGCAGTGGGAAGGATAAGGAGGGTAGCGATTTATCCTTTCACAGCAAACACCAGACCTGGCCAGTTCCTCTGGAGAAGGTAGCTAACGTCTGCCGAGCATGCCCAACGTGCTCTCTGTGTTGGAGGAGCGCTGGTGGAAAGGTCTCTGATGGCAAAGAGTCACGCAAGGAGTGTGATGGAGGAAGGACGTCTCTGCCCTCACTGATCTGTTATGGACTCTGCTTCCATGTCTTCCTTCGCGTTAGTTATGGCATATCGATACCATCTGAGCAACCTGAGTCCCGAAATGGAGTCCAACAGCTGGTTTTGGTGAGTGACATAGAAAATTCCTTGGCGCCCATCCAAGTTTCTCAAGCAGGATAATAGCAAAACGGACTTTTTTCCAATTGGGTTTGTCAGATGGAGTTTGGGTACTGTGGATCCTCCTGGGCAAGTTCAGTTTTCCTCTCCAATGAAATTTATTCTGTGGGAATAAATTCTTACGTTCTCTCGTTTACACGGAAATTGTCAGCTTCAGAGATAAAGCAGGCAGTAAATTGCTTCAACTTTGGGCTAGGAACAATCACTGCTTGTTCAGAGCTGGGCTGGGGCAAATTTCTCTCTACAATCCTTCTTACTTTGGAGGAAGACCATAAAGGACTGCTCAGGCCAGGTCTACAGGGGTGATAATGTACGGAACCGACACAGCTGGGAGTGATAGCACAGCCCCCTCAACAGCTTATATCTTAAGGTCAATACGTTCCCACATCCTGGCGCTGGGGCCAGCTGCCTACCCAGTTCTTCCAGCTTTCCACGGAGCAAGCAGCAGTGGGCTCCCCAGCTTTCCGCCTTCTCAGCTGATACAGAAGAGAGGGACAAATTTCCTCAAAACTAAGCACCAGCAGCGACATGCATCTATTATGTCTGCTGTTGAGTCACAAATGTCTTTTGTATAGAAACAAGCAGGAGATGGGGATAGCTATTCAAGCACAGTTTTCCCTGCTTGGAATGGCCATAGAGTGCCTGTACTATTCTGGGGACAACAGTCACTCTGTGTCCTCAATTCCGCATGCTATGGCTAAAGGCAGAGAAGGAGGTTTGTCTCTCAGACAACTGAGTGAGTCAGTGCTGGAGTCGAAGAAAGACCCTGGGAGTATTGCATCCTAGTTTCCTTACATAGTATCCCTGAGAATTTTGAAGAAGTCAGGGGTGCAATATGAAACCCTGGGAAAATTAATAAGCAATTTCTGTAATGGCCAATTTTTACAGTACTGGAATTGCAAACCAAGACCTCAGAAGACAGAGGATTCCAACTGAGCAGGATATCAGTTGAATTAACTTCTCCCCTCAGCCCCTGCACTTGCCAAGTTCCAAGATATTTTACCAAGAAAACAAGAACCAGAGCACATGAGTGTTTTCCATCTAGATTTTGCCTAAACAAAAGACACTAAGCAAACCTTTAGGGAAAATTAAGAGAAAAGGAAAATTGGCTCACCCTTCCCACTTACTGCTTTAATAGAAGGGCTTGTAAGAAACGAAGCTTCAGGGTACAGCATTTAGTCCCAAGGCCCACAGCAAGCTGTCACTCTGTTTTCCCATGGAATCGGGTAAACAGAGTACTGCTTGGCCTTTAATAAATGAGAAAACAAACACACGAAGGAGCACTTGATCAGAAGTGACAAGGGCAAGAACAGAATGATCCAGAGGAATAAATGAAACTGTGAAATTTAATAATAATATTCCCTAAAGATACTACAAATTCTATTCTGACTATTGCAGTGGTCCCCTGAATACATTGTTCCAGAGCTTGAACTCCCTTCCATCAAAATTTCCACTGCTCCTGCTGTTTCAACTTGCTCAGGACGAGGAAACCATCTTAAAATAGAAGTGGAAGATACTTTAAGTAGTTTTGTTTCAAGGTGAGTACAAATTTGTGTTTTGAGAAGTTTAATTAAAGTTAACCACCTATGGAGAAATTATGAGCTTGCTTGTTTCAGCTCTCCCCAGGGGTATGCCCTCCCAGCTGAATTAAGTTGCCACTGTGTTTCACTGATGTGCATCTGGTGTTTAATGAATTGGGGTGTTATTACCATTGGGTAGAGGCGGATTGAAATTGAGTCCAAAGCCTTTTCATTCATTTTGCTAATTATTCTCTGCATTCATTTCACGCAGATGAAATGATGCTCCCTGTTGCATGGATTTGGACAGAAATTGGACTGATTATGCTTAAAGCATTATTGTCACATTTGTGAGTTTGGGTGCCAGGAAGCAATAAGCTGCAAACTGCCACATTCCCAGTCTTTGAGCCCCTTGGAATGTGAGGGAAAACCCTTTCTTTGTAGGTCCTTCTTCAATGTCCTATCTGGATCATTTTGGTGCACAAGGCTTAAATCAGAGATAGATTTCCTTCTCCTCTCCCCAAATGTATAAATGGCCATCACTCTCAAGCTTCAGAAGCATTCGGATCATGTTTCTAAAAATCAGCTTCTATTTCCATATTCCCATACTCACTGGTTTCAAACAGAAGGCAAGATGTCGAAATGCTGTTGAAGTGCCTCCTTTTGGCACTATCTGCAAATCTATTGAAATAGGTCTTTTCTCATACAAATGACAGTCTGTTATGTGACTTCTAGTTCATGGTTGATTTTCACCCAGGCAGAAAGTCTTGAGTGTTTTGGATTTCCTGTCTTTTAAGCTAACTGTTCTTGGTCATGGTGTAAAGAAAGTCTTTACTGTCAGGATGATGGTGTCCTGGGGGCAGACCACTCTGCAGTAAGGACAGATTCAGCCCTCAGTTGCTGATTCAGTTATACTGCAAGTGCATTGCTTTGTATTTATGTAGCACAGCAAGGTCCCTTGTCCGTAAGGACAGAGCCTCAGGAAAATCCAACACTGCACCAAATGACAGATCAGAACACTTAGCTCCTTAGCCTATATTTTTCCAACATTTTTCTGTGTCTATGTGTACACAAACAGAGTGAAGATTTACAATATATGTATGCATTTGCATCTTACTGGTAATACAGGCAAGCTGCTGAGGTGCATTGAATTGTGGCAGTTCAGAAGAAAGAATTGAAAAGACATCTGTGGATGTCATAAAACATAAGACATTTGTGTGAAATATTTCAATTTTGGAGAAAGATTCCAGTATATTCAGATTAAAAGTCATCTTGTCAAAAATCTCCCAACTATAACAAAAGGGAAACTAATGAGGAAAGTAAGTCTGTCATAAAACGGAACAAACCAGAGGCATTGCGTACATAAACTTGGAATCTGATTTTATTCGTCTCCCGTGGATGTGTGAAATACACTGACAGTTTGCTTAGTCAAATGTCTTGTCTGGCTGACGGCTGCAGCAATAGTATATGAAAGAGGCTATGTAAAATAGGGGACTAAAATTATTCTTCAGCTGTGCTTCAGTAACGAAGACAATGTTGAAAGCAACAACATCTGCGTTATGTGGCAGAGGCGGTATAAAAAATGGCTGTTAACTTTACACACTGTGAAAACTAGGGTTGTGTTAAACAATTGCATTCCAGTTTTGCGATCATGTGGCTATGCCTATGTTCTTGACAGAAATAAACTGTAATTCCAGAAATAGGAAATAAGAAGCATAAATAAGCCAAATTTCATAGCCTCCTGGAATCTCATAACCATTAGCAGTACCGTGCAAGACATTGACTTCTGGGTAATTGACCCTGGAAAATTTTGGGAACTCCTAAGAAAAAAAATAAATATAAACAATTTTAAAATAACATCTTCTAATCCTGGAATTGAGGAGCGCACTTGTGTATTTACCCTTCAACATATTAGGATTGAGTCTTAGCGACAAGTCTAACGTTATTTTGTCCAATGGCACAATTGCAGCCCAAATTTTGCCTCATACCCATGTTATTTAGAGGCAAAGCCCCTCTGGCCCACAAGGAACTTTAACCAAGTTTGGGGGTAAATTGGGGAAAAAAAACTTAATGGGATCCACACACTCTTAGCACAAGCCCATGCACGTTCCTACCAGAACACGACTGGCTCTTGACAGCCAGAGGCATGCACCAGATCTGTTCAGTCTGCTTTTGGAGTGAAGTGGCACCACCAATAGCGAGAAGGCAGGTTGGCCATAGGACTGTGGAAGTTTTCTAAGGACTTGATCTTTTTTCTGCGAAGGCAGTAAGATTTTGTAGCCTGCCTACGTGTAAGCTGTTCACTGTTTTTGCTGCTGTATGGTAGTAAGATAAATCCAGTGATGTGGACATATGGACACATCATGCCTACTCACCAGTTTTCACTCCCAGGACTACAGTGTCTCTCACCCTGCGCCTTGCAAGGTACAACTCAATTCATAGAATCACAGAATCATTCAGGTTGTAAAACACCTTTGAGATCATCAAGTCCAACCGTTAACCCAGCGCTGCCAAGCCCACCCCTACACCATGTCCCTAAGTGCCACATGTGCACGTCTTTTAAACGCCTCCAGGGATGGTGGTTCCACCACCTCCCTGGGCAGCCTGGTCCAGTGCTTGAGCACCCTTTCAGTGAAGAAGCTTTTCCTGACACCCAGCCTAAACCTCCCCTGGCGCAACTTGAGGCCGTTTCCCTTTGTCCCTCACTTGTTATCTGGGGGAAGAGACCGACCCCCCCTGCCCACAGCCCCTGTCAGGCAGCTGCAGGGAGAGATCAGGTCCCCCCCGAGCCCCCTCCTCTCCAGGCTGAGCCCCCCCAGGTCCCTCAGCCGCCCCTCACCAGCCCTGTGCCCCAGCCCCTTCCCCAGCCCCTGCCCGGCTCTGGCCACGCTCCAGCCCCTCCATGTCCCTCCTGCAGCGAGGGGCCCAAACCCCACCACAGGGTTCCAGGGGCGGCCTCGCCAGCGCCGGGCACGGGGGCACGGGCGCTGCCCTGCTCCTGCTGGCCACGCTATTTCAGATGCAAGCCGGGATGCTGCCGGCCGCCTTGGCCACCTGGGCACACCGCTGGCTCACGTCCATCCAGCACCCCCAGGCCCTTTCCCACCAGGCAGCTTTCCAGCCGCTCTGCCCCAAGCCCGTAGTGTTGTGGGGGGTTGTTGTGACCCAAGGGCAGGACCCGGCACTTCTCCTTGCTGGAGCTCATGCAGTCGGCCTTGGCCCATGGGTCCGGCCTGTCCGGACCCCTCTGCAGAGCCTTCCTGCCCTCCAGCAGACCAACACTTCCCACCCCCGCCATCTCAGTGTGGTCTGCAAACTTACTGAGGGTGCACTCGATCCCTTTGTCCCGGTAATCTATAATTAAACAGAACTGGCCCAAATACTGAGCCTGGGGAACACCCCTTGTGACCAGCCGCCAACAGGGTGTATGTAACCACATACCGAATTCTGAGAAAAATTACTCTTAACACAGTCAGTATCCACATCTTTTTGTATAAAAAATGCTCAGCTTGCTAAACTGAGACTGGAACTGCTGAATATTACCTGCCTGCTAAACGCCTTTCAAAGCATTACTGCTGCAAAACCTGCAAATGACAATCACATAGAACTTTTCTTCTGTGTAGGCTGTTCTGTCTTCTCGCGTCCAGACACATGCACGTGGCCTGTTTAGACTGTATTTATTCAAAGCCGTCTAAGTAAACTCAGTGTTCGTGAGTCAATGCGTTATGCCCTTCCCACGAAGACGAAACTGTTCACAGAAACAGGGGTCCAGCACAGCAGTATGTGATACTTTTCTTGATGAAACCACTCTCAATTACCTTGTGCACCATGGCTGCACAGCACTTACTGGTCAGTGACAGGTGGGAACACGGCAACTTCTTCAGGTGAAAAAGCATATACAAGCAACTACAAAAAAGCCATACAACAGGACTCCCCGAGCAAGCAAGGAAGTTAGCTAGCTATATTCTGTAGGTGTTTTGAATCATGTTGGGATTTATATCTTCTGTGGGACAGCTACCAAAATGTACACACACCGCCCACCCAGGTGACATGTTCCCTCATGGAGTCTCATACTTGATAAGCAGATGCCCTCTGATAAAAAGATGTTGAACTGCAAATGCCTTGTGTTGCCTCCAGAGGCGTCTCTCGCTGTCAGCAATGAGCGAGACCAGAGCTTGTGGGAATACTTGGCAGCTTGTTCAAAAATAAATGTTAACATCAGATACAAAGATTTGAATCAGACTATTAAACACAACATTTGACTGGAGTGCCTGGAGTTGGAGTCACCAGCAAAACCCCTGGTGCCACCTGTTTATTTTCCCATCGAGCAGATCTTGTGGGCATGCTCGCTCTGTTGATGGTTATGAATGAGCTGCCACTGTGAACGGGGAACGCAGGCATAGGCACTCTTCATTAGAGGGGAGTGACATACAGTACACAGATGCTGTTCGTGACATTTCTCCACTGGGGAAAGGTTCAGTGCTCCTGGAACGAGGCCCCGCGTACGTGACACCAAAGCTATCCCAGCACTCCCATGAGGCATCCAAACTTAAATGAACGTTTGCTAGTTCGTTCACCCTTAATTAGTTTGTATCCACTAAAGCCCTAATACACTGTAACTCATTGACCCAACATGAAAGGAAACAAACTGGTTAATTGAGAGAAAGCAATGCAATGCCTGTTCTGTCTGCAGGAGCCAGGGCTCCTGCTCCCCCAAGCAGAATTGCACCCAGGACCGATGGGTTATCATCAAGCTAACCCCAGGCACCCTCGGGCAACAGGGGCAGCAAACAGCCCATTGTGCTGGAAGGCTCCTGCTATGTGCCTCCGTTCCTGTACTTCCTCTGCCCTCCCACACCCGCCCCAGTTGCACACCAGTTTCCACAACCTTAGCGTGTGAAAGACCCCGAAGAACAAGCAACAGATTTTCTTATTCCCTCTCTAATACCTTTCCTCCCCTCAAGACCCCCTTTTGCCCCTCATTCTTCATTCCCCCCCATCATCCCCAGGACCGGGAAGCGGGAAAGAGGGCTGAGAGAAGGGGTGGCTTCACAGCTTACAAGGGGCTGGAGCAGCTGGGGTTTTATCTCCTGGGCTTGGAGGATTCATCCCGATACCCTGCTCACAGCTGCTTAGCTGTCAGTTTGGGTCAGCTCAGCTCTCACTGCCTTCTACTGTGAATTTTGGTGGAGAAAGCTTTCCCCACAACTCGCTTTTCCTAACAACCCGAACAGCCCTCAATTCAGCAAGGTCTGGTGAGATTTCTTGTCTCCCTTTGTTGCTGACCCCATGGACAGCCAAGATGGAGCCTTTTTTTTGGTTTTAAAGGAAAAGCTCCTTTTCTGATTTGCCAAAAAAATTTGAAAACATATATTCCAAAAAAATAAAGAAACATCTAATACAAGAAAAAGTAAAAATTTTTACGAAAACCTTTTGTTGCATTTACCAGCCTCTCCAGTGGTAAAAAACATTGCTACTTTTGTTCTACTTCGTATTAAAGATCTAAGAATTTGAATACTTCTAGTGATCTCCAGCTTGTCTTTGAATCTAAAATGACTGAAATAGCAGCAACAAAATCCAGCTGGAAATTCAGCTAACTCAGAAAGTAGTGCCACCAAACTAGCCAAGTCTGCTCTGTAGCACTTCTCCAGCAAAATGGAACTGAAACTATTGCAAGAACAGAACAGTTCCATGACATTTCTCTCCAATTTTGCTGCTGGAAATATCAAATATCTTCCTGAGAGTCTCGCGATGCTGAAATGCCCAGTGATTTTCCAAGCCAGGTCAGCAAACCCTTGAGAACCTGAAACTAATTTTTAAATGAATTTAATAAAGCTTCACTGACGTTTGTGCCCACCCCAAAGCTTCTTCCATCTTTTCATAAAGAAGCATGTCACCTTGGCCTGTTAATGTTCAAATTATGAACTACCTTGCTTTCATTTCAATTCATTTCATACACATTTCTTCAGGTTGGCTAATGTAAAGAGTGTAATGTAAAGACACAACTTTTCCCATAAGGAAGACAAGGCTTGAAGATTCCTTCTTAGTACAATGTGTCTGCCCAAATTGAATTATTTGGACATTTAATGAAACCTTTGCAGGTTTAGGGGAAGAAAAAAACCTCCTGAACTAGGCCCATTACTTGAAAGAAAAGTTGCTTTATACTTCTCTGGAGCAAAAAGATAGAATGATAGAGTGAAGTTTGGGTTTGCTTTTGGTAGCTCATTAAACAGATAACTTGATTACTTGTTTTGCTTTTAATTTATTCCATTTCCTTATTCTGATGCCTAAGTATACAGGCTTCCTTATCTGCATGCTGTTGCCTCACTTGGAAGATAAATCAACTGGGCTTGTTTATATCTGTACGTTCTTACCGACTTAAACCAGTGCATACCATTACTATTCATGAATGTCCTAAATACTGAACAGCAGTGCTTATATTCAGAATTCTTTGCAACATTACAGATGAGAATAAAAACCAGTGAGTAGGGGCGGTCTGTGGGTCTCAGAATACACAGTACTTCACACGGTCACTCACACGCACGTACAAATTTAAAGCCTAGCTGAAAACAAGTTTAAGTGGCATAATTCCGCCTTCATGCATGCAAAGTGCATTTTAACAGCCTTTGCGTTAGTTACCACATATGTCTAGCAGCTGGATGCTGAGAGAGTGGGAAATGCAAACTCTACAGAAAAGCCATAAGGGAGTACTCAATGAGTATTTTGTAAGTGAACAGCACAAATAAAATTACGAGTAGAAACCACAGTTACTCTAACACAAATCCCTCTCTCACCACCACACAAAGCCCCCATTAGCCATCCTCCATACTTGCCTTTTCTTTCACCCCTGCTTTTTAATAACTGTAAGAGATGAGATGCTGTACACTGATCCACCTCACTGTGATTGTAATATAGACTAGATTCCAAAGGGACCTCATAAAAGCACATTATATTAAAATATTCTACCCAGTACAGTTTTGTTTGTTTTGTTTCTTTTCCTGTGGAAATAAACTTCGTGTAAAGACGATGCCTATCTATTTTTCATCTTTTTCCCAGACCCTGTTAAACTATGCACCCATTGGCAGATATGGTCTAAAGCTGTCAGAGGTAGAGCTCCAAAGACTGATAACGTTTTTATATGCTTTGTGAAAGCAAGCCATGACGGTAAAGAGAGAAGTCTAATTTGATGTGACTTCAGGTATTAGACTATATAAAGAATTCATAATCCCAGATTCAGATTACAGAAATCTTTCCTGAAAGGCTGATGGTATGCTTATCAGACTATTTGTTTCATATGGTAAAAGATATATACATGCATGTTAGCAATAAACCTAAAAATTATACTGCCATTTAATTCCTCATGGAGTGGTATAATGAGCTAGTAAAAAGGCTGAAATTAATTTCCATCTTCATTGTACACCATCAGTAGAATTGTTTATTAAGGTGGTGGGACTGTCAGAGAACAGCCTCTTGCAAGAGAGTATTCATGAAAGCTGTAATTACATAGGTGATACCTAATCATACATGATTATCTAGTCTGAGTAGGGAATTGAATGAGGTCAGTGAAAAACAACCGAGCTGTCACCATTGGAAGTAACTTTGGATCAAGCCATCATGTGTTGTTCGGTCTAAATTAAGTTGAATTAAATTATAACAGGTTTGGAATTTTAGACAGAAAAACTGAGAAAGCAGTGGCACAGGTCAGTGAAAACACCTGGACAGGAAAACTCAATTTAATTATATCAATACTAGGAAACCTATGAGGACTCCAGGAGGGGGGATCAAGGCAGGATTTCAAGACAAATCACCTGTATAAAGAAAATAGAAAGCTATAAAACACTGTAGAAATACAGATTCTAGAATACTGTCTTGAAATGTATGGTTATATTGTATTTAATATTTTTTATAGTTAACAAAATAAAAAAAAAATTGAAACATAACAATGGTAAGAGTTAGCAATTACCCTATAAGACAATGGTTCAAGACTGGCTAGCTCAAACAAATTTCGGAAACTCAACAGTTTAAAGTGACCGACATCCAACGTGTTTGGGTATATAAATTGACTTGCTGGACAATTATAAGCATCCAGCATGATGTTGATACAAGAAAAGGATGAAAGACTGTGACAAAAGGAACTGATTACTCAAGACCAGGAATAACATCACAAGCCATTCCTGAGCTTGTACCCTGGACCAACCAAGTGTTGGAGCTGCAGGGGCAAAAGAAGATAGTGCCACAGAAAATGGCCCTCAATACATTTCTTGCAAAGTTTGTGCACTTCATTTCTCTACAAACTCTTTGCCCTCAGTAGCAGGGAAGAAGCAGCACTCCTAGGCCCATAGTGTGCAGTAAGCCTGTTTCCTCATTAGCTTGCACATGATGACCACAGCTGATGGCAATGATGCAATAATGTGCAAGTGAGGTCATAAGGAGCGGCCGAGGGGGTATCTGGGGCATTCTGCAGCTGAGCCAGCTGGCCTGGGAGGTCCTTTGGTGCTTGGATGGAAAACAGAGCACGTGAGTTTTGTCACAGGACAGCTTTTTTGGTTTTGTTTTGTTTTTTTGGTTTTGTTTTGGGTTTGATTTTTTTTAATGTTCCTGAAAGGCAAGTGTTAGTAGTAATGAGGGGGATCTATTTCAAGCTTAGTTAGGGAGGACATTGATTTGTTTGTGAGAAGTGTAGCACAATTTGTAGGAAGCCCTGAGTAAAGTAAAAATAACAGTAAAAGGAGTAGCAGTAAATGTAAGGGGCATGTGTGGAACTTTTAATCTAAGGTTGCAGTGAATGCGATTAGTCTTCAGGCTTTGTTCTGCCAGCTTGGTTTTATGTTTATTTGATAAATATATTCCTCCTTCTGAAGTATTTGGTAAATGCTTGTTTTATTTATCTAAGAACTGTAGTGGTATGAAAAAGACCGAGATGAATTGAACTGTGTAAAGTGACTTATGAGTGATAACTGAAGTGTCCTTTAGAGAGCTGGAAGTAATTTCTTAAAATATAAAGTAAAAAATTAAAAGAAACCCTGATGCTCTTTCAGGCCACTTTGAAAATAGCTTAACACTTCTCTCTGTAAATGTAGATTATTTTTGTAGATGGGGAAAGCTATCAAAGGATTGCTTGCTCTGTAGTTCTTCTACAGTTAAAGCTGTGGCTTTGTTCCCATTTGAAGCCTTCTTCCAGCTGCTCTTGGTATACACATCTTAGTTCGAGCATTGTCCTAACTGATGTGCCTGGGTGGAATGAGATTGATAAATAAGATGGATAGATATGGAATTCCTGAATTGCAGTTATGGAAAGGAATTTTATCAGTCAAGTCTGAAGCATGTCACTTGTAAGACTGTGTATACAAGGTTATCTCATGGCAATGTTGATAGCCCTACAAAGTGCATTGCAATGTGATGGCGATGTGGAGGAGGGATGGCTTTTATTTGCACAGGTCGTGGTAGCACAGCACTCCTGGTGAGCTGGCTTGGGTTGTTGTGCTGCAGCTAGCCACTAATGAGCTGTGCCCGCATTTGCCTGGGGGGGAGCTGGAAGTTTGGGGCAGCGGAAGGGAAACCCTGCGTGCCCAGATGGAAGGGCAGCTTCTAGGTGTTGTCTGCGCTCAGACAGTACTGAAAGGCAAGCCTACTCGCTGTGATGTTTCAATGAGGGCTGAAGCCTGGAGAGGGAGAATAAAAAATAAACTAGTGTCTCTTTCCGTTTGCACGCTGCACAGGTGACATCTTGACTTAAGGTTTTAAAGTAAATAGCTCTACTGAGTGAACTAACCTGCAAATCCAAGCAACTCCTTTCTTACTAGCTTACTCCAGGCTGAGTCCATTCTTCTTCCCTCCCTCCCCACTACAGCTTTCTCTTAGCATTGTAAATGCTACGTTTGGTGTTGTGTTAAATTCCATTTCCCCTCTAACAGTAGTATATCTGGGCGTTATCTGAAGATTGACAGGTTTCTGGTGAGCATTTGAATTGAGGAGCAACTTATGCTTTTCCTGCTAGTAAGTCCTCTTTAGAAAGCAGCAATTGTTTCCTTGGGAAGCGGTACTGTGAGTAGGAAACTTGAATGTGTGTGCTGGTGCAGAGGTGATGGCAAAGCTGAATGATATGCTGCTGACGTGCAAGAGTGTATATGCTTCTCAAAGGAAAGCCACAGCTCAGTGAAAGGCCTTGGCTCTGCAATTAAATGCCTGCAAAAGGGAGGGGGGGACAGGGAGATGCTGAAACTGCAGAATATTTCTTACTGTCTGTAATTCATAACAGTTCAAAGGTTTCCTGTGTGAAAAGACAGCCATCTACCATGCATCCTAGACCTGACAAAAGAATAATGAGGCTCAAAACACACAAAACTATTACGTGACTTCAAATAAAAAAAGTCTGACGGAGAAACAGTGAATGGGAGCGAATGACAGTAGTGATAAACTGATCTTGTGAGGATACTCTTAACTGGAAAGGGTATATTCCTAAAGGACAAAGGGAAGAGACTATACTATAGTGTCAGATTTACAGGCTGCAATTATAAGAAGTCACTGAGACTAACAACCTGATAAGAGTCAAAGAGTGCCTGCTAAGCTGCAGGTACTTGTACATCATAAGAACTTCTACCAAGACAGGTGGAAAGAAAATCTCAATAGTAAAGCAAATTGTTTCATATGGTTCCCCATGAGGATCAAGAAGAAATCCAGCTCTTCTGTTTAGAGCCTTGTATAGCCATCCGTACTCTCCATGTAGCAGAAATGTGCTGACAGATGGATCGAGAGAAATGGAATATATTACAGTGCTGAATAAACTCACAGGGTAAGCCTTGAGTTTGATCTGATGAATGCAAGATCAGCTTTTAATGCAGATGAGAATACTGATTATACTGTGAATTACCATGCTTTGGTATTTCAACACACATATATCAGCATCCAGCTGAAGTCTGAAATAAATAATGAAACTCGGAAGGTTTTTTAGGTCTTCTATAAGGGTTGCCCATGCCTTATTTTTCAAGGGGGTAGTTAGAATTCTGCCATAAAAGGAAGAAAAAAAAATCAAGACATAAATGCCTTGATTCAGTTCAAAGCCATTCACTTCCTTCCACTCGTGTTAAGTCTTTCTGGAACTAATGTTTCCTTCCCTCCAGCAGGGAAGCACTCCAAATGGGTTCTGCTTTTTGTATGTTAATGGTGGAGTTTAAGCTGGAAATTGCTCCGCTATCAATTATGTGAGTCGACTTGAGCAAGGAGACAAAGGGACTGAATACCAAATAACCGCCTGGCTAGGAAGGTGGAGAAGGGGGGGAATGGGTGGGTGCAGCCTTTGAAAGGTAGCAAGCGTTTAGATAGCACACCAGCAGGGTTTTATCTTTAGTTATTGAATGAGTCGGGTTGTGTTTGGCGAGCATCAAGCTGTCCCGAGCCCTGTGTGGGTGCACCCTCGCTTAGCAGCAGGAGGATGCACAGCCGAATGAAATGCAGGTCCTGCTGATCCTGGTGCCCTGTACCCGTTACGTGTGCTGGCAATCCCTTCTTGCTTTCAAAGGGGCAAGACGAGGGTAACTCTTGCTCCCATTAGCACCCTTGTTTGGTTCCCTTCTGTAGGACAGCCACTTCAGTGATTTATTTGTGCTTTGTGAAGAGATGGCTTCACTCCGAGACACTCTTGGACACGGGGATCAGAAGGTCTGGTGCAGATTGTCTCGACCTTGCGCAAAAAGCAGCATGCGTTGGTAGTATGGGTGACATATTTTAAGTACACCGCATCACTGCGGTGACAGAGGTATATGCTGATGTGTCGTTAAGTTGCTATGGTATCTGAAAGTCACAGACCATTAGTCAGGTGACAGTTTGTGCCTAGATACTGCTGTGATTGATGCTCTAATAAATACCTGAGAGGAAAGGGTGGGGGAAGGCTAGGGATGGACTGATGGAAATGACCTTATCCCAAGTTGTCAAATACTCACGATGGCCATAAAAACTAAGACGACTAAAAAATTAATTTATATTCAGTACTGTAAAAAGAAGAGCTAATAAAGTAGGAGCTCCTTATTTTCTGTCTTAACATCAATATATTAAGCAGCTGATAAAATTCAATACAGAAGGACAAATGCCATCTTTCTGGGTATGAAGTGTCTTCAGTATACAAAGGGGAAAGCCAGTCTGAGGCTTAAGGTGGTAGGTTGGGACTCTGGGCTCACTTAACTTCTCTGTGTAGACTTTTTATGTAATTCTGGGAGAGTCACTTGTCCTCTCTGTTCCCCTTTCAAAAGGTAATTTACCCATTTGTAGAGGTACTGAGAGCAGGAGTGTTGCTATCCATGCTAGAAGTGCATGATGAACTCACCACCATAATGAATTCAAGGACTGTGCTAGCAGAAGACACTTAAGTTTCTAAGATAGAAGGACAAAACAGTGTTTGTCATGGTGGTTCTGTACTAAGCATTTGATGCTAATTGCCACCAGGCTCGCAAAAAAAAAAAAGTCGTTTTGTAGCAGGAATGCAGACAGGGTTTCTGCTGACTTCCCCTGTGCTGGTGTGCCCTTGCTGTAAGGGAAGTGCCTGGGGCCAAGGGGATTTCAACAGCCTCTCCTTTAAAAAAATGCAATTGCTTGACTCCTCTTTTCCCCTTCAGCCTGGGAAGGGAAACTTCTGAAACGAATTTACAAAAAATGGTATGCTATTGCTCAGCGCATGTTAGTCTCAGGATGAGAATGGAGAATTTGGCCTGTTTTAACTCTATATAATGAAAGAGAAGTGAGGGATGTGTTGAGGCAGTCTCCTACAAGCACCTACATTGGATGTCGTGAACCCTCTGCTGCCAGGCTTGAGAAATGGATGCCCGAGGCCAGGGTTGTCCAGGTTATTCAGGCCAAGTTTTCCTTGGTAAGAAGTGGTCATGAATCCAGAATGTTTATTCTTCACCCTGCCCTTTCCAGACCACCTCTCCAATGGGGCAAGTGAGACTTTTCTTTAATGCAAAGTGCTTCTGCAGAACTTAATGATTGATAGAAGGCAGATGGTATTGACATGTCATGTTACTACTTTATATGTATCCAAGGGGAATGCTGATGATGTTTATCAAAGAAAAATGGTTCACTATTTTGGTATCCTTGCCAAAATATGCAGTGTTAGCGATGGCTTGCTCCCTGTCACTGAACAGCTGGGAATACTGGGCAGCCAAATCATCTGTTCCACTCTTGGCTGCTTTGATGCATGTTGTTACTAGACATGTGTGTTCAAAAGTGACTTGATTTGTTTCAGGTGTCATATGTGGAAGAGGAATGTGACAGGGCTAATGTTTCTAAAACTGTTATTTTATAATAGAGTAATACAGAATTCATAACACCGCATTGGGACTTTCTTTTTAGCCATATATGTATATCTTGACTGTCTGATTTTTGAATTGCTGCATATTTCTGTGAAAGTCGTTACTGTTCTGCATTTTGTGGCAAGTGCCTTTCAGTAAGCTTTATTTTCTGATCCATTCTACACTGAACTAAGGGAATAAGGTTTTCTATAGCATGTCCACAATACAGGCTTAATTATAAAACATTTTTTTCCCCATCCAGATTAGGTAAATTAGCCAAAAGGAAAGAATCTGGTGACTATGCTATAGATTTTTTTTTTTCCAGGCAGATGTATCCTTTTTCTCTTTATGCTCTACTAAGAGACATATCTAGCTTGCATGTAGACTGTAGTCTAGGTGTTTTCTATCTGGTCTTGAAGACATCTGCTTGAGTTTGTCAGCTGTGTGTCACAAATGCTTTCAGTTTTATCTCAGTCAGCTGTCTTGAGATCTAGATATTGCTCAGATGCTGTCTCTGACTGCTTCTTGGACTTGCAGTTTTGCTCTTTTTGTGCTAATTAATACCTCATTCAGTGCCAAATTACCTTAGTTTGGGTAAGTTATTTTCAGCAAAAGCCTTCCCTCGGTTTCTTAACAGCATTTGTCCTGGTGTCTTTGGAAAATTTGTTTTTCATGTTAGTAGCATAGAAGTTGTCTCCTACTGTGTCCAAGTAGCTTGTGCCAATTTTTAAAATGGAATACTTCTATCTCATCTTTGGCCAAAGTCAGTTACTTCACGAGACTTGAGAATCTCACTAGACTGTCATTTGGATCTTACTGCAGATCACCCAGAATTTCCTAATCTGAAACCAGCTGCAACCTAAAGGGTTTTTGAGAGGAGCTTTGAGCACTGGATTACTGCCTAAGGGGATAGTGTTAATCCTGCCATAAACAAGATGACAATCTGTGTGTATTATTCTACAATTAGTTAGCATGACTAGTCACAAAAACAGAGAGCTCACATGACTTCTATGACGGACATGCACATTCTCTAATACTACAAGAAGAAAGACTGAGAGCACCAGTTCAAAGGTGGCTTTGCGATAACTTTTGTTAGCAATTATGTTAATGCTTTTCTTTTAGGACTGGATGTAAAGGTCTAGAGTTTCTCTAGCACTTGTTTGCTTGAGGAGAGCAGAGGAGCTGTCAAAAATAATGTCTCACGTGTGTCCTGTCTCTTGATTCAGTACTCTGGAGAAGGACTGCAGCTTTTGTGCTCCCTCTTGCCCATGTTACATCGAAGCCTCTGCAGTATGTTTTCTTCTAGGAGCATCTGTTTTCCTTCTGAATATTAACTGAGTTCTGTGTGCCCCAGGCTGGCAAGTTCTTTCCAAAGGAGAAACCATTTGGGCAATTCTCTCAGAAGTCAGGTTGATGGGATCTGTTCTGTGGTCTCCACATGTACCTAATGGCTCCAGAGTGTAGGGAGGGAATGTGTCCTGTCCTGTGAAGACTCTCAGGTATTCTCATCATGGGTGGTGTGTGCCTGTTATTCTTTGCTATCCTGTATAGGCAGACAGGCGATCTACAGCTGGGTTTGTCCCCAGCAGTGTCTGCTGTAGCTGCATCTAGGCCAGGCAAGAGATATCCAAGGGACCCATGCTGCGGATGTAGAGTAGATGGGATACCCACACCGGGAAAGTCCACAAGCTCAGGTTCTCATTAACACAGATGCAGCCAAGGTAGTCTGTTTTCAAGGATCAGATTCCTGGAAATACTTACAAAAGTGTTCCTTATTGTGAAATATGTGATTTGGAATCCCAGTTCTACTGCATAAAATCCAGAGGAGGATAAATGGTGAAGCAACAATATCTTAAATTTCAAATTTAATTTTAGCTGAACATTGGCTTGGTTCCTCACAGGCTTGCCAGAAAAGTTGCAGGGTAATCTTCAGTTTATCTCAAAAGCAACAGCAAACCCAGACTGAACTTTTCTCATGTAAAGAAAAAATACTGCTGATCAAAGGCCAAAATTTGAATAGGATTATTTTCTTCTTATGGTTGAGCGGTAAGAAACATGTAAACTGTAGTTATGGGGAAGAAAACAACATATGGATCTAAATTTGTTCTTGGTAGATAATAACTTGCATTGGATTACAAAATTCTCATATGGGTTTCGGTTTGCTTTCTGGTGACTACGTGTCAGTATGAAATAGCACAGTGGAAGAAGGAGCTGGCTGCAAAGGGACTACCAACATGTCTAGTCTCCCAACTCTGTTCTGCTGTGCTCCCTGCTTAGCCACCAAAACATAGGTTCTCTGCATGGCCTGCTAGAGACTGGCGAGTTAAAACCTGTATGCAAACTGAGAAGATTTCAAATTTAGTGCTAGATGAAGACCTTACATATGGGACAGTGCTGTGCATCTCCCTGCACAGAGCACCCACCATTCCTCCTCTCCTTGCATTTCTACTCCTTTCCCTTTCTTCCCTGTGTGTGCTAAACCTGGTTTGACAGCTGTAACTACGTGAAGCTGTGGTGAATGACCTGGCATGATTCCTACGGCACTTCTCATTTTTGCTAGGCAATAGCCTGGTGTTACTGAATGTCAGCAACAATCAGTGGGATTTTTAGACCATAAACATGGGAGCACTTATGGAAATATCCACATGTGGAATGGGAAGAAAATATGAAATATCAAGTAAGAAGATTTTTTTGCTGTGACAGGCAGTGAAATAGTTTACATTTTTCTCAGTCTTGCAGCAGTCTGAGAATTTCCATGCCTATAATCCATTGTCAAGGCTATTGATGCAATCGGCTTCATCAGATCACGTAAGTGTTTTAGAATAATTTAACATGTCATGAACAGCTATAATTTTAAGTAACCTATTGCTTAATTTATATCTGTTGGCCTCTAAGATAATGTCAGGTTTTAAAGGTTAGGAGGAGGTATTACTTCAGCTCTAAAAATGCATTGCCTAACCCAATTTCATGACTAGGGGCTATAGCAGTACGTTCATGATTTATTTTTTTGCATTTGCTAATTGCCTAACACCCTGTTGCAATTGTGCTGTATCTGTGCTGTACTTGGGATAGTACAGATCATGATTAATAAACTTGTTAGCTCCTGCTTTAAGTTCCTCTAAAGGCACGATGTTCAGGTTGGCACTGCTGATGGTTTTAAAAACAAATCCACCAGTAGCCAATACAGAGTAAGGTGGTCCTAAACAAAGAACATGTTTGTTCTTCCTCTTGTCTTGTAAATGGGGTAAGCCGGTATCGCTATGTATTTTTGGGCAGATGGAGAGGAAACAAATGTGTTTTCTGTTGTTTTATGTGCCTGGTGCTGTTTTACAGCTCAGAAAAGATAGTTTAATTGAGACTGTCTGTGCATGGCATTCCCCATGTTTAGTGTTTTGCCAGCTCACAGGAAGGAACTGTGGTTTCTTGCCAGATCAAACATCACAGCAGAATATCAGCTTCCCTAAACACAAATTGTATCATGTTTTCTTGGCCTCCACCATTTATAAAAAAATATGTGTGCTCCCTAGCATTTTGAATGTTGGCATCATAACTGCTTTGCTTATGAGGACTGGCTTTTATTAGGTCTAGCTGGTGAGTTGTATTTTCTGTAATGAGCAAGACTGTAAAATCTCTGCCAACAAGTACTGTCAGCAATGCCTGTCTTCCACTGGCTCTACACGTGATGAGTCTCTTGCATTGTTGTCACAAAATCACTGCAGCCTTTCTGTGGCAGTCCACCCTGGTGGAGCGGGCGCTGAAGATGAGCCATGCTTGTGTGACTGATGTTGGCCACTGAGGTGTGGAAGGGGTGATGGTCGGAAATATCACAACGAATCTTACAGCAGGAACAAACAGCGTGTTTAGTCAGCATGAGTACCTCTGGTGGCATGCTTCTAGAAGGGAAATAATACCTATCAAAATTAAGTATGTTTTAAAGTCTTATTCCATTGTGAGTAACTGCTTTCCAGCGGGAGGGAGGAATCTGTTCTCTCTCTGTTGATGTTGATGACAAATGCTAACCAACCAACAGTTTGCAAGCCAACCTTTCCCACCACAGCATCATCTCCAGTTAAGGTGTTACATAGGCTACAAATTTCTCTGTGCTGTGTTCTCTGTCCCGCCACTAGGTAGATCCCCTGGTGACTTAGTCTTTGGGACTCCTCATAAAACATCACTTGCTGAGGTTATTCCCTCACAGAACACAACATGCTCTGAGTCTTGCTCTTCAAGGTGCTTTAAACAGCTGTGAACTGCAAATCGATTACATATGGTTGTGCCCCAATACATGAGGTTTATTTTAGGTAGAGAATTTTGGCTGCTTCTGGATGCTCGTGTGCTGGGTAGGTCTTGTTTTGATCTGGATAGCTACAGAGGATATTTTGACTCCAGATAAAGCTGCAGGAAACAACCACTGAAACAAATGGCCAATTTGCAGAGTATAATGCAGCATAAGGTGGCAAAATATATTCCATGCCAGAGTTTTGTCCCTATATGTTGAGCACCCCTGTACTTAATGAAAAGACACATTCATCAACCCCAATAAGTCCAAAGCCTGGGAATTCTGATGTATTCCCAGGCTGTATTCCAATGCTGTTGGGCTCTCCTCAACATGTGCTGGCTGGGGTTTGTTTTTTTCCCCCTTCCTCCTGGAGTGTATCTGCCCTGCAGCCTGGATATGTCCCCCTGCTGAGAGTGGGTCTCAAAGGGCTGTTACTGGCATGGGTAAATATGGCAGAATAAAGCCTTTTTATTTTTGTATACTCCATTCCTCAAAGCTTTAAACTTTGACTCTGCAATTTCCAACCCAGCTGGCTTTCATGCTTTTCTGTAGATAGTTTTGCCAAAATACAAACAATGGTCTTAACTGTTTGTTGGTTTGGCACAGCTGTGTTCACAGTGGTCTTCGCAAAACAACTGCAATATTTAGGAAAATGCACAAGAAACTTGAGACTGTTAATTGTAAAATATTTTTGCACAAGGCATGACACTGAAAAGATTCTGCTCTGTTTTTCAGTTTAGCAACTGTGGGAATTTCCAGTCTTAAGTGACAGTTTCTCTTACTACTGTTTAAAAAAAAAAAAAAAAACCCAGTATTTTCTAAGTCAGCGAAAATGGTCAAAAATCCTATTTTAGTAGTTTTAACAACAGCAAAATTATTTTGGTCAGTCCTACAGTTTCATAGAAACTACAAAGGACTGTTTCTTATTACAAAATTGCTTTTCCATTCAAGTGGAAAGCAGCCTGATCCTGTTTAGCCAAACTGGACGTACATCTAAAAGAAAAAAAGAACAAATCGCACATGGTAGGGGTCCTCACACCCAGCCAAAATGTTTGCCTCCAACACTTCCTCTTCTTGACCCTATTGTTGTCCTTCTGGAAGCCCCAGGCCTCTCATCTGGGAATTCTTTGAATTGTATCCCCAGCCATTTCAGCATCATTGAAACCAAGTGCAGACTGACCTTTTCTGAGCCTTGCAGGCTGTGAGATTTTTCTTCCAAAGGGTTTGCAGAGCACCCATCAAGCTGGGCCAAAGCAAGCCCTGCAATGCAGCCACTTCTGTAGGTATCAAAGGCAGGCGTGAAACATATCTAGACGGGTGTTGAAATCTCGCTGTGACCACTAGCCTCTGGAAGGCTTTCCGTCTCCAGGAGGAGATGGTGCTTATGAAAGTATGAGACTACCTGCTTCGTGCTGTTGGTCTTGCATCACTGAGAAATACCCAAGATCTCTTACAAATGTAGCTGCAGTCAGTGAAAAATAAGACCTAGCACTACATAACCACAATGCCCGCAGCCGCCAGGATAAGCTGTTATGTGGCAATCTAACAGTTGCTCCGGTTTTATTTCAGCTGACCGGTTCTCTTCGCGCTGAGTGAAGCAATGTTAGATTACTCCTGCCAAGCGAGATGCTGTACGATATTGGGACAATTTCTCATGTTGAAGGTCCTTTTCACTAAATATCTTGTTTCCACTCTGCTCTTTGAGTAGTCATCTTGTTTTTGACAGGCCCTTGAGTCTTTTGGCTGCTGGTGCCAAGCTAGCCTCCCCTGTGCAAATAGGGGAAACATCATTAGTTTCCTAGGCACACCTCAGTCTGGCTAATTAGGCCTATTCCATAGGCTGGAGGACTGTTAATTGGTCATCTCTAATCAGTGTCTGCCAGGGGAGGGCTCAGCAATTGTATGAACTATAACCAGAACCTTATCTTTAGGTTTGGGGTTTTTCTGCTATAACCACTGCAACAGAATGACAAGTTATTTAAAAGATAAATATTTTAAAGATGTGGAAAGGTCAGTTGAAGGAATTTGACTGAACTGTAAGCTACCACTTCAGGGAATAGAGAGAAAATGACCTCCTTTGCTATGGAGACACTGCTGAAACATTGCCAAGCCTTGAAATATTCAGATGATTGGTCAGCTGCCAAAAACTTGTTATTCATGAAATGCCTAGTGTATACAAGCTTGTAGAGCTATTACGGATCTTAATGAACTACAATAGAGACTTGCTTTACAAAAGGCAGAGGAAGCGGCTTGTCCTACCATATCCTTTGTTTCAGTCCAGTTCTACAAGCACGGGACTAGAGAAGCAAGTGCCTTCGCTTGGTTTGAGTGACCGGCTAACTTGTGGTGTTTGTGCTCACAGAAAGGCAGTTATGTGGCAGATAAATCTAATCAAGTAACTTAATGAATTTCCTGAGCTCCCATGCCACTGGAGCCATCCTTATTTAAGGCCATTCTCTGGCTGCTTAATTTTGAATTTGTGATCAATGCAGCTCCAGCTTCTGTCAATTCCCAATCCCAACTCTTCTGGTTTTGTACATCTGACAGACTACAAAGCACTTGATTAGGTGGAGAATCATGCCTTGCTGCTCAGTCTCAACTTCTGGTTTACTTGACTAAGTAGCTTACTGCTTTACTAATAATTGCCAGGCAGGCACCACTAACAAGCTACTTGCTTTCCAGAAACCAAGCTCTGCTCCCTGAGCTACCATTCACATACTTTGTGAACACCAGAGCTAAAAGGATGCTTTTACTCTTGCTTTTCCATACATACTTGTTTTCTTTTAAAGCCTTCACAATTTAACCTTGGTTTTTTTCGGCATGAGGCTAACAATTGCAGGTTGACCCCCTAATCATAGTGAGATTGGAATAGTTTGAACATCTGAGAAGTCCTTGTCTGAATTTCTGCTGTTTCCTGGTGGTTAAGCTAATTCTGAAAAGGCCAGAAAGCTGTCCCGTATTTGTAGTAGGAGACTTGGTGATTTTTCTAAGAGTGGAAACCAAATGGCAGTTTGAGGCTCTGGGGGCTGAAGGTTGGGTTTACTCAAACACATCAGATGGGGCACTGGGTTTTGTTCAGGGTTGTGTTGTTGGGGTTTTTTTTTCCCCTACTGCTTTGATAAAGAGGTCTGGACTCTCTTCAGTTTCTCACACCTCAGATATATATCACTGTCATTTTTCATTTTGCAAGAATTAAATGTTCTCTGCATGCAACACAAATTTTGATTTTGCTAGAAGCCTTGCAGACAATATGAAACAAAGCTACTCTTCATATAACTTGGTAGCTTCTAGGATAATACTTGCCAAAAGGTTGGAAAAGAAAATACAAAATAAGTAAGAACTTATTACACTGTGTCAAAGGAACAAAATACCTCCAAAATTATACTATACCAGAATCTGCAAACAAGACTGTTTCACCAAAGGAACATCAATTTATAAGCATTAAATTTAGGGGGGAAAATTAGCTTGATGAAAATGCTCTGAAAATGTTTCCATGAACTTTCCCATGAGCCTTGTGCTGTACACTTACTGTGAAATGTCCATTTTAATGATATGTCAGACTAAAATGTGTTTTATTATAGTTTTAAATGTAATACTAACATATCATTGACTCTACTAACAAAGCAATCTGCTACTCCAGATTCCTCCAAGGTAGTAAAACTGCCGTGTGGGAATGCAACTCAAGTTCCCTACGCAGGGATGATTTTTGCATTTGCTAACTGTCCTCAAATGATACTTGTTGATATTTATTTACAGGAGGCCACAAGCCTTTGGACTTCAGCCCAGGCTTTTATGAAAGTGTTGGTTCAATCTGCTGGAAAAGGTGCTGTGTGTTTGTGATTAAATGCTGCCTGAGTAGCAGCTGCAGATACCTGAATTCATAAAGCTGCATCAAAGTTTCTCTGAGATGCCAAAGGGTTAGTGTATAGCCTTTTAACCTTTATATTTTATATGTAAGTGCCCCTTGTAGCACCTTTTTGCTAGTTAGAATCATGGAATTGTTTGGGTTGGAAAAGGCCTTTAAGGCCATCGGGCCCAACCGTTAACCCAGCGCTGCCAAGCCCACCCCTACACCATGTCCCTAAGTGCCACATGTGCACGTCTTTTAAACGCCTCCAGGGATGGTGGTTCCACCACCTCCCTGGGCAGCCTGGTCCAGTGCTTGACCACCCTTTCAGTGAAGAAGCTTTTCCTGACACCCAACCTAAACCTCCCCTGGCGCAACTTGAGGCCGTTTCCCTTTGTCCCGTCACTTGTTATCTGGGGGAAGAGACCGACCCCCCCTGCCCACAGCCCCTGTCAGGCAGCTGCAGGGAGCGATGGGGTCCCCCCCGAGCCCCCTCCTCTCCAGGCTGAGCCCCCCCAGGTCCCTCAGCCGCCCCTCACCAGCCCTGTGCCCCAGCCCCTTCCCCAGCCCCTGCCCGGCTCTGGCCACGCTCCAGCCCCCCCATGTCCCTCCTGCAGCGAGGGGCCCAAACCCCACCACAGGGTTCCAGGGGCGGCCTCGCCAGCGCCGGGCACGGGGGCATGGGCGCTGCCCTGGTCTTCAATGCTTTTCCTTTGAAGGCAGCGACTTCAATTAAATTTTAAAAAATAAATAAACAAAAATTGAAACTCTGAAGGCTCGCTTTCACGACTGCCTGCCCTGCCGCTAATTTCGGCGCGGCACAGCCTGGGGCCCTCGGCCCCCCCACGCCCCGTCCCTGTCCCGTCCCCCCGCAGTGCCCTGGCCGGGCTCCGGCTGCCCCCTGGTGGCCGCCGCGGGGCAGGGCCCGGCCCGGGGCAGCCCCGCACCTTCCGGGCACACGGCCCCAGCCTCGCGCCCCCAGACCCCTGTGGGGGTGGGGGTGGGGAATGCCTGCGTGCCCGTAATACACGCACGCGGCCCGCCTAATATAGTTCGTGAAATATGAATCATTCAATAGGTATTTAGCTTGCACGTTATAAACGGCGTGGCTGCAGTTGCAGCTGTGCGGCTGGTGGGTCTGCCCCTCGGAAGGGGGGGAGTAGGGGAAAAAGCTGTATGTCCGCAGCCAGGGGCTCGGGGGGGCTGTGAGCCAAGTGGGGGGCACCCGTGCGATATGTTGGTGGGGGAAGCCGAGCGTCGCCTTTGGAGCCTGTGGCTCCGGCTGGTGGCACCTGGGTGCCCGGGTTAAGGTGTGAGTCTGGCAGGACCCAGCCTGAGCGAACGTGGCGCTTTGTCCTCCGCGGGACGGGAAACCTGCCCCTTGGTGCCTCGCGCGCAGAGCCACCGCGGCCTCAAGAGAGCCCAGGTATCTGGGGAGGTGCGTTGGGGGGCCAGGAAGGAAAGCAAGGAAGGAGGGAGTGAAATAATCCCGCTTCTGTAACTTCTTTCCTTGGTGGGTAGGGTTCGATAAATACCCTGCAGCAAACCTTTGAAATGCAGGGTTTTTTGTGTTCAGGATAATTGCTCTCCATTCTAAAAATCTCCTCTGTTTCTGAGGATAAATCTGTGTGAAGTTATGCTGCCGAGAGAAAGAAAGTTCAAACCCTTTTAATGTAACTCCAATTAATAGGTGTGTGTGAAAACTATGTAGCCATAAAAAGAGCTGTATAAAGTCTCTGTTTGCAGCGTGGATACTCTGGGCTGGTATTGCCCCGGGACTGGTATAAGTTGGTGGTGAAGCCAAATTTCAGATCCAAGGAAAACTGAAAATTCAGAACTCCTGTCTGGCAGCCGGGCGGTGCTGTGAAGTCAGCTACATTTAATTGCGCGCTGTAGTTATCTGTAGCTGGGACAACCATCCACAACAATAATAAATGGTTCCATTTAGGACTTTTGGAGCCAATTAAGCCTTTATGCTAAGGTCATAAGGTAGGAGCTTTGAGGGGGGGGAGTCAGACCTCAAAAGCTGCGGAGAACACAGCCACCTTCTGCTGCTGGGGGAGAGCTGGTAAAAAAGCTCACGTTTCTCATTTGGAGAGATTAGTTTGTTCTGCCACACACGCAGGGCTCCCGAGGACTTCAGCTGGAGTTACCTGCACATAAAAGAGAATGACTAATGTGGCAAAGGATTTAAATATTTAAGTCTCTTTAACATAATCTCCATTAATTTTTATGGATTAAGGAATTCTCGGTGTTAATGCAGTTGCAGAAGCTTTTGAACTCCTGGTTTGCTAATTGGTGGATAGAAAATAATTCCTCCTGTATGTCCAGATAACTGTGGACTGTTAGCAAATTAAGGAATTACAGTAAAAACTCTGCCTGAGGTATTGTTTGCTGGCCTCCCTTGATAAATGTGTCATAAGCATTGAAAACTGGGGGGGGGAGGGGAATACCTGGGAATGGTTGATAGGCATTAAATGTACAAATTATCAACACGCCTAGGCCAATGAGGTGGGAAGGGATGTTGTCAGTGGTGAACCTGCACTGTCCTGGAAATAGCAATTCTTCGGAGTAGTTGATCAAAAGTGTGCAAAAAAATAATATGAATCTCATTATGAGGCAACAGAAGAAAACCCTGAAGAAAACAGTCACAGGATGGCCTGAAAAATGTTTCAAGAAACTGTTTTAGGATTCACCTCATCTGTAAGATTTTGGTCGAAAAGTGCAATAAGAGCACTGGCTGATGTTCACACAAAACTGTGCATGTGAGCAGAGTGTGGGGAGGGCTGCTCTGGGGCAGCTGCGGCCCTGGGGGAAAACACACACAGTGTATGTATATATGCTCCTAGTAGTATGTTGCTGCTGATTGGGGGCTCTCCCTACTTGTTGAATGTGCTGGTATTTTTTGGAGGAAAAAAGAAAAGGCTGGACTAGCACAGCCCCACTGCGATCAGGGCTATGAGCACTGCAGTACAGAGACTTTCATCCAAAGGTTCCTTATGGTGCCCTGAGCCCAGCCTGTTTGATGGCTCTAAATACTGTGCTCAGAGGGAAAACTAGATGTTGCTCAGGTAAGATCCAGGTGGAAATGTGCACAGAGCCCTCTCCGTCCTGTGTTACTCAGTTAAGCTCTTAGATGGTGATGTGGGAAATAGTCTCTGAAGTTACTCTGCCTCGTTATTGCTGTGTTGCTTGCTGCTGCCAACAGCAGCGTGAAACAAATGCCGAACAAGCAGTTGGCCATCTCTCAAATACATACGTTTTTATCTGTTTAAAAATAGTGACTGGGAATTAATGCTTTCCAGGATCAGAAAGGTCCTCTTTCTGGGATTTGTTTAAAATAGTACATTTTTGTTGTAACCATACACTTTTGTGGTGCTTCGCCTCTCCAGCTAGATTCTTCTGGCCCTTGCCTCTTGTTTACCGAAGCAAATTTCATAGACATCTCACGGAGACACTTGTGTCCTACTTTTTTAATGCGTTCACTTAGGATGAAATCCATTCCCACCCAGAAACTCTTGTGGACGAACGGGTGCTTAAAGCTCTCCTTAATAGGGAATCCAGCCATGCACTGGCACGGAGTAAACCCTCTTTCTTCTGCAGAGTACTGACCGTACTGTTCAGTCTAGGAATATGCCATATGGATCCTGCTGTCCCTTCTTCTAAATAGCACATTTTAAATTGGGCTATTTTTGCCTGCGTATACACCTCGTGAAAACTGTGCTTTTTCTGGATGTCAGAAGTCAATCTTCTTACAAATTCGTGCAATGGTTGTAAATAGGCGTAAGAAACATTTTTATTGCTTTTCCACTGATACCTAGGGAATGTAAGGGGTGGGGAGCAGTCGGGTTCAGCACAACAAATGCAAACAAATTGGAGATGATCTGTCTGAAGTTACTGATGGCAAACTGGACCCAGAACTGGATGTTTGTTTTGCAGTTACGTATGGATTGTTAATACTATGATGAATTTAATCTAACAACTTTTTCCTTCGTCTGTTCTGTAATGAAGAACCACGATTTCTGCTTGCTTTCAATTTTTCTGGCATTGGCTGCTGCGTGGAAATAAGCAAAATAAAAATGTGGTATGACTTAGCCTAGCAAGAAATGGCACAATTTACTAGCACAAATAAATATCTATACCAAGACTGTTGCCTCTATCGACTTTCAGCACCTACATAGATACCAACACCTTTTCCCAGCTCTCTTGATGATGAGTTTTCAATGCGTAAGCAAAACAAGGAAAACAAAATTATTTATAAGAGCATGGAGTATCCAAAAAAGAAGTGCACCACCTCTGTTGTTTACCTTAACAAAATTACAGTTATCAGTTAAGCAGGATACTTTAACACAGGTATTTAATTTTGGTTGCAGGTGTTGTAGTTGCAGGCACTATACTGTTGGATTTGCAATGAAAGCAGCAGCTGAACATAATCTCAGAGCAATTAACACTTCTCACTGCAACTGAAGCATCTCTGCAATATGCTGCTAGACATACTCTGTGTGTATGCAAAGTAGTCTTCCTTGTGACTCCAGCTGCAGCTGGGAACTTGTCAACACCAGACACTGTGTGTGTGTAGCTCCATTTTTCCAGTAGATATTTGAGTCTGTCCAGACAATTCCTCTTCTATTTTTGACCTCAGAGTGTACTGGAAGGCTTTTTCCTTAACCTTCGCAGGCCTAAGACCTCCAGCAAATGACCTTTGCTGGATTTAGCAGCCGGCAGTCCATGAGGCTGTTGTCTGCAGCTGTTCAAAGGGACTAATGTGCCCCTGTCCTGCTGCCTGCAGGGTGAAAGGGTGCTAACTCTACCCCCACATCTGCAAGAGTTTTGCAGTAGATGTGCACAGCATTTCCAAATTTTTCTGGGTGGGGAATGTTCTACTTAAAGATTCCACAATACTACTGCTTTCTCATTTTTCAAGATATTTTTCCTGTCTTTTTTGTGAAATAGCTTTTCTCCGTCCATTCTCCAAACCTTTTTCAGGAATTCTTATGTAGTCAAGTCGCTACTCAAACACTAAATATCACAATGACCAGGCATGTAGCTTTATTAATATATTACCAAGGAGTCCTAATTTTTTCATAGTTTTTCAAACACAACTGTAGCCTAGACTAGTTCAACTCAATGAAGTCAGCCAAAAAGTTTTAATAGTTAGCAGATTTGTTTCCATTGTATTTAGCTGGCTTTGGACTAGCCTCAGAGTGGACAAGAGGCTAATACTGCATCAACAGCTAACTGGTACCATATCCTCCCAATGCAGTACGCTTTCAGTGTGTCCCACCAATGTTCAGTCTAAAATATCTTAAGGTGAATAATTTTCATAGACTTTTCCCCCAAAATATGGAATATAAATGACTAATATGGCTTATCCAAGAAAAAATCGAGAACTTTCCCTAAACTACTTTAAATAACATTGAAAATTAACTTCCAGAAAAACTGTTTTTACGTGAAACTGTGAATAACCTGAATGGAATTTGGAGAAAAGCCATGGGAATCATCAGGAAGGCTGGAAAGACTTATCAAGGCAGATTATTATGGTTTAGCAGAGCGATAACTAAGGAAAGACATGACTGTTACACAAACAGTGGAATGAGATAAAGATGAAGTAAGTGGGCTGCTTGTTATAGGAGGGCAAACTCAAGGAAACAATGATCCTGAGTTACATTGGTTATTTTTTTGATGCAGAGACTTAAAAGTGAGGCGGAAATATTTATATGGAAGCTGCACAATATATAGGGATCGACAGTCTTAGGGCTACCACAGATGGTGTAATGCTAGATCACAACTATGCAAGGTACTGTAGTATTTGTCATTCTTGAAACAAACACATCGTATAGAAAAATCTTACTCACGAGGTGGTGGCTTAGTCTACGGAAAGTAGGATCTCTCATCTCCTCGTGTTAATACCTTGTGAATTCATTACTTTAAGCTGTTCTCTGGACTCTGCTGTTGTTATAAGAACAAAACTGATAAGACTGGTGTCCTCAGACAGCTTCATGATTAGTCACAAGAGAGGGTCTAGAGTGAAGACCGTGGGTGTACATATGCCTAGGCTGTTGGAAATGCAGGGCTGTCCTTGAAAGCACCGAGCAACTGATTTATTCCACTGAAGGGGAAGGAAACAATTCTGTGGTAAATAAACTTTTTAAACTGAACTTTTTTTCAGGGCTTTAAGTCTGAACGCTGGTGTTTTAGACTTCTTAATCTACCCTAACATTGTGTGTGTGGGGGGGTGTTACAGAACTGCTGTTCTTAGAAATGCTGTCCTCTGTGTGTTCTCCTCTCTCCTGCTTGTGAATAGTGCCGGAATTCTACCTTCAGTGAAAATTAGGGGGGTTTATTGCTGAAATCAACTCAACAGTACAAGTAACAAAAGTCTAAAATAAAGAGGGGCGGGGTGTAAAAACACAAAAACCAGCAAACATAGTCTTCAGATTTTTTTCTGGAACAAATCTTGGAACAAAAAAAGAAATCATTTTTCATTTATGTATTTATACCAAGCCTATACTTTCTGTTCAATGGTATTGAACTGCTGTGAGATGCAAAATCTTTTAGTAATTGTAAGAATAATACTGCACGTCTGTGCTTTCTTTAAACACTATTTTTCTTCAGATTACAATTTTCCACTTGACTGACTTGAGGATCTGTAGTGAACAAGTGTTTTTTTCCCCTACCACCTCCTTTACAGGCTTAACTTTCAAAAATGCACTAAACCAGCCAGTGCTCCAGTTTCAATTTTCTTGTTTTACCTTGAAAGCTACTGCAAAGTTTTTCTAGTATTGTTATGCATAAAAGGTAATGGCACATTAATAACACAAGCTTAGAAACTTCCTATATGTTGCAAAGAATCTATTGAAGAAACAATGATTTTGCTTTAATACTAATTCCCCTTCTAATGCCACCTACCATACCACACGAGAGACTCACATAAACATTTTTCATTCTTCTCTGTATACTTGCAGCAGCCAGGTTGAAGACTAATGAGCATAACATTAAGGTTATTTTTTTAACAGTTCTTCAGAAGCGAGCCAGTTTGTGAACTGTGGTTGAAAACGCAGGTAGCAGTCTATGTCTGAGGCTTAACCAGGAAGGATTCCGTAAGAATTAATGCTTTTCAGATAAGTTCAGTGAATTGTGAACCCATGACAAGATGATGTTGGGTAGCTATATCACAGGCTTGTTACTTTCTCATAACTGTAGTATTTATTTAAAAGGAGATAATTCATCCTCACTACTGGTCTGGGAAGCTTATCTGTTCCTGAATAGCCTGATAATAACAGGAGGCAACCGAAAGGAAACTACGCACTCCTCTTTTCCTCATAGTTCAGTATGTTGGATTGAAGTGGGGGGAATTCTTGGTTTATGCCAAATCTGGAAAATGAAATCAGCCAAGAATCCAAAACCAACGATCTAAACGCACACAGGAAACTTTAAATGCTATTCTTTCTATTGATGAAGTTCTTTCCATACCTCTATATCACAATTTATGTACATCTAAGCTAACTTTGAACAAAATAAAGAAGAAAAAAACCCCACCAAACCCCTTGCAACTCTTAAAATTAATGACATTTTGTGATGCATAGTGTGCTACAGATCTTAGAGATCAATGGGTACGTAGGAAAAGAAAAATCACCGCTATAATAATAGGGAGGGAGAAACCATAGGCATGTTGATCTTCAGAAACTTTTCTATGTAGAAGTGAGATGCATTTTTTCCTTGAGGATTAAAAGATGAGATGTTCAAGAACAGAAGCAAAATGTGTATAAAATGAAACCTGCCCACATGAATGGATTATGTATGAAGAAATTAAACTCTCAGCAAGAATCAGACGTCTGTGCTTGTGTGGGTTTGCCACAGTGGGAAGTCTGGTAGTCAGATGAAAATTCTTGAAGCTGTGCAAACATACAGGCAAAACTGAAAGCATATATCCAGTAACTGAAATTTTCTGAGGTTTTAGAACAGCTCCCAAAATGAAGAAAAATATGTAAGTAACTGAACTGTATTCACCATGGAGAGTTTTCTGTTCATATTCTTCCTCCTTCTGGCCCTGGAGAAGGAGGTCTGTAGAAGGGAAGGAATGGGAAGCAGTGGCTAATGTTGTAAACGAGCAATTTAAATCAACAAGTGATTTCTAGGCCTATGGCACAGAAACGATCAGCCTGGGAAGGCCTTGATAATCCCATGCCTTCCAAATCCCAGTTATGGCTAGCTGTAAGGAGGTGACATCTGAGGTATCGTTAAGGCAAGTAATACCAGAGTATATTCTGCTCACTACGGAAAGATAATTCATGTGCGTACCAATTATTTTTTTTTTAAACACAACACTTTGATTCTTCTTTCTGCAGAACTATCATTGGTAGGTGACAGTTGGATTTTTGTGGCCCATATGTCTGTGTACATATGCAGATGTGTAAGTAGGCACACAAACACAACTAATCAATCTACATTAATTTATTTTCTGTGATCTATCTCTACAAAAAAATAACTTATGTAGATATCCTTTTGTCTTCAGAAATCAGGTCTACCTGTCATGTCTTCCCTAATACTGACTTATTTTCCCCCAAGATTAAGATCCTGTGGTCTTTATACCAAGAGGTCATTCCCTCTTCAACCTTCTATTCCAAAAAGCACTTATGTTCCCAATGTGTGGGCAGCATTGCAGCCAAATGTTTGTTACCTTGATAGGTTTAACTCCTTTGGCACTTGTAGGCTTGCAATATTTCTATGAATCCTGCCTGCTTTATCACTCAAAAACTGGTTTGGAAGTCCATCTTTCCAGAGATTCAGAATTTTAAAGAACTGACCAAGTAAATTGATTTTTGGCAGTGATAGTGCAACAGTGGTCCCTATAACTAAACTTCCATCTGAATTTTTATCTGTTAAATTAGAGTCACCAAAGAGGAAACCGTGTTGAGGTCATTTCCACATCTTCCCTCCCCCAAAGACAGCTCTGGCACCAACAGAGTGGCTTAAGCTGTTTGCCAGTTCTTATTTAATGTAATTCATGCAGGTTAAATGTTACAGCTTCACCTAGTACAATAATACTTGGTGATGAAGATGAATCGGGGATGCATGTCTGGCATTTCCATTTATTGACTGTTCTTTCCAGGAGTTGCAACTCAACCACAAAAGCCTTGCTTGTATCTGAAACTTGGCAAATGCATCCCAAATCCCACGGAAATCGCTTAATGTAAACTCCTAAGAGTAGCATTATTTGGCAGCTTCTAACCCTCTGGCCATCCACTAAATACATAAACAAACCCTAAAACACAGCAGTTCCAGATGTTTGTTTGTACTCAGCTGGGGGGTAAAGGATTTGCTATTTTAAATGAAATTAGAGGAAATTTTGCTTTTGGAAGTAGGAAGCGAGTTTACTCTAACTGCTCATTTTCATTCAAATGGAACTTATTAGTGTTTGAACGTTTGTTCCAGCAGGATGGAGCTGCAGCAGCACTGGTTTAAGCACAGTTTAGCCTGTAGTGCTGGATCCAGGCTGCGACTGGATATGCACAAAGCTTTTCCTGAAGCAGGACTGAACTTGCTTGGCTCTGTATCTCATTGCAGCCTTGACTTATACCCAGGTATACAAACCGGGCCCACCTCCACACCATCAAGTTAGGATTTGTGGTGGAAACCTCTGGGGTCAGGCGTTCAAAGGCGGTTTGTCAGTGCCATGGAAAGGAGTGACGGTATAACCTACAATTGCCTGAGCGCTTTTTCACCAACACAAATCAGAACACTGTCTTCTGCATTTTGTTGCTGCGATTAGTCCTCATTTGTTTTCCAGCTCTGTCAGCAAAACACAGTAAACCTAAACATGTAAACAAGCAACACTGAATTTCTATCTCTAAAGTGGTTTTGCTAGTTCGTGTCACTTTTGTTAACACCTTTTCTACCATTCACTACTTCACTATCTTCACTTTCAGCTGTCTCTTCTTTGCTTCAGTGGGAACTGTTTGCTTTCCCATGCAGTTCTCTTGACTCAACTTTAGCCTGTGTTATGTATTTCTGTCAGAAGTGAAGCTGTCGATAAGTGGCTTGGGCCTTTGTTCTGGCTTGGGGATGGAGCAGGCAGGAGATCTGGGAGGGGGCTTTGAATCAGGGGTTGAGTCAGTACGACCGATCCTTGCTGCTCCTAGGAAAAAGCAGCTCCTGGAGAGCAACACTGGCTCAGAGCACCTGCACTGAGGTGGCTCATGTCTGCTGTGGCCCTGGCTCTTTGCTGTTTTTTAAGCTACGATGACGTTGGCCAGTAGCCCAGACCCTGAGGAGCAGATCTGTGCAGCGAGAGGATGTTCATACTGTAGCCCTCCTGGGGCTTTATCAGGCTGATACCCCATGATCTGAAGGTCTGTTTGCAGTTGGTGTGATCTGACATCCACTTTTTTGTCCTTGGCTTGGGACACACACACACACCCTGCCTTGCTTCCAACATCTGCTTGCTCTCTAGGTTACTTCTGCTCTGGGAGAAAAGGAATGAGGTTTTCCATCTGTTCTTCCTAAATGATGCTTCCCTCTGACGTTATATGTAATGCACTTTCAAATCCAACCCAACATTTAACTTTTTGCTTAAGACACTACTGTTTCCTGAAGGATGGTTCAGTAGGAAAACTGGGGTCTTTGAGCAGTCTGGCTATCTTTCCTACCCCTGTGCTCATAACGATCTAGAAGTGCAACTAAATGATGAAAGCTGCAGAGCATCAGTTTTTTCCTATCACTGAATATAGTCTTGGTCCACCATATTATGTCTATGTTAGCCTTGGTTTTGACCTTAACAGAATTGACAGTCTCAGAATCATTTTGCTTTCATTTTCAGCCCTGAAGCTCTAGGGTTGCAAATGCAGAGACACCTTTGAACCAACGTCAATGAACTGACTCTGACAGACATTCCATCTTTTTGATCTTGAACAAGAACCAACTTATAAGAACCATCATGTTTAGCATCTCCAAAATAAATATGGAATGGCTGTTCAGTCTGTCTTAGCTTTTCCCTTACAGCTGATCAGGCTGTACTCAGTTGTTACTCATCACCTTTGGTAAGAAAGCTGAGGGTGGAAAGTTAGGGGAGATCAAGGTGAGGGAGAACTGCCTAGGTGTCAGAGGAGTTGGGTTGCAAAACTCTGTGTGCAGGGATGAAAGGAGGTGGCTTTGTGTGGCTGACTTTAGGAGGGGTACTCTGGCTCAGGGAGATGTTGGGAAGAAAATGACAGAACAAATGGGTCTAAAGGGGAATTTATGAGGGCTTAAAATACTGGATTGTGCAGTGGGATATATTTGTGTCTGGGGAGCTGGTGAACATGAGGCGTTAGATAAAATGAGTGACCAGCCTGCAGTCTGAAGATTTGCATGACATTTGAATATCAAAAATACCTGAATCTCTCTTTCAGTTTATGTGAGCAGCTTGTTGCAATGTAGCTTTTTCAATCTGCTTTTCTGTGAACAAACAGCTAGACAAGAATGGTCCTCATTAATTTGCAAGAACTCCTGTTTCGTGGTGTCTGCATTGGAGTCAAAGCCAACTGTTTCACAATCACATCCTTGCAAAGCAAAAAAAGCTATTGTTCAGCTGTACCTTGAGAACCAGAGGACAGACTAAAAACATGTATAACTTTAATACAGAAGGATTGCATTTTTTTTATGAAGCTTTATAAATACAAATGACTTCTCTGTTGCTGCAAAATTAAAGTTTAGGACTTTTTCAGAAAAAAGAATAGCCTTTTGGTTTAGGTCTTTATTTAACGTACCATGAAAAAATCTTTTTGGAATAATGGCAGAGGAGGATAAATAACGATTGATTTATTTATTAAGCAGGTAGTGAAAAAATGTTTGACTGGTGATGAAACAATCAAAATTACCTTTTCATGACATAACTATTGATGTTTGACTGAATTCACTCTTCTGTAAAAGCTAAACACTCTTCTTGGTGTTATTAAAGACCGTAAATTACAAAATTCACGCATTACTAATCCTGTCTGAATTCAAAATGTACAGTTCTTTACTTATTCTGTAAAACAATGTGTATTGTAGTAGAAAACTTTAAGTTCTACTTAAGCATTAAACTACAAAAATACCTGCTTATTTAAAAAAAAAAAAAAACCTGTTACCACGTATTTTAAAGCTAAACTGTGAGAGGGAAGGAAAAGGAAAGGAAAAAGGAAAGGGAAGAACTTCTATAAAGTCCCTGAAATGCTTCCTGGACCTCTGAATTTTTAAACCAGCCAAGTTCAAACCAGCTCCCAGTGCAGAAGAGCCTGCAGACAGAGGTAAGGCATGGATGCCATCTAGTGGGGTCTGGTCACTAGGGACAGGGACATGAGTCACAGGTTTCGAGGTGATGCCTTGATATTTTAATACATTGGCCCCGAATTAGCTTACTTTTATGCCAACTCTCTCAGCTGCCGTCTGACTTAAAGGCGCTGGGTTTCCTTGCACACACTGTATTAGTAAAACTGTATCACGGTTTGGATCACTGTTGTAGGCTGCTATAGTACTTACTTGAGAAAGCAATGTTAAGTCATTATAAAGTCTGTCTGGCAGGCATTTCACAGAAATCAGTAAATCTTGCCAGGAAGGGAGAGTTCATTGTTCTCATTAAAAGAAAGGGATCGCAGGTTTCAAATGAAATACAGTGCTTATTCACTCGGTGTCATTTTTCATGTTGCATTATACCTCTAAAAAAGAACCAACGGTACATTCTTGAGAGGGCTTCTGCTAGAATTTAGTAGTGTTTGGACTGGTTTATTTGCCCTTCTCTTGGGAAGGCTGCCATAAGAGCAGGACAGTGAATACTTTATGCAACCAGAAGACAAGAACAATAGAGAAATCCACCTTTGGGGCTGCATGGAAATGCCGCAGCCTCCACTGCAGAGGGGGCATTCACCAAAGCACCTGGAGAAGACTGTACCTGAGGCACTGCAACTCATCTGAGCTGCGTGTGTGCTGGCAGGAGGGAAAGGAGAACAGAGGGTTTTCTCACCAGTGAAGGGTAAATAAGATATAATTGCGGGAGTTAAAGATTTCTCCCTCCATGTACTTTATGACAGCCACGCCCAGTGGACCAAAGATTAGGTCCTGTCTCCTCTGTTGTGTGCAGAATCAAGTGCAGCTGTTGGTAGTATTCCCATGGACTGCTTTTACGTATGCCTACAGTCCTAATAGGATCAGGGTTCTGCTTCCTAACCAAGGGGCTCTTGATCCACTACTGCCGCTTTAATACAAAGAGCTCGCATTAATTGTGCAAGAAAGTACTGCTCCCTTCAGAAGTCATATCCCTCCTCCAAACCCCCTTGGGGCTGTGAACTTCTGCTCAGGCCAGAGGCAAAATACCAAATTCGGCTGTGACTGACTTGGCTTGAAAGCCAGTCATGTATCCCAACCATTCTGGGTTACGTAGAGGAGAAGGCGGACCACTGAGAGGTTAATTCAGAGGGTATAAAGAAATGCCACCCCCTTACCAGAAACCATCTGCCACCCTCTGCTAAAGAGGGAAATTCTTTCAAGGATTTCCATCTAGATTGTTACATTATGATTTATGGAATGTGGCCAAGGAGGCGTGTGCATCTCAAAAAATCCTTGCTAATGGTGTGCCCATCACTCCCAGCCCAAAGATGGAAATGTAGCCTTCACTTACTGGCAGCAAGAAACAAAACAGCAGCAGGATTTGCAAAGGATGCTACATTTTGAACAAAAATGTTATCCAAGGTGGTTTCTGGCTGAGCCATTAGTGCTTCCGTGGCGTTTGGAGGAGGCCAGGGCTGTATGCAGAGCTTTGCAGCCTGTGGTCCCACTGGGCTGAAGTTAGTGTTCTGACCTCGACATCTGGAAACAAAAATACGAGCGGTAATAAGAAAACATTCGGTAACACCTTGGGCTGCATTTGAACTTGCTGGTTTGGAAACGAAGTGCAAAATAATTATGTCAGTAAACCCTGACGCCACTGGAGGGCAGGGGAGTCCTCTCTTTGGGAGAATTTTCAGCACTGCCACTGTAACAAAAGGTATGTCATTAAGGAAATCCAGTACCATCTGCCTTTTCAATTCCTTTGGCAGAGCAGTCACCTCAAAGCCTAAATATTGCTTTTCGTCTTATATCGAGTATGAATAAAAAGCCCATCAAAGTGAGTTTCCCTAGGTCAAGCACTGGATCCTTAAACAAGAGGAATCTAAAAATTACTGTGATGTCCCTAAGTTGAAATTTGAGGGGTTCAGCAGAAAAACAGCCTAAGCAAAGTCGGGGGTTTTTGGTGTTGGTTTGGTTGTGGCTTTTTTCCACTCAAATGACATGGGAGCAGTAACTTCATCAGGAGGTGGCTGAGTAAAAGCTACATGCTGTATGCACCTTCCAACAACAACTGAGCCTAGAGAATGGCCGTGCCCAAAGGCCAAAGAGCAAAAGATAACCTCTCGGGTTGAAGTATGGGACAGAGGTGAGGGAGCCAAGTGTGGAGCCCACTCCCTTGTTAGGGGAGGATGGCGTGAACTTCCACAGATGACCTGCGACAATATCTCATCTCAACGGTGTAACCTTCCCCTTGGTTACTGCTGATTAGTTTTGACATGCCTCCGTGTGGTTTACCCAGTCTTTATGCTGCAGTGAAATGCATCAGTGGCGGTTGAGCCAAAGAATAGAAATGCTTTTATGGAGATGTATGGGCACACTGCTAAGATTGCTTCTTTTTCCTATGCAGCTGGACAAAAAAATTTCATCAAGTCCCTTTGCATTGGAACACTTGTTTTTCACATTTATTCTTTCTTTAAAGTCTGGGGTTTTTTTTCAAACTCCACATTGAAAATCACTAACCTCAAAAATCTGAGTTGTGTGGGTGTTTGGCTTAACACAGAAAAGCTTTCTGATTCGATGCTCAATTCAGACCAGGAATTTTCTGTTGGATGACAACAAACTTCAGCCAGCTCTGTCTAGTTCCCTAAGCTCTTAATCAAGTGACAAGCCATTCTAGACATTGGGTTAGAGTTTCCTATGACAGACAAAGCATACAATTATTTTTGTCATTTTCCTCTGCACTTGAATTTCCCTGTCCCAGGCTTGCCCATGCTCAAATGTTCACAGTCTCTGAATTTACTTTCTTTTGGCTTGAGCTCTTGCTAAATAGAGGTCAGCGGTTCCAACTGCCAAATGCCACACAGGGTTGCTAATTAGCAGCCATTTGTGTTGGTTCTCACACTTTGGCAAAGCTATTTGGCTGCTCTTGGTAATCCAATCCTCCACTTGGTTTATTGCTGGGAGAGAATGGAAGTTGTCCAAATTGACCCCTGTTATAAACATGACAAAGAGGGTTTCATAGATGAAGTTCCAATGAAAGATTAGACCAAAACTAGTGACTTTTTCCTCATCTGTATTTTGTTTGGCCAAAAGATATCTGAGCAAAGTGAAAATTATAAACTTGGACATGGGTGTCTACCAGTCTCAATGGCTGCCTATGGTAGTCTTCAAATTATGTCGCTATTTTAATTCCTCAATTTATGTATTGGATATTGATCTACCCAAAGCCTTGCACAGCCCGTTTTTTGTCCAAAGAGTTTGGGTGCTAAATGCTGCCTTTTCTCTACACAAAAAACCCCCCCAACATTTTAGTAAGACTTCTATGGTCAATCTGCATCTCCAAGGATTTTAGTGTTCTATAAAGCAGATTTTGTAAAGTTGCAAGGTAATATTGCATGAATTACTGCAGTTAAAAAACTGAGCTGTATTGTGTGAAGAGCTGAATACCATAAAATGAGCACATGTTCAAACCCAAACCACGGTTGCAAAGCAGTACCAACTGGTTGGTATTTGTTATCATTAAGAAGGCATCTAATATGATTAAGACTGCATCTTCTAGCTACAGAAGAAACGCTTCCTCTGAAACAGCCCTGAAGATGCAGAGAAATGCTTGATTTCTGGAGGTTTCAATTGCTCTACTGATATAGAGCAACTCAAGAAGAAAGCAGCATTAAACAGTGGAAAAAAAATAATCTCTATGCTGTGTCTGGCTCCCTATGGAGACTTGTTAATGCCTCCCCTGTGTCACACAAAAGGGAAGTAGACATTCCCCATGGTGGGGAGCCAATCTTGATGTGCCACATGTGTATCACAGTGTGCGTGTGTGCATGCCAGCATCTGCCTCTGCGGGCCACCAACAACTAGACCTAAACTTCAGGTTTTACTGTAATGAGGGTGGTTTGGATTTAGGCTCTCTTCCCCTTTGCCAAAAGAATTTACAGTTGTCCAAGAAACTCAGGACAGCTATGGTGCCCCACCTTTAACTGGGATCTACAACTGCAGGTCCTTCTTGTCTTTCTGAGTAAGCTTTCTCTTTTCTGGCTGCTGTCTTACAGTGACATGCACAGTACACTCATGGAGCAGACTTGTTCTCTCTTTTTGCACGTTGCTATCTGAAAAGTAAGCATCTATGTATATCTGACCACATTAAAACCAGTTCCAAGAGATACATTATTAAAATCATTCCAATGTTTTAATTAGGCAGCCACCTTTGAAGTTTTGTGTTACTCATGTGGCTTCTGCATGCGTTTGGGTATTTAGCAGTACCTTTCCATTAAGTAATGCATTTTTTTTTGTAGGTGATATTTAAGAAACAAAAAAATCATAAATATTGTAATGGCTTTATATGGAGAAACTTTCAACTCATTTCTTCAACAGTCTGTCCTGCCACATGTTCCTTAAGCTTTATTGTATTTTATTGTTATGCCTGTCTTTGACATTGTATAGTTTCATCTATTTCAAGTACTAATTTTACTTCAAATCAAAACCAGCACCTGTCTGATGGCAGACAGAGTAGCACATACAGGTTAATAATGTTTCATTCAAATAATAACACATAGACTAAACTCTTTCTGAAGCCATTTAAAACATCCCGTAAGATATTTACATATAAGATACGCAGCTGTACCCCCATGCAGTGCAGGAGGGATCCTGCTGGTGGCTTTACCCGTGGCAGGTTGGGGTCCTGCTCAGTCTTTGCTGCTGGAGAAAAACTTTTTCCTGAGTTCTGTGCTGTGACAGTGCTACAGGACATATGCTCACCCTCTTCCTTGGCTGTCCCCTGAATTTTGGGGCAGGTCTCTTACACAGGTGGCAGCACGTGTTAAGGTAAGTCCCACAGATGACAGGTTAGCAGCTTGTGGAGGCACTGGCCTCCCTGGAGGCATTTTCTTGATTAAGCATGATGGCAGATTTAAGGCAGACTGGTTGCCAGTGGGAGGTAGCTGATTGCACAGCATCTAATTACAGGCTTTCCACTTTACAGGGTAACCTAGTGTCACACATAAACCTGTCAAAATTCCTCCAAGATAGAAAATATGATGCAAAGTCAAGCTGACCAGCAGCAGAGGAGGCAGTAACCCTGTTTAGGCAAAGGGGTGTCTTCTGCAGCTCGTTCGTGGCATGTTCTTTCCTTCCTCTCCTTTTGGCTGGCTTTAACTACCTTGAAATAAATTTTTAGCAGAAATTTGTGCATAAATGTAGATATTAACAACCAAAATGACATGTGGAAGAGGTTTCCAACATAAGGGAAATATTTTGTATTGTTCTGGTGGTGCCAATGACTCCGTTTAAAGAGTAAGACTAGAAAGGAGTTTTCTGTTAACATGATGCTCTGATTCAAAATTCAGTTTCTCTTAACTCCAAAAGGCTCTCTAGATTTAACTTCTTTGAGACAGCTTCATTTCTCCCTGAAGTCAGATTTAGAGACTAATGTAATCAGCAGCTATTTAAGGAGGTAGGAGCAGGTAAGATCTTTCAAGTTTTTCAGAGACCTGCAATGCAGCATTTAGTCAGTGAGATGTCTGACTAAGGAAAAGAAGGCATAAAAAGGCCCTTGGGGAAAACTAGTACTAGGAATTAGGCTACAGCGATTGCAAATAGAGATGGAAACCTGAGAAAATACTGCAGTACAACAATACTGTCGAACAGTTTCAACAGTACAACTATTGTTCTGAACATTTAATAGATTGGGAGGGGTGAATGATTACCCTTTATCTATAAAAAGACAGTCCAGCTGGGCAGGTACCAGACTTCCCAAGATGATGTTAATCAGTTATAGTTAACGAAGAATACTAGTTCGGTCGCTTAGAGGCCATGCTTCACATGAATACATCCCAAAAAGAAAACTCACACTCCTCCATGGACCCCTCTGGACCAGGATTGCCAAACTGGAAGAGCAGAGGGGGATGATATTTTTCATAGAAGTGCTGTCATAGATGTATCTCACCGTTGACATTGGGATTTTTCTGTTGATCTCGTGAGAGCAGTATAGAACTGAATGACTTATTTTCTTGCACAAGAATATAGTTTTAAATGTAAACTAGCAACTCCTTATTCATTACAAAAGTTGCTTCAGGGCATAGGATACCATCTCCTCTGCGTAGGTATGAGAATAAAAAGGGATCACGAAGGAGCTAGTGAAATGCAGGGACTAAAGACGTCTATATGGTCTTTCCTGATCTTCCTAGAGCTTTCCTTCTACCAGACTAAAAACTTCAATCTGTTGTTGCCTTTGTTTCACCAGAACTGAGCCTTCCGTCGTGGCTTCTGGTATTCAGCTATAGGCTTTATACAACGCTTTCTAAATTTGTATGTATTAGCAAGAGAGAAAAAGAATGGAAATCGTAGCGTTTTATTGCTAGTGTGGTTTCTCATATAATATTTTTAAATAAAGCAGATATTCCTCATTTGGGGAAATCCAGTAAGAGATTTTAAACGCTCAATCTCTTTAGCTACTCCAAGTATAATACAAGAACTTCTCTCTTGGTATCGTAGTATTTCAGCATCTGATCCTGACCTAAACCAGAAACAGAAATGATGAGGGGGCACAGTGCTTGAACATTCACCTTGTCAATGCCGGATAAAATAATTTTGATACCGTTGAAATAAAAATGGTCTTTATCTAGTAAGTCTGAAGTTTTGCTTAATCCACAGGAGGCTGTTTAAAGACTTTGCACACAGCTTGGTTAATTAGTAAGATGGCAAACTCTTGAAGGGGAAACGAGTGTGCTGTGTGCATGAGTGATATAAATTCATGGTGTAGGACTTTGTGAATTATCTTCAGGTGAAAGAATACTGTATGATCCCTTATCATGCAAATTAATATGTTTATAAAACTAGCTGTTTTCATAGTGTTATGTAACTTATTTAACAGTGTGGAGTCCCTCAGAATAGTTTTTGGAGAGCCAGTGGTTAAGTATCCTTTGGAAATGGTGTATGGCTTCCTAAAACAAAGTTACAGAGGTTAGAGTAAGAGATAACACAAAAATTAATGTAAGCTCGTTATATTTTGGAAGCACACGCAGGGAGTTCCTGGTTTTGTTTCAGTCTCTTGGTGGTTGTTGTTTTTTTTAAATTCCTTTTTATTTTCCAGGTTCTAGGGCCAATAGCATCAGCATTAAACTAGCATTCAGAGGGATTTTGTGTTACTTCTGACTTGCAAGTATCTAAACCCTCACAGAGGGAAGGATAGGTTTTTCAGGGTGGTTTTTCTTTTCTTTCCTCTCAGACCTTTGAACACAATTTGAAGAGATGAGCATCTCAGAGAAAATTCACAGCTGTTTACACTTCAGCACCACTACCCACATACCTTTTGGGATATTCTGTAGAAAAACTATAATTTATTAAAGTGAAGGACCTAGGTAGTTACAAAGGTGGAGAAAATAATTTCTCCAATAAAAATTGGTCAGTCAAGTTTCGATATGGTATAGGTAGCTAAAACTCTGTTAATGACAGTGTAGTGGCAACTACTTTGCTTTGATGTTGGTCTGCAGGTGTTGGGGGTTCTTTCTGGCAAAATGAAAACTCTGGTGTTTAAAATGGTGTTGAGATATTCAGCTTTAACCCCCACCCCATTTTTGGTAATTTAGCGATCCACTGAAGCAGATCATTTCACTGATGGGCTGCAAACAGCCAGTCATTACTTTGGAGGTTTCTCTTGTTTACTGCTTTGTTCTGATTTACTGGTTCAGCACAGTGGTTTTCATGTCTCTCTGGGCTTATGCTCATAGTTCTTATTAATGTCATTATGGCAGGTATTATTAAAGCTACCTGTGTGCTCTGCTTCAGCCACTGAAGAATGGTGCAGTTCCCTCATGAGCCTGGAGTTATAAACCAACATATGCAGATTTCGGTGTCAAAATCTGTTCTGAAGTACACTAATAAGTGGCCTTATTTTCCAAAGATGAGCATCAGACAGGATCAGGTCAAGATCTAATTCTTAAAGTTGGCGCTATTAAGCCGCCGACTTTGACTGTTCAGCCATAATTCGGAAATCACAGATTCCACTCACCAGGGTGGGGGTCTCAGATGTAGTCCCATGCACAAGTGAGGGGAACAGGGGCCGCCTGTGCCACCGGGGTCTGCAGGTGAGCGGTAAGGAGCATCTCGGTGACCTCTGGTTCACACAGCAGTGGTGCACCCTCACCTTCCCTGCTGCAGCACTTCGCCCGCTAGGGAGTGATTTATGTGATCTGATTTGCTGCTGTCAGTTACCTCTGATTTGTGAACAAGCTGGAATGAGCCTCGGGGAGAGGGCGGGAGGGTGACAGAGGGATGCTTGAAAGAAAGGTTACATACCTCCCCGCTCTGAAAGGCTAAACGTATAATCTTCCATAGGAGCTCTATAATTTCTACCTTGCCTGGTCAACTGGTAGGAAGAAAAACTGCTAACTGATGACAGCCTTGAAACAAGCAATTGAAGAGGTTTGGTGGTAGGTTGTTCTGGGGTTGGGTTTTTTTTTCCCTACCTGCAGGTAGAAATCATAAGAAAGGGGAGGGTATGAGGAAGGAGCAGATTGTGTCTCTGGCATGTGGAATTAGTCACTGCTGGCAAACCGCTGATTGAAATGTTACGGGAAGAGAGCTCTTCATAATAGAAACAGTACAGGACCCTTTATTTTTAGACAAACTTGAAAATAAACAGGTAATTTATTTTCTTCTTCCTGATGACTCATTTCAAAAGTTTATGGGGTTTGCAAAGGCATTCAGGTGGGACCTCACTGGTCATGTAAGTGTTGTTCTGTCAGGTTGCTCGTGAGGGCAGTCCCCAGTGAAGGGTCCTGCTCACTTCTCTGTGCCCCAAGACTGCCCAGGACCCTCCACGCTTCTCCACACCTCGATGCCTCTATGTGTGAGCCTTGCCACCATCCGTTGCAGCAGCCCTGGGCAAAACTCCAGGTATCTTTGCTGTGTCAAAGCTCAACCCATATGTGACCATGTCTTCTTGCATGAGGGGGACCCTGCCTGACCCTTAGCATTATCTGTAGGCTTTTTGTAGGAAAAAAAAAAAAAAAAAGTGGTGATAGCTGTAGGACTCCTCTGTGTGTGTGCTGTGCTTAATGAATGTCAACATCTGAAGCCATTCTGCCAGGCAGCAAGTCAAAGGACATGAGGTGGGTCTGGTTGTCAAGCGACACGTAATTTCTTCCTGGCAAGATCTAAACTCTTTGTCCATGCTTGCTGCTTTTACACAGGCTGTGTGCAAGGACTGGCATTCTGGAGCACCTCCAAGCTCCCAGCTGCAGAGCAGAGTGCCTCTCAGACAGGGCCTAATCCACATTTCCCCTTTTGGAGACCTCTGTGAGGCTCTATCTTCTGAAAACTCTGTTAAAGATGTGTCTAATACCTACTTCATTGTTTAAATAATGAAAGCTATGGAGCTTGTGTTGCAAGGAGGAAACCTCAGCTTAGCACCCTCATTAACCCCATGGTGCACCTAACCCCAGCCCTCCCCCTTCTCCTTTATTTTCACCCTTTTGTCATGTGCTGTTGCTGCATTAGGTTGGCCACAATTGTAGGTCAAAGGCAAGTTCAAGGATAAGATCCTGCTGGGAAAGTAAACCTGATACTCCCTCACAGACAGACATACCTTATGCTATGCACTGCCTTTTTCATGCAAGTGCTCCTTTGGTTCATTTGTTTTTAAAAAAAAAAAAAAAAAAAAAAAAAAAGGAATTGCAGAAGTGCCATATCTAACCATTCACAACACTTGGGCAGAGCCTGGGTTTGAGTTTGGCAGCACGTGTGCTTGTTGTGGCACGCTGCTAGCTTGCTCCTGCAGCCTCTAAAAACATGGATAAAACAGTGTTATTCAATGCCAGAGAATAAATGCTGAACCCAAAAACCCAGGCTAGAGTGTTTTGCAAGTACCAGATAGGCTAGGTTTTCTTATCGCCTACAGAAATCTGTGAAGTATCCAGCTGTTCTTCCTGTACTTGTGATGTGAAGTGTGAGTAGCTCTACACAAGTGAATACTGTGGGCAGATTAAATCAATAGTTGCAAGCAGAATTTAAGGTTCTGGCATTTCATGAAACACCATACCAACAGAGCTGGATATGTAGCTATCCTTCATTAATGAAGTACCAAAGAAACATGCTGAGTGATGTGCTATCTTTTTAATCATACTAGTACACAGGACTTAGAGAAAGCTATTTATTATCCATCCTGTTTTCATAACTGAGGTTTTCAGCTCAAGCAGAAGGACAGAAGATGCCAAGTTTTTCTCTTTTTTTTTTTTCTCTCTTCCTTCTGTTCTTCTAACTTTGTCTTGAAGAAACTGAAGAAACTTGAAGAAAATCAGTATTACTTCTCAAAAATTTACACTTCACTGGTGGTTTCTGTAAAGCAGCCAAAATTATCAGTTTTCACTGGGATCAACACTGGGAGGCTTGGAGAATGTTGGGATGGAGATCTTTCACAGTCTGTCTTGCAGACCAAAACAGCTACAAACATGCCTGAGGTCTACTTTTGTTTGGTAGAAGTAAATCAGCTATAGGTTGTAGACATAGAGGGAATTTCTAGCATCTCTTACAGGTCAATCACAGCAATAGGCAGTACTTGAAACTCAGTGTCACTCATGTTATTTCCCCTCTTTTTGGGTCGTGTTCCCTGGGACAGCATGGTAGAACCTCACAGCACAACTCCCTTTCCTCATGCCTAAAGTCCAATGGGGCATTGTCACTCAGCAGCAGCCCTGATCATGGTTCACCGCCCCCCAGACCCACAGTGGTACCTGGGCACTCGCTGCTGCACGGGCAGCCTGCTGCCACCACCCTCTCCATTGCTTGGAGACACCGGGAGAAAAGTCCTGGTATAGGTGCCACAGGTGCAACAGCTCTGTCCCCCACTGGTGACCTGGTGTAAAAGAAGACGTTTGCACGAGGCCTTTTTACTTTCAACTGCTCCAAATATAGGGCTTAATGCAGAAACAGGTTTTTTTGCAAGGTGTTTGTCACGTGCACCTGCTAAAGATAGGTTTAATATTGTCAAATATAAGCTTGTTCACAAGAGTGTGTTTTATAGAAAAAGCTAATTTTGAAAATCTGTAATATCTGGATGACTCATTTGTTCTTCTCAAGATTTGTCTTAATTTAGTGTAAGCCAGCAAAGATCTATCTGAACTGGTTTAGCTGTTCTCATATAATTTATTTTCTAATAATTCCTTGCAACTTGAGCGTAAGATTTTTTTGGCCTACAAAATATTTGGGCAGTATGTAGAGAGTTTTTTTTTATACTCACTTTACAGTATTATTTCTGAGCTGGAACTGAGGAAACTGACCATAAACTTTTGAAGACATTTGAAAAGAAAACTATAATGGTAAATGTCAGTGCTTACTGCTGCTCCTAGGGGCTGTATAGCATACGTATACTCTAGTAGTATAAATATTAAAATATACTTTTATTTACCTACAGTTATTTATAGCAATTGTGTTTATGCAAGATTCAGATGGAAAAGCTGCTGCAGCTGTGGCTACAGCAAACATCCCGCTGTGCTTAGGTGAACAAAATCTCACCATGCTGTAAGGCATTACCAAAGATACAGTACGTAAACAATGGATCAAAGTCCACCAAGTGTTCCCAGGCTAGGGAGTAGGAAATCCCTGCTTTCTTCCATTTCAAATGAACTCTAGACAAAAAAGTTGCAATTATCTAGGCAGCTTTAAGGAGATGAGTGAGCAGTTACTTTAGAAACAGCATGGGTGTTAAACATACACAGTTCAGGTGTTGCCTTCTGGCAGTTTTTGTGTGTTCTTCAATATTAATCTTTGTAATTTAATAGGTATAAATAGAGATCATAATTACCTTAAACAAAAATGCTTTTAAAGTTTTGTCTGGCACATTACTTTGCACTTTTCATTTAGACTGTAAACCATACAGACAGAATTGTAACCTTGGTGGGAAATATAATACTTGGTATCTTTTATTGTGCAGCAGTAAGCCTCACTGCTGAGGTAACGGCCAGAGCTATGAGAACTTCCACAAAACGCACTTTGGGTTATTTTAGTGATAGCCAGAGTTCAGACTATTTAGAAATAATTTCTTATTCTGACAGTCGGTAGCATATGTAAGTATTTTATGGAGTGGTCCAGTGGGATCTGGGGGAATTTATGAGATGCTATGTGCCATAAAACCAGCTCGCTAATTCATAAATAACCCTCTGAGCAAATAGGAATGAGGGAAACCATTGCCTAAGCCTGGAAGAAAAACATAAAATACACCGTAGCAGCATGTGTTGACTGACCGCTTCCCTCTACCCTGCCTGCTGTCACTGCTGGGCGATGCTGACACGCTTGGGCTCAAACATTGCCTGTGGACCCCTTGGATACACCAGTCTAAGTCTTGAAGGTGCCTTCCAGAACAAGTTTAAGACCCAGCCTCTCTCCTGAGGGACTGAGACTGCAAAGGCTTACCATTTCAGAGCCTTTAATTTGCATATGTGGATACAGCCACTGACTCACCTGCTGTAACCACACCGCCAGCACAAGCTGCTTGCAGGATCATGGCTTGGCTTAAGCCACTTCATGTCAAGAGATATGGGAAGAGTGGCAAACTAAGAAAAAGATAAAAATTCCCTTTCCGTGCAGCTGCTGAAATAGTGCCTGTTATAATTGGTCTGAGGGAAGGGAGTTGGGGTTTTTATGTGCTCCTGTAATTTATTCATTTGTTGTTGTTTCTAAGAGCTGAGGGCTGGGGTGTGTGGAGGGAAGCTCCAGAAGGCAAGTCATAAACAGAACAAAGCACCCAAAATGGGGCCAGTCCCTTTCTCCCTACCTTTTATTTTCTTCCTGCCAGTCGTGGCAACTCCTCAGAAGGAAAACCTTGTATCTGATTAGTCCCCTGCCACTCTTAGAATTTATTTTCCAAGGTTTGGGGTTTGGGGGGGTGTTGTTTTTTGGGTTGTTGTTATTTTTTTTTTTCCTCTGTTGCACACCCTTTGTGAAAAGGAAAATGCATTGCAAGGTTTGAAAGCCTAAGGCAGGGTTGGTACTTCCTCCTCTCACCTTCCTGCATCTGTTAACCTTCCCCACATGAGAAGTCTCTTCCTTAGATGTTTGGGGAGCAGCTCAGGCCAAAAGGAAGACAGGAGAAGCGTGGGTTTAATTTGGCTTATTGTTTATGGTAGGTTGCCTAATTTTAGGTGAATGGCCATTTGTTATATTAGCTGATGTGTATTTTGATATTGTAATTTGAATTAAAGGAGTCCTCCTGTGCCAAGATTAGCATCATAAAATGAAATAAAATAAATAAAAAGGGTTAAAAAAAACCAATCAGCCAGTCCAATTAAAATTGTGGCTGTCTGGAGCCATGGAAAAATGTAGCATAAACAGAGCTGCAAGATTTGCAGGGTGGAGCTGGCACTGGCAGTAAGGTGTACAGGTATATACCTGTCTCTCTGATTTGGCCCAAACAACCCCCAGTGTGCTCCTTTTTGGGATCAGAGAACAAAAGTCAGGCAATACTGCTGAACTGTGGGAGAAGCCAATTCGGAGAGAAAAAGTACCTGTTCAAACAGTCCCCTCTTTACTGAAACATCTCCTGTCTAAAGACTTTCAGCTCCTGTGCTTATCAGTTTATTGTCATGCTTTCTGGCAATTAGTGATCCACTTCACCCCTTGCAAGCTCACATCACTGCTGAGCTAAACTGACAAGATAAACTCGGTGCTTAAAATTCCATTTCCAGTAATAGAAATGTACCCCATCCTGTCATTTTTTTTAAGCGGACTTTTTTTTGAAGTTATACAAAATACCACCATATTAGATTAAGCCTGGAAGGCATGTATTTAAAGGGAGAAACCTGTATTGCTGAACAGTATGACAGCTTATAGTTTTCACGTTGTAGAATTTGCAAAATAGCTATTTTCTAATTGCCTTACCCACTTTACCTTTTGACTTTGGCGCTCAGATTTCTTTCTTTAATGTCTTTCACGATTTTTTATTTTTATCCTTATCTGTTACTATGTGTAATTAAGCCTTGAATCAGTAAACCACTTAAACATATTCCGCTGTAAGCCTGTGCTGTGGTTCTCTTGAAATCAGTGGGTATTAAGCTCTTGCTCAAGTGCTTCATTAAATCATAACCAAAATCTTTGTCCTTCAGTCTTACTTTGGGGATAGCGTGTTTCTTGTACCTGGCTCAATTCCTAGATCTTGTGTCAATATGGGCAAGCCAGGTTTCCTTATTGGCAGTGTTTTCTTTGGGGTTTTCTTCTGACTTTTAAAAAGCAAGTCAAAAGAAGGAGGAAACAGTCCTTGAACCAGATGAAATCTCGTTAGTGTTCAGATTCCAGATGACCGCATTGGCTCAGCTGGAAACAAAGCTGATTTATCGGGCAGAAGAGTGTCCCACACTCCTAACCACACAAAAAGCAACCGCTACCAGACGTGCTTCCCATCCTGTAGCACAACAGAAGTGCTGCTGGGTTCATAGCAAGACAGGTCTTTGTGTAAAATATGGTGTGTGCTGTTTTTTAACCAGCTCACAGCCAGCTTGCTTGAGGGTGGGACGGTTTATTGCACGATTCAGCCTCACAGGTGGCTTGACATAGCTGCCTCCCTGGGAGCTAGTGCCATGGTGTTCCACCTCTGAAGTGCAGATGCTTACAGAGGCAGACTGTGGTGGTGCATCTTGGACAAAACCTGCCCAAAATGAGTAAACGTTGGGAGAGTCTCTATGTTTGGAGCAGTCTTGGAGATCTATGGAGAGCCTGAATTGAGGCTTGGTCATTTCTTGAAAATATGTTCCAGCAGCATTTGGGTTCTAGTTGAGAAATAGAGCGCTGTCAAAGCTCAGTATCAGTCAGTTCCCTTCTCAAAACATGTCTTCCTTATGCTCTCCTTTATTGCTGTTCTATACATTGCCCTGAAAAGTAAGTGCTTATGAAAAAGACATACATATTCTCTTCCTTCTCATTTGAATTTGCTGTACGAACCAAGTCAGCAAATACACAAACGCTCTTAGAAACCAAGTCTTTCATGTAGGTAACTGGACTTTTTTTAAGAGGGCAGTCTGCCAAGGGGTGTCCAATATAAGCTTTTGTAGACAGCAGTTTTTCTACACAGAGCTGAGTTGACAGCTTTCCTCCTGGGATAATCACAATCTTCATTCTTCTGGGACAAAATTGCTTCTGACAGTATAAAACCCAGGACATCTTTGATGTAAAATCTGACTCAAACACATGAATGGTGAGACGACAGAGTCATCCCATTCAAGAGAAAATGTTAGTAGTGGAAGCGAGATCAGAGATGCCAGCTGAATTAATCGAACTGGTAAAATGTAAGGAAGTACCAGTCCATAAAGCTGCCTAATAAATCTGAGCTCACAGCTTTTGAAGTGAAGTGTCTTTGGACATTAAGCTGGGTGTCAGACTGGGAATGGGCACTCTGTGTGCGTAGTCCTGTCCTGTTGGTATATGCATGATGCGCTGTATTAAACGTTTTGAATGTGCATTTTTTCAAAAAGCCCGTCTGAATCTCTAGTGCTTGTTGACACAGCGTAAATACTCGGCGGTGTGTTGTTCTCCCTCTCACTTCCTTCCTTCCCCTCGTTTGGGATGTGGAACCCCAGGGAGCTGCTGCCTCGCCGTAGGGGAGAACCTGGCAGGTTTGGCTGTTTCCTCAGCCTGCCCTCTGGATGGCAGAGGGGTGGTAGGTACTACGTGCCCTGAAATATCGGCTGCTTTGAGTTTGTAAAGGCGATTGTGGATTTTTTTCAGGGAAGGATGCAGAATATCAAGATGAGTATCGGCCAGCAAACGTTTGGTAGGGGTAAAAGGAACAAACACTGCTATGTTTTCCTTAGTCCTCCATGGATTTTGAAAATCTGCTGGCTTGCTCTGTCAGGGAATTTCCGTGGGTGGTGTGGCCGTCACCAGAGGACTGTCAAGGCTCTCCCTCCTCTAGCCCAGCGGAGGGAAGGCTGCGCTCCTGGAAAGCAGGACCCACAGAGGAGGTTCTTTGGATGTCTCCTTCCCCAGCTCCATCCACAGACCCATGGCTCCATGCCACTGCTCGGCCTGCTGTGCCACAGATACAGCCGTGACCTAGATTTTGTGTGAGTCACCAGAGCTAAAGTCCACATTGCTACAGCCGCTTGCACGAGCTGAGGCGTCCCTCTGGGCACCACACGCTGCCCCAGCTACAGTGTTCACCGCTGTTACAGCGTTTTCACGCTAGTTTGTTGCTGCACTAACCTGGGTCCCTCTTACATCTGTGTCGCTCTGGCATGAGGAGGCGACTGAATTCTGCCCACGTGGTGTGTGGCAGCGCCTGGTCATGGCTGGGGTCACTCCAAGGAGAGCTCACTCCCACACACCGCAGTCCCAGTGTGGGATGTAAAGCTTAATGAAGGGACTGAAGAGGGTGTAGTCTGGGGGGCAGGACACTTTTCTCACCCTCGCTGTGACTGCAAGCGCCAGGCAGCTCTCCCAGCCCTGTGCGAGTGCAGGTTTGCTTCTGCTGAGCTGAGGGGGGCTTTGTGGTAATGAAGTTGCAGTTAAACGAGACGGTAATCGTGGCTTCTAACGCAGGAATATTCACGGCAAGGACATCCTGAATGAGCCTGGATTTAAAGCGTCGTTCGCTTTAAAAGACTGGGGAAGCGAGCTGGATGTTTCAAACCCGAGAGGCAGAGGGAGCAGGGACGTTTGTGCTCCCTCAGCCCCCGAGCGCAGGGGAAGCTGGGGCTGGCGGGAGCGCGGGCGCGGCGGGAAGCGGAGATGGCGGCGGGACGGCAGGTGGCGCCAGCGCTCCAGGAATCCGCCGCCGCCGCCATGTTGCCCCCGGCTGCCGGGCGCCCCGTCTCCGCGGCCTCGTAAAACACGCCGCTCGCTGTCGGGTTTAGATGGGCTGCAGGGTCATCCCGCTGCCACGCAGGTCGCTTTCTAAGCCACGAAACGCAAGGAGCAGCTTCAGCTTTGGGGTGTGCTCGTATACCTAAAATAAGGAACACTAGGCCTCTCCCTGCTGCTCACCTGGCAGCAGGAACGAAATATCGAATGGCCTGCACGCTCCTAGAAAATGTTTCAGACGCTTTTCTACTTTGTTTTGTTTTCGCGCTCACTTTTCTTTGTGCTATTCTGCATTTTGCCACACTTTTCTTAGCATGTATGTAAGACTCCTTTAGAAAGGTGTGGAGGTGTGGAGCCCCCACCATAAGAAGGACATGGACCTGTTGGGGCGAGTCCAGAGGGGGCCGGGAAGGTGACCAGGGGCTGGAGCCCCCTCCGATGGGCACAGGGAGGGAGCTGGGGCTGTTCAGCCCGGACAAGAGAGGGCTCCGGGGAGGCCTTACAGCGGCCTGCCAGTGCCTAACGGGCCTACGGGAGAGCTGGAGGGGGCTTTTGACAAGGGCCTGTGGCGATGGGACAAGGGGGAATGGCTTTAAGCTGAAAGAGGGCGGATTTAGATTAGATACTGGGAAGAAATTCTTTGCTGTGAGGGTGGTGAGGCACTGGCCCAGGCTGCCCAGAGCAGCTGTGGATGCTCCATCCCTGGCAGTGTCCCAGGCCAGGCTGGATGGGGCTGGGAGCAACCTGGCCTAGTGGGAGGTGTCCCTGCCCATGGCAGGGGGTTGGAACTAGATGGTCTTTAAGGTCCTTTCCAACCCAAATCATTCTGTGATGATGAAAGGCCAGACAGGGAAAAGCCTGCAGAAATGACTCAGACTGATGAGGCACACACGGATTTCCCTATTTCTGGCAATATTTGTGCAGCAGGTCTTGAAGTCCTACTGACTTCCCTAAGAAACATCTGCTCCTCAAGTGTGCTCGGTTCCTTGCTGCTTCTACCTTCCATCTGCGGGAGCATGGTAGAAGCTCCCTGTTCTCTCTACTCATAGCAAGTACAAAGCAGCCCCTGTCTCTGTGGTTCAGCGCAGCATCTAAGCATGCAAGTAATTTCATCCCCATTCAGCAAAAGACTTAGCCACATGCTTATGTTTAATTATGTACTTAAACCAAAGACTTGTGAACTTATATTCTGGTCTCATGCTGGACAGCACAGAACTTAATGAGATGCTTAAACTTAAATAAGTACTCAATGATTTCCTGGATCAGGACCTAAATAGAAGATTGCTCTACCTGATATTTAAAATTAGATTATGTTTAATTTTGAAGTCAGGGCACTTCCTTGAAGTCACATCGATTTGCCATAAATAGTTCTTGGAGGCAATGCCCTTGAGGTCTAATCCAGGCCCCTTTGATCAGACTCCTATTGACGTCAGTGGATTTACATCAGGTCCTGAGTCCCTGTAGAGGACAGGGAAGGAAGGAAGGAGGCAACTGAGATCACACCCTGTTGCCTGACACCCCCCCCCACCCCCCCCCCACCCCCCCCCCGAGTGACACTGGTGAGAGCCAGCAGTGAAGGCTATCAGCCTACTGTCCCACAGGTGGGAGAAGATGGCAAAAGATTGGCAGGGTGGCAGGAGTGGCAGCGTTACGCTCTGTAGAAGCCAGGGTGCCTGAAAACGATGCATCCCACCCATCTCCTCTTTCACCCCCATGCCCCAAATAGATAATGGAGCGCAGAAGGTGAATTAAAAGATGTCCATTTCATTTGTGCAGACAAAATGTCCTGGTCTGCTGCACGTTGCGTTTGCTGTTGGGATTAGGCAGGACTGACTGACTGCTGACAAGCTTTAAACCAGGATGGTGACTTCTGTGTCAGAAGTCCAGAGCTGAGTGCTGCCTGTGTAATGCGAGTCTGTAACTATGGTTCTCCAGCACAAACACAGCTTTCGAAGAGCTTTTAGCTTTATTTTCTTTAAAGAGGTGAAATGGATAAATCAACAAATAAACTGAATCAGAACATAGTCATAAATTTGTACAGATTTACATGCCTCTAGATAGTAATATATCTACTCTCTCTAGGAAAGAAAAAAAAAATGAGTTTATGTTTTGGTTTTAAGTGTGTGAATGGGATACTGGAACTGTCTTAAAACACACCAAGTACATCTCAGTGAAGAATTTGCACAATCGTGTGCTGGGATGTTCGGTCTTTTTCTTCATGCAAAGCATCTATCCACCAGAAAGGGGAAACAGTCTCATTTAATTTGCATTCCAGGTTACTAAGGAATTCCTTCGTTTGTTGCAGTAAGCCTGTGCAGTGTTTTGCTTAACTACAGAAGCCAGAGGCAGATTGTATAATTCCCATTTCCTGATTATATGACATACATAAGTGAAGGGGCAAAACTTGGACAGCTCAGTTTACAATTGGATGCAGAGTTAAAAGGGCTGTTTGCAAAATAAGAGCTGTGAAGGGAGAGTGTCTTCTAAGACCAGCCTGTTCCCACCTCCTGTCCTGATATTCTCCTGAAGGATCCCTTCATTTACATCTCCAGTTTGTCATACAATTAGGTTGAAATGTAGCTATGTTTTATTGACGTGAATATGTTTGTGGTGTATTTTAAGCTGCAGTTGGTGCCTGATGCAATCTGGTTCTTATCTTCATCTTACAGCTCTGAGACGCTGGGGAAGAGCAGAAGCTTTTCTCTGGGACCAGTCCCTGGAAAGTTTCAGGAATAAAACTCCTGGGATCACTTTTCTGAATGGATCCAGTTCCATTTGTGGCAGTGTCAGCCACACAAGGCCCTTTTCCCTGCAGTTTACCCTCCAGTCCGTTCCTCAGCTTTTCCTCCCTGTTTTGAGGGACAATTCCTCTCCTTTCCTCCATCTGCAGGGATTTTCCTTCTTTTTACTCTTTCTTGTTTCTGACACTTCCTCCTCTCTTTATTATATTCTTTCTCTTTTCCTGGGTCTTTCTAACCACCTTCAGCATCACCTTCCTCACCTGTTTGGCTATGTTTTGTTCTGCAAGAAGAAATGTATTCCCTTCTTCCACAGCCTTCAAAAGCTATTTGCAACCTCTTCTTACCCCAGTCCCCCACCCACTGCATGTCAGGCACCAAAAGATAAAATTTAAGCCATCACTCATCCCCTCAACCCGGTAGAGTTGGCAGTTTCAAAGCAGATTTCCCCCTCCTTTTCCCTAGCTGCCACCAGCAAGAAAGCAGCAGCTAGCTTCTCTGCAGCTTTTTCTCCTGGCTGCCTTTCCCTCTTTGCTCTGACCAAAATAAGCACCAGCTCACTGCTGATGGTTGTCCTAGCAATGGCTAGTGCAACTTCTCTGTTTATCCTGCTGCTTTGTCCCCTGGTCTTACTACTGGAAACTAAAAATTTAGAAGACAGAAGCCCCTTGCAGTGCAAGTGAAATAACTTTGTCCCTAAAAGGCTTACATCTGTTTTGCCATTGAAAAGACTTGATTTTCTGAGTTCATAATTCTTCCCTCCCACCCCAAGTATTTTAATCAGCAAAAGCATCAGTTGTCAGATGCTTGTAGAAAGCATATGCTAGGGCAGGGTTTGCCTGCACGACCTGAAATCCTCTTTTGAACTTAGGTGGATGTAATTTGGAAGTGTCATACTCCAGTTTCTCATCATGAGTCTCAAACACAGATTTTGCATCTCTGTGCTTTTGCAAAATCTGAAACATGGCTGGCAGCACCTGGGGTGAAGCATTAGGAGAGAGGGCTGAGCCGGAAGCTTATGTCCAAACAATGCGCAGCTTTAAAAATGTTCAATGCAGGGGTTGATTCCAAATGTCATGGCTCAGGCCCATCTCCATAAAGAACAAGGGAGAGAAATTAAATACCCTGTTCCCTTAGCAGACCAAGATACTGTGCTATTTTGTAATGATAACAAAAAAAGACCAGTGGGGCCAAACTACATCTTGGCTGTTCTTTGTCCCTGTAAGTAATACAGAAATACAAAAATCAGATGGGATGAGCAAATTTTATGCTGTAAGGCAAGTGCAGATGTCTCCTCCCAAAGGAGGAACTCTTTGCAGCTGGTGGCTATACGCTGTTTACTGTGGAGCTGCACCAGCTCTGCGAGAGGGGAAAGGGACCTGCTCCTCAGCATCCCAGGCCAAGGATCGACTGGGGGCACTTTCTGGACTCTTAAGTAGCCATGCCCTTTGTTTCCTTACATTTTTCCCCTTAGCTTATTTAAAATATATCTAATTCTCCTTAGCTTATATATATATGTATATATATATATATATAAATATTATATAATCCACTTTGCAATCAAGCCTGTAGTAAACTGTGCAGGAAAGCACGATTACAGGTATGGTATAGAGCAGCCTTTCCTGAAGTGCAGATGCTTTTCCATTAGACCTCCACAAACAAGGCAACGGGTTAAACGTGGTTTGCAAAAGAGTCTGATGTTCAAGCATAGGAACTTGGCAGCCCTGAAAGCACAGGGTTGTGGTCCCTTGAACAGACCAGAAGTCCAAGATATGGGCCAGCAGTTCTGAAGTCTGCAGAAGGATGGAGGCACCCCCAAAAAAGTGTTATTTAAAACATGCCCTTCAGCTAGCTGTACAGGGCGCTGCAGGAGAAAATACACCGTGCTGCTGTTGCTTCACAGTCTTACTGTTTGTATCTCAAACCTTACTGTGTGTTTCAATCTGGGGCTCCAAAACTTGCTAGAAAACACTTTGTCTGGTGTGTTCTGCAGCATGGGATAACTATCCCATTGCTATGGAGCAGAACGAGGCAGTTCTGCTCTAAGGCTCTGTTTTTTGCAGACATTGATTTATGAGGCACTCGGGGTGTGGCGGTGGGAGGGATGCCAGAAGATGGGTGTAAGGGGCTGCAATGCGAGCAGGCAACTCCTGTTCAGGGGCCGGCAAAGGGCTGGTCCCAGTGCCTGCAGACAGACGTATGGCTGCAGGAAGAGACATTGTTGTGGAGGTTGCCCAAGTCAGCCCTGGCTCAGGCTTGGCTTCCTACACACATGGTCTCGCTGCAGCTCTGCCGGTGCTGCTCCCCTCAGTGCTGGCACCTTCCCTCCCCTCCCCTCTGGCTCCTGTGCTGTGTAGAGAAAAAGGTTCTGTTTCTTGTTCTTTTGCAATACTAGTAGCACTTGGTTCAAATTTAATTTTCTTCTTTCCAACAAGCGTTTTTTGGCAGTGCCTTCTTTGCCCTTCAGCTGTTTTAAATGTTTATTTCTCATTTTGCACATGTTTGACAAAGACAGCACTTACACAATTCCTCTCTGAATAATTCCCTTTCTCCCTAGAGCCAATAAAGAGATTATAAAATGAGACACTGCCTTCTGTGTTAAGCATCTAGGTTGCCCGTCTTGTTTCTCTACTCTAAAGTCAGTGCTGGGATATGAAACCTTCCAGTTAATTATCTCATCCAAACAAGTCACCGGTGACTAAATGACCAAGTATTTCCTTTAAGTTCTGTATTATTTATATTTAATCCATCGATTACCCAAAGAAATAGGTTTGGAACAAGCCCCACTGTACAGGAAAAAGGGTTTTAACAGAGAAAATCTGAATATTTAGGGTAAAACAGTCTCAAGACTTATTCCAAGCTTAATCCAAGATTAAAGCTGATCTAGAATGAGAGACTCATAGAAGTATAGAATAGTTTGGGTTGGAACTAAAGTAAAGTAAAGGCCATCTAGTCCAGCCCCCCTGCAATGAGCAGGGACATCTTCAACTCGACCAGGTTGCTCAGAGCCCCATCCAAACTGACCTTGAATGTTCCCAGGGATGGGGCATCTGCCACCTCTCTGGACGACCTGTTCCAACAGGTTATTTAAGTATTATTTGTTATATATATTTGTTAAGTATAATTTGTTAGAAATTATAGCAATGAAATAGTGGAAGGAATGGGCCATCTTTCCGTCCTATAACTCCCATCTGCCCACACACACTAATACTTCATGTTGACCCTGTAAGTCAATCTGGAATTCAGTGTTATAACAACTCCTCATAACACTTTCCAGGGGTTTTAAATGCAACATGAGGGCTGCTTTCTTTTTCACCACTAACTTCACAAACTGTAAAAACAGTCATCATATGAGTTATGCATCTTGGGAACTGTAGATCTATTACCAGGGCCACATCTATGGAATTGATTTAATTCACTAAAGTCTTTGTAAATTTGGCAAAATTGTTCTGGTTTGTAATTCTAATCTGAACCAATAACTCACATTACAGTAAACAACTACTGCTTTTCTCCTCTCTGCAAATTGAGTTAGATGCACCCGCTATTTGACTACTACTTTAATTTCTTTGGAGTGTAAATCTTCCTTTCCCCGGTCATGAATGCTTGAAATCTGCAGCTGCCTTGTTTGTCACATTACAAATATGGGCTGAAATCCTGCCATTGGCAAAACTCTCCTGAATTTCACTAGACCCAGGTTTTCCCCCACAGGATACTTTCGTTCTTCCGCCATCTATCTAACTAATTGCTATAATGAGATTTGCAAAGGGCAAGCATAAAAGTCAGCTGTAAAGTCCAAAGTGAGCTATTACCTGAAATTCACTTTCCATGAGTATTCTCACGGAGAAGGCTGGAGCGCTGAAATGTAAAGGGAAAATTAACACAACAGTCCTGCAAACATCATTAAGTCCAAACTCAGGTTAGAGTTCAAATTACCTTGCAAAGAAGGAATTTTTTGTATTTCAATATTGTTTCAGCTCTGCAAATTTCATACTGAAAAACTGTCCATGTAAAAAAAAAAAAAAAAAAAAAAGAAAAAGGGGGGAAACGTATGGGTGACGTGACAGAGTTTGCCAGCCTCTCCGTGCACCTGAGAATAATAGCTGTGAGCGTTTCCCTCCAGCCCCCAGAGTGATTTGCTGCTGAGCAGGGATGGGCAGCACCCCACGAGCCCTCCCTGTGGCTGCGGTCCCCTGCACCCCTGGGCACTGCGCACCTGCTCGGATCCTGGCTTCCCGTGGGATCCTGGTGTGGTGTCTGCAGCCACAAGGAACTCAGCAGTGATGATTTTCACAAACCCCCAAACCAACCGCTTTTCGCAACACATATTCAGGATGTCATCTGCTGCTTTTGCTTCAGAACACTTTGACATTAAATGATTGACTCGGTCATACCTTAGCCAAGAGGAAACTGAGCCTTTCCTTACGCTGAGATCTGGCATCCACTTCTATCTTGTCTTATTTTGAGTACACAGAGACCTTTAGCTAGTCAGCTGCATTCCACAGTAGAAACCATAAGCCTGGTATAACTTTCCATTTAACGATGCAGGTTTTTATTAGGATATTTATCAACTCCAGAACCAAAGTGTTTACCCTGATCTAAGCATGTGTAGCTCAAACCTGTCTGGCAATCGTTGTCTTGGCCTACCAGGCCCTTCATTTTTGCAACAGGAATGTTTGGCTCCAATTTAATGATTTCCTCTATGAACCCTGAGCTGGCAGACGGGAAAAAAAGGTCGTGTTCCTTGGCAGGCACTGCAGGCATCTTCTCGAAGCTCTGCATCGCGCCTCGGTGCGTCACCGCAACACAAATCACTGTGATGGATCTGTGTCAGGAGCCTGGCATGGGAGTTGGTGTGTTCCTCCTCAGCTAACAGATTCCTCCACTAGATCAGAAATAAAGATACTCAGGTGACCAGAGCTAGATCAAACTAAAATAATCTGCTGAATGAGTGCTTTGTCAGCAGCTCTTTGTCTCTTATGATTGTGCTCTGGCTTTGCCAAGCGATAGTAGGTCTGGGGACCTCAATTAAAGGAGAAATCACTGAAGCAGGTGGCTAAAATATACAAAGCGAATGTGTTTTCCTCTGTAAGTCCACAGGCTTATAGAATAGCGGTGGTCAGAAAAAGCATTAGATAACTGCTTTTGTTAGAAATTGCATTCCAAATTCTCCATTCTATCAAAGTAATAGTGGAGTAATACTCCCTTCCTAAATCTGTCAGTGAACTTGAAGCAATACATGGAGGTGCTCACAGCTAAATAAAGAAAGAGTTGAGCTTTGCTGGATTTCGTGGCTCATCACTTTGCTGTTTCACTGGTTTGTAAAACGTGCATCCTAGATGACCCAATGATTTATGGACCAAACTGAAAATCAGAATGGACATCTGCTCCTTTCCCTCCCCTCTTCTGTCTGCAGGAAAGCATGATAAAAGTGTTAGTGTTTGGGGCAGAACTGTCAGCTGAACAAACGTGTTAATATGAAGGTGGAAAGGCAGCGCTTGGTATTTCTAGAAAGCTCTGAAGGGTGAGAAGCTTTCCTGATGATAAAATACAGTCAGGGGGATGTTTTAATTGGGAAAAGTATAGCACTGTCAAGATCTTAAGTCCTGGTTGTTCGGTATCACAGCACTTGTGTCACTCTTGGAAAGAATTACCCTATCCGTCCTCATTCTGCAACATAAATAAGGCAGCAGTGGCTTCCTTCGCTTTCCTTACTGTATTCCCAAATTTTCTTCTAGTATTTAGATTGGGACTTGGGATTCCTCCTCCTGAATCTGTGGGTATGTTGTAAAGAATTGAATGAGGTAACATGTGGCTTTCCTTCTGGGAACAACTTCCAAATGCTGAAAACACGAAGCTCTGGAATGATGTCCTAGGGAGAGTGAGTAGAAAATGCTGCTACTTGGGCCTCTTACAAATCAGGTGGACAAACCATTTGAAAGCACAGGGCAGGGAACACTTCTACCCTGGCATACTCTGAGGCTGTGAAAACACCTAATTGTCTGTATAAGTAAAACATCTTGTGATGAAGCAGTATTCAAATTTATTCATATCCAGACTTGTTTCTCCTTCTTAAAAATGAATAAGAATACTAATGCCGGCTCAGTTCCAGCACTTAAAATTTTTCATATCTATATTTATGTTTTATAGTGCATCAGAAATATCAGATCCTGGTAGGTATATGTATTTAAAAAGCCTCAGTAGCTGTTTGAGAAAGCATATGTTCTTTTTGAAGACGCATAGTTAAAACGCTGCATGTCAGATAGTTCATTCTTGGAAAGGAAAGTGTCTTGCTCCAGTGAGCTGCCATTAGTAGCAGCTGTGTTATTTGCCTTGAATTGTTATGGCATGGTAACAAAGGTTGTATTTATAAAAACCTCTGGTCTCATGGGCAGTCCCTCTGGTTTCTAAATTCTGCAGTGATGAAGCCAGTTCTCTTAGGTGTATGACTATTGAGTGGAGCTGGTCTGATACCTCCCTAGTAGTCCGGTATGATACTTACAGAAATCCATGAAAAACTGGTTTTGGTGCAGACTCAAGCAAAGCTGCCATCTGATGTCAACCAGACCATCAGCATGGTGTGGTGGCAGTGGCCGTGTTACCTCCTAAAGCACCCCAGTGGTGCCCTCCAGACCCATGACCATCTTCTGGTGAGAAATGGCAGCCTCTGCCTTGCCCCCAGGGAATCTGGTGCTGGCAAGCAGGACATGGCCAGGGGCCATGAGGGCCAGCTCATTGTCTCACCTCTTCCTTTGGCCATTGCTTTCTCCTCCCCAGCCAAGTGGGACCCACTGTGGTCCTGAGAATGTCGTACTGTGGTTGGACAGGGGACAAAATGGTTCTTCTCCTGTTTTTAATCTTGTCTTTGCGTACTGTCTGTGCTTATAAAATTCAGACAATATTCATAAGGAAACGTCCAAAATGGAAAAGTTAAAAACTTTGTTTTGAAATTCCTCAGGTTTCTTCACTTGAAACAAGTGATGGGCTTGACACTGACTTGCACAAAAAAAGCTAGCTGTCCAGGAAGTTTTTTGTCACCAGAGAGATTAATATGAAAATATTTGGCTATCTATGTGCAGCAGTTTCTGCATTTCTGAAAGCAAATAATGTATTTGAGTAAGCATTTGCTATTCAAAAATGACTGCTAGGTGAATTCAGATTCTTCAGACTTGAATTTGTCAGAAAAACTTATAGTTTTAGAAGCGTATGATTTGTGACAGCATCTGCAATTTTCTTCTGGCAACAACTTACAGCTGTTTGTGGTAACCTGGCCTAAAATCATTGCTTGTTATAAGCTTAATAAAGCTGATGTGCAGCTTGTTTTCTTTGCATTTGCAAACCAGCAGACCAGCTACGTTCTTTAATATTACATGGATTTTCCATCTGGTCTCAAAAGCTTTGGTAACATTAGGTTATGGTTTTCATATTCCCCTTTCTCACTGAGGAGGTTTAGCATAAGCCATTCCTCTTCTGTTGTAGGCATAGCAGGTGCAAGATGGTTATTCGATTTAAATTCTAGTGTGTGTGTATATATATATTTTATTTTTTATTTTAATTTTCTAGCTCTCCATCATTCTCTTTCCACTGCCTCACTGCAGCTCTGTAATTGATTTTCCTGTCAGCTTCATCACTCCCTTGGACTTGCAGTAGTGACATTTGCTCCTAGACAGACAGCTATCAACTTTTTAGAAACAGCACCCCCATGTTGACTTATCTGGTTGTACTTGTTGGAACAGCTCTGTGGCGTTTTTTCAAAAGTTTAAGGAATTGGTTTTGAAATCATGGCTTGGCAGAGAGTAAACCAAGAAAGGATGCCCAGACGAGAATGAGTCTGTCAGACTCATTTTCTCCTTGCTTTTAATGCTGAATTTATTTTGTCAGCTTCTCAAGGAAGTGGAACATACAGATGTTTGATACTTAGCTGGAAGCTGAAATTCATTTACATTCCTCAGAAAAAAAGAAAATCAAACAAAGCCTGATTCGCTTCTGACCATCCTCTGTGTTTTCTGCTGACCAAAACCAGGTCCAGTCAGGGAAGTATGGTACCCCGTTGTCCTGATAAAGTCACCTAAGATTGGATTTGAAGGTTACTGGAAGAGCCTGGATATTTAATTGAAATAAAATATTGTAGCTCCGTGAGACTAAATGACTGTGCTGGCCCCTTGTGCTGAAGTGATATTAGCCTTATTGAATACATATGTTTCTTCCCTTCCCACCAGAGATGTGCTCATTGAATCACCTTGGGGACTTTTTCCCTGTGTCTCGCGTTATCTGTCACCTTTCACCCTCTTTCTTGTTGTATCTTTCCAAAGATTATTAGATTTCCAGGACAAAGTTTAGTTAACTTTTCCCCCTTTCTTGTAGGACACCTCACATGCCTTTGGGTGCCTTGCAAGTAAAGTCAAATTCAACGCCACCGTGTTGCCTTCTCCATGTAGACAGCAGGACTGAGCAGCAGTCACTGTGTTTATGGTGGGACACTTCTTGGGAAGGCAGATGGGTCTTCTGGATCTCTGAAAACTTCTTTGGGTTGTACATAGAGATAAGCTACTGTTATATGCCACCCAAATAAAGTAGCCATTATATATTTGCTTAGATATTTATAACCTCAGTCTGGCATCAGTGTATATTAGCAAACCAGTGTGTCTCCTGGAGCTGGCAGGGCTTTTTATGAGCTGGTTTCCAGGCAGAAATGTTTCTGAGGCAGGTAGGAAAGTGAAAAAGATGATAGTTCCTATAGGAAGACGGTCTCGCTAAAGGTCAAGCTCCTTTGAAACGATAGTGCAATGTTCAGTGCCATTAATTCCTGCTCACAACTCTGAAATAAAATATTTCTGTGTTTTCTTCCTATGCCAAGGCCCAAGTTGCTGGTTGAAATTGATACAGTAAATCATAATATTAGAAAAAAATATCCTGTTCCATATATACTTCTCTTTAATGGCATACGATTAGGAACAAAATAGGAAAAAAAGATCATATTTCCTATCCCTTATCTGCAAAGGTCTTCACTCCGTTAAAATGACTAACATTTCCATATGGACTCCAGCTGCTGAATGCATAACTGAAATAGAGATATAGGGCATAAATAACCAGCAAGATCATTTTCTAAAATGCAAACCATTAACCTCCAAAACTGGTCATGGGATAAACCCTGCAAAGGAAAGGAAGAAAAAAAAAAAAAAAGTAGCACAGGAAGTTTCAAAAACAGATTTAAGAAACAGGTTCTCCTAATATTTGTCTGCTAGTGATTTTCCACATAGGCGATGGTACAGGGGTTTCCACAAGGCAGGCAGAGCTCCCTGCCACCGTGACTTCAGCAGGATGGTGGAGAACCCATCACATACCAAGAAACAGAGAAAGCTGAAAACTGGGGCACACACGACTCAAAGTCTTGCTCAACAGCTTAACACATGATTCAAAAATTCAAATCAAGTCGAGCACAGAGGCTTTGTCAGGAATGTTTTTTCTTATCCTTTTGTGAAACCTAAATGTTTTCCAGATTCAGAGACTTCTCCCTTAGAAGAGGACACCTAAGTAAATTCCAGCATTTTTAACCAGGAAGTTTTCACAGCATTCACCATGCAAATACAACTCCAATTTGAATTAGGAGAATGTATGGAGATGCATTTGGTTTATGAATCTTTTATTTGAATCTCTTTTCAGTTATAGGATTCTTACATTGCCATATTCTATCATTGTAGATTTAATGTTGAAAGGTATAAAATCTTTTGATTTAAAGCTTTATCGTGATTCTTCTAAAGCTATGGTATCACATATGTGTTATACCTTTCCAGCATACCTGCTACATAACTTACAAAGCTATATAAATCAGATTTTTCACTCTCAGATTTGTTAAATGAAAAAATTCATCCTTTCTACTGTCCTTTATAAAAATTAAATATTTTATATTAGTTTCATCTTTTCCAAAATCTAGACATACTTGGCCTAATTCAGAAAAGTTGTTGCTTAAACTCTTAGCTGCCACAGAGTACTTGCCTATTTTTAGAACGAGAGTCTGATTCCAGTACCTATTTTGTTACTGATGCTTTAATTGTAACCACTACATAAAGCACTCAGGATCTGCAAATAGCAGGAAAGTTTGTTTAGAAGTAAATGGGAAACGTCGTATTTGTCAGTGCTATGGGTGCTGTCTTCAAGTGATAGATTACTTCAGACAACTGTGATTATGCTGTAGAAGAGAATATATTTGCTGTAGTGAGAGAGTTACCTTTCCAAGGTCAATATTTTCCCTTATGCTCTGTACAGAACCTGAAGAAATCCTTTGTGCACGCCCTGTAATTTAAAATTTTAAAGAAATGTTGACAGCAAGAAATGCATTTCTGCTGCCTGCTGGTTTTGCATGTCAGTTAATCTCTATTAGCAATACAAAGTGTTTAAGGTGAGTGTCAGACTCATTTTAGACCCGTCAATCTTCAGTTAAGGAAATCTTCAGTGTTTGGTTTGGGTTTGACTGGTTTTATTAATTTACTTGGTCACTTGTTTGGAAACAAATCAATACTTTTAGGGAACAAGCTGATACACACGATTAACAAAGTGCCAAAAAATAGATTGCCAACTACTGAAAGGGCATACAGCTTTTTTCGAAGAAGGGACGTGTGTGCTTTGGCTTTAAAACACGTTCTCCTAACAATTTTTTGATCCAGAAGGAATAAACATTACTTCATAGCTGGCAGATCCACGTCATGATTATCTGTAAGAAATCACCTCTCCAGTCCCACCACAGAAGAGCGTGGCTGGGCATTATGGAACGCTGTGAGAGCCTTTGATGGGAAGACGATAGATGCTTATCCTTGCCGTGACAGCCAGATTTATGAGCATCATATAAACAAACCTGAGGAGGCCTTCACCACCAGTAGATAAAGAAGGGTAGCTCTGGTTTGCTCCCAGAGCAAAAAGTCTGAAGGCAATATAATAAGCTGAATTCTGCTACATGCTGAGCAAGGCCTTCCCTGTTGAGTAATTAAGAGAACATACAAAGAGTATGTTTTCCTCTGTGAGATTAAGGGATCAGAGTCAATGCGTGCATGGGACAGACTTTCCTGCCGCAGCAATCAGCCTGAGTCAGTCTTGCAAAACCGCAAACACAGTCATGTCTTCATAACACTCGGTGCAATTGCATTCCTCCTGGAGTGAAACCCCTCAGGTTTGGGACAGTTTTTGGTTGCTAAATAGTCACAGACCTTTCACTGAGAAGGCTGTCTCCCTGTTCCTCCCAGGCATGGTCTGTGCACTGTCAGCTCCAGTGCAATGACAGACCACAAAATCTGCTTTGAGGACTGAAGAGAGATTGTCCCCGAGATACTGATTATCAGACTGATTCAGGGCACCATGCACAACCTCCAGCTTCAGAAGTGACCAGGCAGCATATATGACATTCTCATGTATGTATATACACACACATGCACACACATATATATGTACAAAGGCATGCATACATATATAACAAATACATTAGTTCTGGTTATTTAGCTGCTAATTGTATGATTAGCAAAGGACACTGCATTAAATTAATCCCTTGTGTAAGCACATTGTTTTTTGTGAAGTTATACCAGCAATAATTATGGGCCCGTTCATTTCCCCCAGCTTTCCTATCTGATTAGGGAGAGAAAAGAGGTCTCCAGCCCAATTAAGCATTCCAGCTGGGAAAAGTGTGAATTTTGGAGGCCGTTCTTCTCTCCAACTTGGCTGTCTCCTTCTTAATTATTATAAGCATATTAGTTACAGTAGTTTGTTTTGGAAGGTAAACAGAAATAAAACATTATGAAAAGTGATACAGTAGCAGAGACCACAACTATGTCTAACTCTGTCTGTGGATGCCCATAAATGTCAATATTTTCATTAGATGACTGGTGTTCTTACTGAAGTGGCCAGCACTGTTCCAGTAATTCATTATTTTCTCTCTTGTTCTCCTTTGAATATGAGCTGCCTCCTGCTGTTTGTGCATCTAGTCCAATATGGTGGATTGCTCACAGCATCTGAAATACCCTCCCATCGAGATCAGGAAACAAATTAAAGATTTTCCCCCATTCACAAGAAACCATGCTAGGAAAGGATTCCCAAACAGAGCACCTGGAAAGCAATCTTTTCTAATTTTGATTGACAGCGATGGCTTAAATATGTCAAGATCCTACCCATCCCATCCAGTAGGCGGTAGGGTTGCCCGTGTTGTAGGCACCCTGAATCCAGCAAGGCTGGATGTGTGTGCCTGCACTGCGCAGGGCAGAGACTGGGTAGAAAGCTCCTTCTGGAGTCTCATTCAGCAGCAGCACTGGCTTCAGTTCCTTTGGGAACTTTTTAAATTTTCCTTTTCCAAACTTTGCCAGAGTTTGTGGCGCTCCTTAAACTCACACTGAAATTGCCTGAGTGACTCCCCAGCCTCAGCTGCTGGAGGTATTTATGAGCATGAATTCAGTTGTGCTTCGTGCATTTTTTAAATGAAAGTGCTAGTTTCGCTGACATCAATCTATCCATGGTTTTGGTATCTAAGGGTTTCAAGGCAGAAGATTTCTTATAGAAGTAAGATTGTAAAAATACATTGCCGTGATTAAGAAAAATCCACTCTTAAAAAAATAATTATCTTTCCCTTCAAGCTGTAATCAATTATAAACACAGGAGTTCAAATATCAGTTCAATACAGTGTTGCTATTTCTAGGAACCTGTAGCCTCAAGTAACATCCCCAAAAAGCTTAATACAGTCTAACTAAAATGTGCTTGGGTGAAAAAAAAAAAGGTCTAGGAAAATTTCAGTCATTTCTACAGTACCTGCAAAGCTTGAAATTCATTCCTGTAACAATAAGCAAATCGTAGAGGAGTCTTACTATAATTAGAACCAATATTTTATGTATATGTCATGTCACGTCTTGTCACTTCAGGAAATGGCTGGGTAGGTTGATAGACTGATCAATTGCTCAGTCATACAGGAGTCTTGACAGACCCTACCCTGTGTCACCAAGTGTCAGCTGCTGCAAGCAGTAGTCACACATGTCCACCTTCGTGCTGCTCTCACACGTCCTTTGAGCATGTTCAATGGAGTGGTGCAGTCAGCCCCACGCATCCATTCCTCCCATTACCCTGTGGCATCTCTAAAGGGGCAGATGTTTGCCTTCATTCCTGACGTGTCCCAAATGCACCCGTTCCATTTGTCAGAGACACGGAGCTATTGAGCTCCTTGATAGCTCCTGACATTCATTGCGTACCCATTCCATTTCATATTTTCATTGCATTTAGCATTTCTGAGGCATTTTCTTTCAAAAGCTTGAAGTTGCCTGCCTGCGTGCCTCTGAGGAACATCCAGGTTCCATATACCTGTGTTCAGATGGAAACAGCATTTGAGTTGAAGATTCATAGTTTGGTCTAGAAGTTCTGATTTGGCTTTTAAGATGTAGGTTTTCAAGACCCGAATCTTGTTTAAACTGGTAAATGCAGCTGCCCCTCTGCCAATTTGTGACCTTATTTCCTTCTGATATCCCCATTGGCTTGCAATTTGCTGCCAAGGTATGTAAATTGACCTATAGGTATTCCCTTGCCCTCTGAAGAAATTCTTCAGCTGGGAGTTGCTGGGGCTTTCATTAGATTGACTCTAGAAAACTGATTATGAATCCCATCTGTTTGTGATTAAAACCAATTTGTTGTGATTACATGGGGAATTGTTGTTTTGTACCCTATAGCTGCTGCCACAATGCAGTTGGTTTGCAAGATTTCTATCTGTTCAACACCTGTGCATGCTTCTAGCTCTCCTTCTTTGCTACCAGCTTCACGGGAAATATATGCAGCAACCCTAGCTGCTTTTCTTCCATCTTGCTTCATTTAGGCTAGCGGAATTATTAAGTTGGTGTTCAAAATTATTCCAGGTTTACGTGCAAAGTTATTTGCTGATTTTTCTGATTTTGTTTCTCCAACCCCAAAATAAAAGAAAGCTAGGCAAGCAAGAGTAAAGAAGCAAAGAAGGAAAGGCAAACATGTATTTCTTGCAGTCAGATGTGAACGATATGTAGTGTTTGTACATCAGGCTGAATTTGTCACTTCTGAGTGTTCAGTACAAATGCTTTGTTGTCTTTGGTCTGCAAAATAGCCATTCACACACCACCAGTGGAAAAATTATCAGTTTGTTGATATGACCATACCTATGATGGGGTAGTAAAATAAAAAAAAAACAACAAAACCCAAACACATTTCCAGAAACAAAATATTCACAAGGTCCAAAACTTTCAACTAAACCCCCTTTTTCTCAGGTGCTTTTCCCTCATTACAAAAAATGTGGGGTTTGTTGAGTTTTTAAATTAATGTTTCATGAAGAAGTAGCTGGAGAGGGATCTACTTGTGCTGAAGTGAGTCTTCTTTTTGACCTTTCCCACATAGTCAGCTTGTGTATGACAGTTTGTTTCCTGGGCAAACTTGATTCAGCAAGTATAGCAATATGGTGTTTCTAAAACACCATGATCTGCACATACTGCTGGAGCAATATCTGCAAGGAAGGCATTCTGCACAAAAAATGTGTATGTATGTATTTTCCTTTTATTTTCAGGTCATCTTGTTGAACTGCACAAAGAAGTGAATAAGAGCCCCAGGTTCATTTTCATTTCATTATCACAAGCCTAGTTTCATACATTCTGTTATGGTTTCCTATTACTCAATTCCTTCACCGAATACATAAAATATTTTTCGTACTTGTCATCTTAATACAAACTTTCCCAGGAACTTTTATCATTTTTCTTGCTCTTTCTGGATATTTACAGTTGCTGTGTGACTAAGATAAGACAGTCAAAATCAACCTATCTAGTCAGAATATTTTTTGCCTAGATATGAAAGTGTATGTATAGACATATGTAATATAGAATGAGCTGGAAAAGTTACATGTTCGACATACTTTAGTTAACATACGTGTTATGCAAGCTATGCAGTGCAGTGTTTTGAAAGCAGTCGTCATACAACTGTTTATCCATCAGCTGGCGTTCTTGAGCGTACACAGAAAAGCTGCGGTCATTCAGTGACATTACTCCCAATTACACTGCTGGCATCCAGGCCAGAATTTGGCTCAGTAATGGCAATTTTATACGTGGTCCATGCACCTGAGAAGTTGAAGAAATTATGTTTTTCACATTTGCCTTATTTTGCAGTAATTCTCATTAGGCTTTTGTGGTTACAGTGACACTTGCTCTGACCCAATACCCTCACAACTGCATCTCCAGTATTATATTAAAGGTTATAAAGTGAGTTTTTTCTTAGTTGTTGGGAAAAAAAACACCCGTACGCTTCTTAGTCTGATGGGCATCCCCAGACACCAGCTGCCCTTTGAAAAAGTCTGTGTCCAAGGCAGCAAACGGGTGTCTTCACCACCCTGAGCCAAAAACCACTGCTGGGGTCATGAGACAAGGGTGGTGGGAATGGCAGGCGCTGCTGGAGCCCCCAGGTGCCCCTGCCCTCCCTGGCTCAGCCAGCAGCGCCGGAGCTCCCCATGGAGCTGCTGGGAGAGGGCTGCTGCCCTGGTGGGTTGGTGGCAGTGACTCATTACAGCCTGAGTGTGTTATGTGGTTACCAAGGTAACGAGATAATTGAAGTAATTACCTTCGCAAATTCTCATGTTGATATTCGGCATGTAAGCCTGCCTGTTATTGGGCAACCTGAGGCATGCATGCTGTAGCCGTCTTTTCTGGAAACCAAAAATGCGTTTTCAGTATGGGGAGTGCATATTCTTGCAAGGGTTTTGTTGGGTTTCTTTTTCTTTTCCGTTCCGCCGGGCACAATGCTTTTTTTCCAAGGCAGTCAGTTTTTGCCTTGGGTACCCCTCTGAGACTTGTTGCAGATATAGCAGCTGCAGATCTGGTTCTCTCCTTACATTTAAATAAGCATTCCTGTCCTGACTGGCAAAACCCCTGTCTCTGGTTTCCACGGTACCTGCATAGACAAGGCTGTTAATGCTGCTGTGCAAATGCTGATGCTATCAGCTAAATCTGCTCCAAGAGAAAATGCAGTAGAAAACCCTACCCTGTCAATAAAGAAAACCTGCAGATGCTTCCAAAACGTCCAAATTATCAGCCAGTAACCAAGATCACTTCAGCAAACAGCTGGGTCTCATCTCAGATGATTACAGCGAGGCACATTTCTGTTCATGCATGGTTGGCGAGGTTTGTTTTCCTGCACGTATGTAATCAGTGGTCCGAACCAGAGATGGGCTCAGTGGTTGGACATCCCTGCACAGCCCTGCCGCCCTGCATTCCCTGGTCCTTTGGCAGCCCCTTGGACAGCACGGGGAAGCTTTTGTTATGTTTTCAGCATACACTGATGGATCTGTGCTTGGTATTTTGCTGGAAGTAGGAGTATTCATTTCAATCATGACCTGAGGCAAATTTGAATGTAGGTTTCCAGAAGTGTTAAAACAGTATAGACAGAGTTTAATGGGCCAGACTCCAAGCTCTATAAATTTAACTATTCCCATATATCCAGTGTAACTTACAAGTTGATTAAAACATGTGTGAATTGATTCCTGTAGACTGACACTTCACGGGTGGCTTTAGACTGAGAAATAATTGGGGTTTGCTTTATAAAGTGCCCTGTATCTTGTAAGTATGGCTTGGAAGTTGTTTTAGAAAATCTCTGGGGCTGCTGATCTGCTGGACCAGCTGAGCTGACAGTTTGGCTGGGAGGTAACAGACAGATTCTTATACTCCTTTTATCACTTGAAGGTTGCAGAAAATGCAAACAATATGGCCACGAAGAGAGCGCAAGCACCACCCATTCCTGCCCCTTTGAATGAAGATCAACTTCAGCCACAGACTTAGACAAGTGCAGTAATTTTAACAAGATAGATACTCCAGAATGGTTCTGAAGACACCAGAATGGTTCTGAAGACACCAGAATGGTTCCTCACCAATGCTAGCATGCCCATAGTGATCACCTCAAAAAGAAACAGACCCTTCCCCCACCCCCCACCCCCACATTAACCCTACCTCAAATGCTCCTTCATCCCCAGAGGGAGAGCCCACTTTTCAGGGGAGACTTCTGCCTATGCATATCTTATGCCTTATATTCCTCCGCACATCTGCTGATGCAATTGTATGACCTCCTGTGAAGCTCTCATGTCACTGGCTCCTGCTGAAGAGGTTGCAGAGGAAGGTTATAGCATTCTTGGCAAGACATCATGGAGCCAATCTTGATTGTTTTTTGGGCCACCACTAGAAAAGCTTCATAAACTGCTCCATTGTCCCATGCCAGTAAAGATGTCAGTCAGAGTTATCACCTTCTCCCTATTTCCAGTCGCCTCTTACCTATTATCTTTAATAGCAGTCACTAATGTAAGTTACAAGTGAAGATAACCGATACACTCCTAAATAAAATGCCTATAAACTTGATTTTGATAATAGAAGAATAAGGAAAGGTGTATAGTTTCAGCAAAATTTTACAGTGTGCATTTCATTATCCTTGCGGGGAGGCTATTTCCACTCCTCTCTGGTGCCATGCAATACCCAGCTGAGAGAGAGAATCTAATTTAGGTACTGTGTCTCCAGCAGTGGCTGGGGGGGTGTTTCTAAGAGAAGGCAGCCAATGCTGCCATGACTATGTGAGGTTGTAAGGCTTAGGATTAAATCAGCCTGAAATGGATGGTTTGGGATTTTGTTAGGAAAATCGGTATTAATCTGGCTTTGTCACTCGGTTGTTTTCAGTCTTCATTTGTGTTCTGCTATCTATAGGGTGTGCAAGAATGAGAAAGACTAATGAAGTGCAAAGGATGTGATGAAAGTACGGTTTTGCAATGTGGCATGATGTTGTTTTCTATAGAATTAGACCTAAGTAGTAAAATCAGTTTTGAAAAGGGAGTTGTACTCATCTTTGGTACTGTTATTTCCCTAAGAAGGAATACAAGGAGTGTGCTGGGGGCTCTATGATTGCTCTGTGAAATTCCAAGCAGTGCATTCCTGGGATTTAGCCGAGAAACCAGAGGAGTGTGTATTTGCCATTTGTAAATTGTATTACTTAAATTCTCCATTAACATATATCACTCGCTATCTATCTGAATAATCTAGCATGTAGGGAATACTTCCAGGTAACCCAAACCAGACGGAGGGTTTGGACATCGTTTCAATTACTGAGGCACTTGAAGTGGAAGCCTAATTCCGCACCCTTTCTGTATTGCATGTTTTTTAGGCCTTAAAATCTGCTTTTAGATGTTGATTTTGGTAGACAGTGAGATATGTGCCCAGTCCCAAGCCCAGGAGAAGTCCACAGCATGTCATCACACATGTGGTTAGAGTTAGCAATCTGACAAGGAACTGTTAAACTGGGAACTATCGTGGATTAACTGTGCCTGTGTTGTGGGTGAGAAAGGAGCTTGTGACAGCCCTCATTTTGAAGGCTGAGTCCCTTGTTCCTTGATTTGCGTGCAACCTGTGTTGTGGCTGGAAATGAGAAATTTGGCAGCTGAATGGGTAGGGTGCTCTCCCATGAATGAGACCTAGGATGTTTCACCTCAGATGCACTGTCTTAAATATCCTACAGGAGCATAGCAACCTGGCTTAATCAGCCACTGCCTTTAGGGAGAGGCTGACTTCACTCCTGTGGACAGGGGTTCCTCCTGAGCCTAGATGTTGCCATCAAAAAGTGAACACTGGGAAGTCCTTGTAATTTTAGCACAGCAAGTATAACCCCAGGAGAAGGTATCTTACCCTTCTGAAACATCTGTCCCATTCTTAATCTTAGGAGAATATTTGGTATGTTTTTATCCTGTAGTTTCACTGAACCGTGTGATTTTTTTCCTCCTGATAGTCTCCTTTCCTGCCTGAATAGACAGGCTGGGTAGGTCTCCTTCACTTGTTGTCTTTGTGGGGAGCAAAGAGGAAAGTTAGCATCTGTTTAGGTTTGAGTATGTGAGAAGTTCCAATGAAGTGGATAGTGTTCCCCAAGCTCGAAGGTCCACCGTCAAAGAGGTGCTTAGGCACTCTCCTGACTCGGGGCCTCCACCTCCACCACTTCCTTGCTGTTTCTTTTACCAGAAAGTCTACTCTTTTTAGTCTGTCCCAATAACCTCTGGAGATAATTTTATGAATTCTACACAAGAGGCACAAAGACAGCTGCAATCCAACTTCGATACTTGAAATGACGCAAATTGCAAATCTCTATTCAAGGCGTTTGAAACCAGAAGGTGATTTGCTGGTTGTTTTTCCCAGGACCTACTGGAAAAAAATTCAGTCTCTTCAGGGGTGTGTGGTTTTAGATTAGTGTATTAATCTTTATTATCTAAATTAACGGAATTTTTATATTACATAAATGTTTATATAATATCATCCTTGCCAGTGCTGGAGGTAATGGGTGTGCCACTGTACAATATTTCTCATTCTTTGATATTTACATTATTTGTGAACATATTGGCCAAAATTCCAAACAAGTGCATAGTCACACTGTTCCAAGCCTAACCTTGGAGTTTTTACCTCCTCAGCCACAGGAAAAGGCAAGAAGGTGACGGTGAGCCAGAGCGGTTTTCCTGTAGGCACTGAGGTCAGGGGTTTAGGTAGGATGCAGGTGTAAAGCTCTGACACAGGAGTTTGTGAAGTCATTTCACGGCTGTGGTGAGCACACAAACAGGCTCACATGTTTCACAACACATGGACAAGCTCCAAACATATGCCTGACAACAGAACACGTGTCTTCATGGCCTCTTTCCTGGACTTCTACATACTTCCCCTTTGCAAGAGTCCGTGGTTCCATTCTTGCAACACTTTTCAGACCATGTTACTTGAAATGAAATCTAGAGCCTTTAAAATGCTGATTTTTGGTGTTGCTAGTAGCATATTCTAATGATCCAAGGAATAATATTGCAAAAGATTTACACATCAGGTTGACCATTTTCAGTGCTGTTTAAAATACACTCAATTTTGTAAGCAGTGCTATTAGTGGAGTCCTTCCTATTGCATCCAACTTGCTGTTCCTGCTTGCACAGTGCATAGAAACTGGAGACCATAATACTGGTGCATGTGATCATTATCAAAGGTCCAAACCAGTGCATTACACTTCTCTTTTGAAGAAATGTGGTCATTTTCTCTCTAATCCTTGTCCAGGCTGGGAATTTTGTATTTTCTGCTACAAGGCAAGGGTACCTCCAGGGAAACACAACTGAACCTCAGGTGTTTTCTTTCCCTTGCATGGAAAAGGGTTTCACTTTGAATAAACCTCCAGCGTATTGCAGCTCCTTAACTTTTACTTCATACTCTTCAACCTGAAAAACATGACAGAGCTCTGTGTCTCAAAATAACATGCAGCGTGCCCTCCTGAAGGTATATGGGTTTCCCACAGTTTTCTTCATAGTACTTTTAGCCACTCTGCTTCTTGTCCCAGCTGGAAGCAGAAACTGCCAGAGGTTCATGAAAATGAAAAATGGTGAATGAAACATACTGTAAATCCAAACTTTCAAACCCCAATAAGGCTTAATTATGATTTCATCCAAAGTGGCTCACATAATTATTTCTCCCAGGTTTTAATGCTGTAAACCTGTCTTCTGCAGCACACATCCACATTCCCGTTGGCCGTGCCGGGAACTCGCACCCAGATTTATCACTTGAGCATGAAAACATACAATGATCCTTTAAAACTTGCCAGTTGCTTGAGAGCTTAATATCAGTGCCTTAGATTAGAAGCACTCTCTAAAGCAAGTACGAGGAAGTGCGGGGAACACTGAAGAAACTGTATATATTTATCTAAGACAAAACTGGCAAATTTTTAAGGTCGTCTCCTGCAGGTACTGTCAAATAGCACTTGAGGTCCTTACATAATTTGGACCAGAAACCATATACCATTAAAGAAAGTGAAGGGCATGTCAGAGACAATTTCCTCTTCGTGTTATGTTGCCATTCTGCCCCATCACTCCAAATGTGATACATGTCATCACTAATAATTCCTGCACCCCACAGCACGTCTGTTTTTCCCTTTAATTCAGCAGTTAGATGGACCAGCCAAACTACACACGGTTGTGAGTTCCAATGGGGACGCGGCTGGTATATTTAAGAGACTGATTTCAAATTTACATTTGCAATGAAACGTATGAGGTGATGTTCCAAGAGGCATGCTTTGTCATTGTCCTTTAGCCTAATGGAGTTCATTTTTAGTATTATTAATAAATTAACATTCTTCATTTGTAAAAAGTCGGGGAAATTTGTAATTGCGCTCTGATGACTCCTTTTCCAACTTGCCCTCTGTGAAATCCACTCTTTCCTGAGGATAGATATATAGAGAGGAAAGTTAGGGATATTTCTCCATTTCTACTTTCTGTATTTTAGAATTTATCTTTTTACACATACCAAAAAGCTTATCTACCACTTTATTTGTAGTTCCCCCTGGCCTCTGTCCACCTCCTAAAGGGGTTCACAGTGGTCACCGTGCCCATACTCTTTTGCACTAGCAGCACAACCCTTTGATTTTTGGAGGAAGTGCGAGGGTAAAAGAGAAGCAGAAGGTGACTGATGACAACAGAGACTTGCGCAGTTGTTGGAAATTAGAAGTCCCATTACTTTCCCGGACTTACTTTCTTTTCATCCCAGGCCTTTGGATCATTAAGGGATGCTGACAGTTCTAGAGGCGTATTTCCTTGCTCTACCATTTGCACAAACATGCTAATCCACTTTCTAAAGCCTGTACTGTCTTTCTCGATTCTGTGCTTATTATGACTGCTTTGTGGTTCATTCATGAGTTCATTTTTCATGCTGCTTGGAAAAGCTCCTATCCCTTCAGAAACTGTGATAACATTTGAATGCAGCTAAAATGAGAAGGAAAAATCAAAAATACTCCGAAAGTCCAAGGCTTTCCCCCTTCACACCAGAATATGAGCATAAAATTCAGTATATACCAAAGGATTACACATTATGTCTTACGCTATGGAGCTCATTAATGCATAATGAGGTAAATCTGTAAAACCGGCCCCAAACCTCCATGCATGATGTTCTTCCCCAGCAGCCGCGATTTTCACAAACCGCGTCCTTTCCTACGCAAGGCAGCTTTCTGAAAAAAAAAAAAAACAAAAACCAAAACCCAACAAAAACCAACCAAAAAACAACCCAGCCATCATCAACCCCACTTCCTATGCTAACTCGCGTATAAACAGCGACCCTATTTATACTTCCCAGCAATCTTTCCTGTTAGTAGCAGGATTACTAATTGCTGGCTTACAGCTCCTTCCTCCCCGCAGCAGACAGCCCAGCGGAGCCTGGCTGCCCTCCAGATTTTTCGCCACGGAGGAGACAGGCATTTCCAGCCCTCCGCCTGCAAAGCCAGCTCCACCCTCGCCGGAGCCAGGCCAGCAGCAAACCCGGCTGGTTTTATTTTTCCCAGCAGAGGTGCGGGGCTGTTTGCACAGCCTAATGGCTGATGCTTGCACGAGGATGGGAGTTCAGGAGGTGACCTGGCCCCTCGCCTCCTGATTTCTGTTTATCCCAGAGCAGAACGGAGGGTTCCTATCAAGCAGCCCTTAATTTGGGGAAATGATGTGTGGTTTCCACTCGGAAACTCTTAATTAAATAGTCTGCGTAGGCTTAGGAAGCGGGTCTGTGTTTATCTGAATGCAAATTTTGTTCTTCTGGGGGTGGGCAAATGGCAGGGTAAATTAGGGGACAGGAGTGTGCGCTCCAGAATAAAAACGTCCGGTGCCAACTCTACCAGCCCAGGAGTAAGGAGGAAGGCAGAAGTGGAGAGATCCTGCGTGGTTTGTAGTTTTCCTGTTTCTGATTTTGGCATCTAATTTCTATATTAATTTATACTGTTACTCTGGGAAGCCTGCTGTCTTTCACCTTTGGGAGGCAAAACACTCCAAAACTGAGAAAGTAACAGTCCTTATGTATTCACCATGGGCAAGAGAGGCCGGGTTTGCTTTAAAGACAGAGTTTATTAAATGGGATTTGCTCTACCCTTACATCCCTCTGTCTTCATGTTTTTGTTTCAGTTTTCTTTTCCCCTCAGGGTTTTCCATTGACTGAATTGTCTAAACACTTTGACCACGACTGCCAAATTATAAATACTTTCCTTCAGAGATGATAATCTAGATAAAACAGTTGACTAGCTAGCTGCCTACAGAGGAGGAATACACACCACGCTGAGTTTTTAGCACTTTTATTTATCATCTGGAGTATCTGAATTGTTAGCATTATGACAAAGGCTCAGGCTTCCTCCATGGACCTTGGGACAGATGTAGTTACTGGTAGGAGGCTGGGCACAGGCAGGAGGCTGCAGGCAGGCACGGAGGCTGCCTACAGGTGGGAGGCTGGCTGCAGGCAGGAGGCTGGCTGCAGGTAGGGAGGCTGGTGGCAGGGAGGCTGGCTGCAGGCAGGGAGGCTGGCCGCAGGCAGGGAGGCTGGCCGCAGGCAGGGAGGCTGGCCACAGGGAGGCTGGTGGCTGCAGGGAGGCTGGCTACAGGCAGGAGGCTTCACCCTCCCTGCAGGCAGCGTTACAGTGCGGGCAGAGCCCTGAGGTTGGGGTCCTGGGCCACCTCGGACACCTTGCCCCAGGGGCTGGCACCCAGCGAAGGGAGGAAGGGGCAGGGAAGCAGCAGCTTGGCCTTTTCTCCTCTCGCTCTGCCTCCGGTGCCAAAGAACTGTTTCCACCTAGCTTTCTAAAGGTGACACTCATCAGAAAAAAAAAAAAAAGGCAGATTTACAGGTATGTAAACACCTTGTTTTACAAACAGTAATATAAAAAGTCTGACTTGACCTGACAGCTTTTCTTTAAGGAAAAATACTCCCTGTCTATAATGAATCTCCTGTCACTAATTCCTGTTTCCAGAAACAAACTGTGCTGTTCCAAGAACATGTTGCACAAGTGAATCCATAACAAAATAATCACGGAGAAAGCAGGTTCCTTATAGCAAAGCTGTTATAAAGGATTGCAGACACGGTTATTTTAATCTCCCAAAGTGTCTCTATCTGTACTTCCCTTCCTCCAAGCAATTTGGACCAGAATGACAGCAGCAATAATTGAAGGATGAGTCACTGGCTGTATTGTAGGTGAGACATCATTATGGAGGGAAGGCCAAGAAACAAGCCTTAAAAATGGACTTGCTTTTACACTGCTGCTGCACCTCTCAACCTGGCAGTCCTTATAACAGCACCACACGTGTCACCAGACTTATAGCCTGTCAGTGTTGTCACTCCATTGTTATGTGTCCAGTTTACCTCCGGGAGATCACTCTTGGATGACTCCTATCATACAAGATCTTAGTTTCTGACTAATTTTTATACCAACATTAGTCAAATAAACATGTTCTTTGAGTGCGTTCTATGATTTTGTTACTTGAAATATTTTACAGGATGTTAACTATTGATTCAGACTAGGCCAGTTCGGGATCTCTGTTTTCTCTATAAAAACCAATCATTACAAATATTGTACAAGCACTGATAAAGGAAATAGTTTTTATTTAAATACTCCTAATAAGAACTATGACTGTGTAATAAATGTGTTATGTTACTCAGTAAGCACCCTATATCATTGTTTGCAAGTCACTGTTTGCAAATCCCATTCTCGCAGCTGGCCACGGCATGGTCTCTGTGCCACGAACAGTGTCTGAATACAGAAATATGCAAGTGAAAATTCAGTCCCTGAAATCCAGATTTGATCTGAGTTTGAGCCAACAGAAGGGAGGTGGTGAACATCTCTGAATTCTTCAGATTGCTGTCGAGATCAGGATCCAGCTCTAGACAAAAATGGCCATAGGGATTTTTTGCTCCACACGAGGGCTGTGAAACTGAGATTAGAGACTGAATCGGTTTTCCATTTTTGCATTTTACAATCTTGTCGCTGATGGAGATAGAGCAATACTGAGGCCTGAAAGCCTTGGAGTGAAATACAGGGAGAAAACAAGGAAGGTAAATGTGCAAGAGAATAAGGAGCAGGACAGGACGAGACGAGAAGAGGAAGGGCAGGGGAGCTGCCTTTTGCAGTTGTTGCTTGGATGACCAGAGCACGTTCAGAAGTCCTGGTAAATAAATTTTGCCATCCACAACAGGTGAGCTGCTTTTGCAGCATGCGGAGATGGGGGAAGAGGCTGGAGGGAGTGGGGTCCTGCCTTCCCTGCTGGAAGTCCCCTGAAGCTGACCCTGGGGCTGAAGGACAAACATGGTGCCACTCAGGCAGCTTGTCCTCAAAACTGAGCCTGTATCACCGCTCTGAAATATTAGCTTAAATTTATTAAGCGATATCCTGATTAGGAAAAAGACAACCTGTTTTTCCTATCACTCGTCCCTACACGAGGGGGGACCATGTCAGCACCATGTATTTTTTTGTGTCGGGAAAGACTTGAAATTCACACTTTTCCCAGGGTGGGAACCTGAAAAGGAATTTTATCCTATAAAGGAGGTGCAGGGGGCAGGGAGCTGCACGTACCTGGCACTTTTATGGATGCACTCACCAGCTCTGGGGGCTGGGGCCCAGGAGGCAGCTAGTGAATGGTAACATGATCTATCTTTTGTGTGAGGTGAAGGAGTTTGGGAGCGGGGCAGGGAGAAGGGAGGGCTGAGCCAGCCAGGAGCATGCACCAACTAGCACCAAGGCAGAGAAAACAGCTCTTGGAACCACTTCCATAAATTTTCTTTTCCTTGAAGCATCCGACAGAAAAAGAGAGAGGGGAAGGGAGGGGGAAGAGGGGAGGGAGACAGATGGAAGTGTGAATGGAGCCGTAAAACCTTGCAAAAGCGGGGATAGGCAATCATTTCACGTTTTGGCACAGCCGCCTCCTGCGACGGCTGGAGAGCCTCACTGTTAAGAGCTCACAGCCTCCTCCGCCGCCTCTCCCGGAGCTTGCCCATGGCTCGGGGTTGATCTTGGAGAGCGCTGCGTGAAGAAACAAATAAATCAATGAAGCCGGAGGACTCGGCAAGCGCAGCGAGCAGGCAGGGGCATGCGGAGGAGCAGGAGTGACCAGGAATCCCCCAACAGCAAAGCACCTCTGAGCAGGGCAGCTGGCCACGTGGCTCCTCGTCGTGGCCACCACCAGCCCCCGATGGGGCCAGCACGGCTCCGTCCCCACTCAGGGACCAGTGAGGGCTCCCGTGGAGTCTTGCAATAGCCCCATACACAACCACCACCAGTGCCACACATCTTTGGAAGAGCAGTAATGGGGCCTGAGAAATGGCTCCTTCTCATGCTTGAGGTCTGGAAATTGCAGAACAGAGCCCTTGTGCCAAAGAGACTTTTGATATTTATTCTGTCCTCTGACACCTTCCTCTTAACACCATGTTTGTGTGCTGAGGAAGTATTTCTTCACATTAGGAAAACGTGGATGGGAAGAAAGTCAATATAAACACATAATTAATCGTCAGATATTTCCTTTTCTAGTTCTGAGTACTTTAAACAACAATGAAATATAAACAAAAATTACTTCTTTTCAACCTGTAGTAATAACGGGTGGACCATTAACTGTTTCCTTATCCATCGCCATGATAACATGCAGTCAGTTGTATGGCAGCTCCCAGGCAAACAGTTCGAAGACAGGTTTTATGTTGCCGTCACCGTTTCACAAAAGGGTGTGTTGAGCGGAGGGGGAAAAGAGACTTCCCCAGGATCATGAAAAAGGCCTGATCCAAACTGCTTTCAAAGCAATGAAATCAGTTGCATTGATTTCATCCAGGGATTTGGAAAAGACCCTGAGTCAGAGAATGGAGAAGCAAAAAAACATCTGTCGATGCCCTCTGCATTTTTCTGCTAGATTAAATCATCATTTTCTTTTTCATTTGGGAGAGAGAAAGGGGTAATGGGAGGCACAGTCACCAACGCAAAGAATAGGACTGGCTAAAGCACATAAAAGTGTTAAAGTGCTTTATAGTGGTTCTCAGAAGTGCTCAGTGAAAATATTTTGTATCTAATAAATGTATGACTAAGAACACAATAATATTCACAGAGCCATAACTCTTTCCAGCAAAGGCTTCAAAAGCAAAACAGATCAGATGGCTCCCAGACGCAGAAAAGCAATTGGTTGTTATCACAACCACCATGGTAACTTCTCATCGCTCTTTACTGTCATTCCAGATGGTAAAGTCAGGGAGCAGAATACAGCGTTACTACAGCAAGGACTTATCTGTGCTTGCTTTCACAGCCTTCTGAAGCAATCTATTCCTTCCTTCTCTACGCTGACTCAGGTTGGTTGCTGATAGGAAATCACAAATGTCACTGTGATGGGAATTGGCACTGAAAGCCAAAGACACCTTCCTAGCTCGACTTTGTAGAAAACCCTAACCTTATCATTTTAATGGCTGAATGGCCCTAGAAACTTAGAGGAATGGACTTTTGGCTGAGGTATGAAGTGTTATACTAGGGGCAGACACAAGGCCAGTTCCTGGCTGCCAGAGTCACAGTGTAATATGAATGTACCATGCCCCGGGTGCCGGGGACTTGGGGGGCACCACTGAGAACATGGTAGTAGGGTTGGTACTGTTAGTTTAGTAATATACTGCTTTTTGAATCCTTAGAAATTTCTATTTCAAATAGAAATAGTGTTGTGAAATAAAGGTGCAAAGAGTGAAAGTGAACGATGGTACACCCCAGGTGTACCATTAGAGTACCTGTACCTAATGTGTAGGTAATGATGAGAGAGGAATGAGGAGCTCCACACTGCATTAATGTGAGAAGGTGCAGTGTGCATCCATTGCTGGAAATAAATGGCAGTGTCAAAATGAAGTGTCTCATCTGTAGCCTAATGGGGAGAGTACCGGGTAGAATCCTGGCAATTTGGACTCTAGTCCATGTACTGTTGAGTGACCTTGGGAAAGTCACTTTCTTCAAGTCTGTGCAAGACAGGAGTAGTCACCTCCTTTTCAAACTGAAATAGAAGAATGAATTATTATGGTTGTTATTTTGGTCCTCTCCAGTCATTTTTCTCAGTCAGTTTAGCTCGTGTATCAGGGCGGCTGTCCTCTGACATATGAGATGCTGGACAAGCTTAATCAGGTGTCATTTATGAAATGAAATGGGATTAAATTTTACTTGTAGTTTAAAAACAACCCAACTGTGTTATCCACTGAATCATCGCAATGTCAACCTCTTGAAAATTTATGTAGCTTTAAACAAACCATAGGCTGTTGCTAAGGAAAATATTATAGTATTATAATAATTATAACGGTGAAGTGTTGTAGCAATTCTCTGATGGAGGCATTGTTTACTTTTCAGATTTTTCTCAGGTTTATACAGATAGCATTTAATTTGACTGCTTTTCACAGGTCTTACCACAATGCTTATGCTTTATTTTCAAACAATGAGTAAAGGTATTTGTTAAAGGCTACAGAAAATCCTGGAAGTGAGAGGTACACTCAGTGTTTGTGATTGCTCAAAGCTATGGAGACTGCATTTTAGCTCTGTCTGCTTACAGTCTTTTTTCTGTAAAACACAGCGATTAAAATAGGGCATGTTTTATGACGGCATTTGGAATTATTTTTTTTCTTCCTTTTTACCACGTTTACCTTGTAGCTGACTGAGGAATGAGACACGCACTGCTTCTTGGGTGCCAGTTTGGTGCGTCTCAGTTCTCTCTTCTAACATCCCTGAAGGTCATGCTTGGAAAACCGGGGGAGGTCGTATAGATTCTGCAGCTTCAATAGTTTACCATTAAAAAGCATTTAACGTGTACTTATTAATCACATGATGTGCTACTGTCATGGTTTAATCCCAGCCAGCAGCTAAGTCCCCCCAGTGGGATGGAGGAGAGAATCAGAAGAGTAAAACTGAGAAAACTCATGGGTTGAGACGAAGACAGTTTAATAAGTGCAGCAAAAGCCGCGCACACAAGCAAAGCAAAGCAAGGAATTCATTCACCACATCCCATGGGCAGGCGGGTGCTCAGCCATCCCCAGGGCAGCCGGGCTCCGTCACACGTAACGGTGACTTGGGAAGGCAAATGCCATAAATCTGAATGTTCCTCCTTCCTTCTTCTCCCCCCTTATTTATATGCTGAGCATGACATCATATGGTATGGGGTCAATTGTCCTGGTTGTGTCCCCTCCCAGCTCCTGGTGCCCCTCCAGCCCACTTGCTGGTGGGGTGGTGTGTGGAGCACAGAAGCCCTTGGCTCTGGGTAAGCGCTGCTCAGCAGTAACGCAAACAGCCCTGTATTATCAACACTGTTTCCAGCACAAATCCAAAACACAGCCCCATGCCACCTACTATGAAGAAAATTAACTCTAGCCCAGCCAAAACCAGCACCGCTTCCTGCATTACCCAGCCGAGCCGGGCTTTCTCAGTGCACAAGTGTGCTGTATGTATCGCGTATCCTCCAGGGCAGAGATAGTGTTTGGCCAGCAAACAGGAACAGAATGTTTTCGTCGTCTATGACTAATGTGATGACGAAGTGCAGGGCTCCAAACGGATCCCAGATCTACTTGGGACGATGTGGGGCAGGATATGAAGTAGATAACATCTTAGCCCCAGTGGAAGGGGGACACAAGCATCTCTGCCGGCCTACCGAGAAAAGCCCTTGGCTGTCAGTCAGATGCTCTTACGGAGATGAGGGTCAGTTTTGAAGAAGACCAAAGCTAGTAGTAAATGGTTGTATTTTTAATGGATTTCCTATGTACACTGATCTATGAGTTGTTGGGGCACATACGCACTGTACTGCGATGATGACAGGACATCACTGTGACCCTTAATTTAAACAAGATGAAAAAAAACCCCAAAACCTCAGTGACTAATGAACCAGGGACTCACAAGGAGGTAGAAGATGGTTACTTTTAATTATTTCTGCTACTTACTGTTTCTTCCTGTAGATTGTTCACATAGATGAGCCAGAGACATTAGATATTAATTCCATTCTGCAGTAGCGTATTTCACAGTAGCTTTTAGCCTGCTAGTGTTTCTCATGTTGTGTGAGAAAAGCTTTGTGAAACACTGAGGGATTTTGAAACTCTTTTACTTATAGTAATAATAATGTAGAAAATAAATTTAACCTACATTTTCAATGCTGCTTTGCACGGGATTTTTTTGTAATGGATAGAAGGAGACTTCAGTACATTATCAGAAGTTCACCACCAAACAGGGGCATCTAAAAACTTACCAAAAGTATTGGGAAAAGTCTGAATTCCTTCACTCCTACGGCACCCTCTCTTCATTTTCCCCACACTCTCCCCCCGTAAATTAGAATATTTCTAGGATAAATAGGTAGGCCTAGCATATGGCTGCAGGATCATTTGTAGGCATAGAACTCACACACACACTTCAAAGAAAAAAAGTTTGTTTAATTTACACTGCAGTACTGTAGGAAACGCACAGAAGTTGTTGACCTTCCATTGCTTGTCTATCCCTAGACATGAGCAGAAGATGCAGCTTCTTATTGGATGGGGAGGTTCCTATTATTAATCACACTTCTGTTGTGACTATTTTTTAATTTTGTACTCCTTGAAAAAGTTGACGTGCAAGTTAGGCACTCTGTGAAAGTATGTATATGGCTCTGTGCTCTGCATAACCCAGGCTTGTGTAAGGATAAAATATTTAAAAATATGCAGTTGGGTTTTCTTTACCTTGGCCTTATTAAGTATAGAAAAAACCTGCTCGTACTCATGCTGAAGGAAAGTGGTTTTTTATGGGTTAGTGAAATAAGCTATTCAAAACCACTAAATCCTTCCAAAATACCCTTGCAGAGCTGTCAAAGTTAGTGAGACCTTGAGTTATATTATCAACAGCATGCTGTTAATGCTGCCAGAGTTTGAGGAAAGCATGAGTTTGACACTAAGCCTATTTAGAAATGACATAATGTTCTCCTAATCAATTAACATAGATTGTCACCTCAGGATGTAGCCTTCCTTTTCTTGTTCTTTTCAGTGTGGTCACCCTTCCAGCAACAGGTCGCTATGCCTATGTGTGCCTGTTAACAAAAGCAAATATTATGCAAATAAGAATGGAAAGTCACTTGAATTTTTCTTCCTGCATTTTCCTCTTGGTTGAAAGAGAGCAGAGCTGATCCTGTGGGCATTTATGTAACACAAGGTCCCATTTTCTTTTCTGGGATTTCTCTAAGAAGCAGTAATTTGAAAGATCACCTCTTGTAATTAGATGCAACTGTCATGAGCCCAGCTGTTGCATCAGAAAGAAAAAAAAGATGTCAACAGAAAGCAAATATCTTAGCGCATTTGCTGAAAAACACATCTATATTAACATAATAATTGCAAGTGATTCCTCCTATATCTTAAATATTACCTTTTAGATCTCAAGCCTTTAAACCTGACTAGTTTCTACGCTGAAACGATTTGCTGAATGTCCTTTGCCACTTATCACATCAATAAAACAATTGTTATGGTGTCTAGTACCATGTATGCCAGATTGTTAGAAATTAAACAGCAGTCTCTCCAAAGATAGAAAGCTTCTAGTGGTAGCATCTTACGTAGAACAAAACCTTGAGCTTCCGCTGTGATGTGAATGTGATAGTTTCTTTCTAAACTGTGATGACAAGATTTTATCATCTACTAAGTAGGTAGAAAATGAGACTCATATGCACACTCCTAAGAAGGTCTCTAAATTGGAAATAACTTCTATACATGTACTTTAAGAACTCCAGAAAAAGCTCCAGCGTATGGTTAAGTCCGCCTTGTTCCTGTTTGGGGTGAGATTTGTTCTTGGTATGGGGTGGGGGTGGGTGAGAGCGTGTGCCGTTTTTCTTTGCTTGTTTGCATATCTCTGAGTTAAGAATCTAATTTTCTTAGGTAGTTTTCAGTTGGGTACCTACTTTTAGGATCTGAGCTCATATATTGACATCTAAGAGAGTGACTGCATTTTTCAAAATGCTGAGTACCGTCTGCAGCCCACACCACTTTCAGATGGCTCAGTCCAAGTGCTCAAAGTGGTACTCTAGCCAGCTTTCATCTGGAGCTTGAACTAAGCATGAACAAAATAATTTGACAGGTTCAATTAGTATTTACTAATTTTGCCATAAGGTTGAAGCCCTTTCCTACTTGGGTTTTGGGACAGAAATGCTAATCATAAAATTAACACCATATGTAGTGCTGTATCTTTGCTATATTTCTAAACTATTAAAAATCAGACTGCTGGGGATTTTACACACACATTTATTCTGACAGATGCCAAACCTTTTCTCAGGACCGGTTAAGTTGAATACACTCACACTGATCTGATTTTTAGTTCCCTGCTGAGATTTGGGGCAGTTTTTATTCAACGTGACGTGATTTACTCAGTTCTTACTTACATTATGTACCTGGCATGCTATTATATTTGTTTTGCTTTTTGTTTTTTGGGTTTTTTTTTCTACATGAAGTCTTTTAAAGAAAAGCCTGAAGAAGTGATGGTTGTATATGAGCATTATTGACCTTCTTATTGTCTGATGCAATATATAGTTCTATTGTCCTATTTAAAAGACACAGTTTATTGCATCTATTTTGTATACAATGGGCCTTTGGCCAGGTCACATAAGATAGATCAGTACCTAGGATAAGCATCAGTTTTTCCCAATTAGTAATTGTGGAAGTTCAAAATTAATTGGACACAAAGGCAGAAGGCTGGTTTGATGCTACACAACCATGCAGAGCTGTAACCTTGACTGCAGTGTCCTGGTAATGGAAATCCCCTGCAAAGAGAAGAGGTTGGGGTGGGGAGGAGAGCAATATGTGGCATCAGTAGCTTTGCTTGGTGCTTTGAGAGAAAAATTACTTCTATCCATGTCAATACCTATTTTCTTCATTAATTTTCCCTATGCTTTAAGCCTCCTTGGAAATCTTTGCCATATTAATGTGGGAAGGAATGCTTCCAAAATTCTAAGGAATATGTGCTATACGTAGTGATTATATTGAACCACAGTGCTCTGGCTTCTATATCCCAAACTTGTCAGGGAAGCAATAGGTTATCTTATGAGACATCTCTTAGGTAAAAATCTATTTGAGATGTTTTTGGGGCATCACCTTCTTATTTTCTTTCTGGGAAAAGCACCTCTGTTGAAACTTAAGTTAGCAAAACCTGAAGAGTTCTCATTCCTAGTATTCATGGTTTTTTATGGTCTTTTCTTGTCACCTAATACATCCCTAAAAAGGAGACTTACATCAGTTCACAGCATAGAAAATTGGAAATTGTAAAGACACACCCAGTACTTACTAGTGCTGTTGATTTTTGAGTGCCACTGCTGTATAAGGCACGTTGCTGCCAGAGGAAAAACTTTCCTGTGGTAGATAGTTTTGCTTCCTTGAATTGAAACTAATCCAAAGAAATAGGTAGAACGATTTTTAGTTAGTTATTAGTGTCGTTAACATGAAATGTGTCACTATAGAAGACAGCAAACCCAACCGAACAGATGAGCGTCAGCCCCTTGCAAGGAGCCCACACGCTAGCAAAATGAGCTTCTCCCAAGTCTATAAAATGTATAACAGACTTTTGAGACTTAATAGTTAAGTTGATGGAGGATAGCCAAGACTACCAGTGCAGTGGATTAGGGAAAAGTCTGCAAGTGCAGCTTGAGGTATATGAAATTCATATACCATTTGGAGAGCAAAAATAAAGGCTATGAAGAAAACTATGCTGCCAGCTAAACAGGCCTCTATTTAGCTCGTAGTCTTGGTAGAGCAGCTTGGTGCAGGTAGAATCCCCTCTCCAACCCTGTCCCACCCTAGCAAATAACAACGTAGAAAAATTACACTGCCTCCTACCTAGTGGCCTTTTCTATATGGGTGGATTAAAAAAAAAAATAATATCTTTCTGCCATTCTTCCCATCTTCCATCCTTTCTAGCAAAACATCTCTTGCTTGCTTGTTAAACTCGATTTGTCTGCTGGCTCATTGACTATGCTGAGGAGTGTGTGTTAAGAATCATGGAGGATTACTGACTGGTTTTGTAGCTCTGTATTGCCCTTGGAGGCCTGAGCCTCTAATTTTTCTTCCCATTAGTATTCTTCGGATGTACCTGTTGTGCCCCTGCTTCAGAAGTGTCTACATCGGTGAGCACTGCTGGGCTTAAGACCACAGTGGTTTCAACGTGCATTGGTGATTTGACCCCCCAAAGAGTATCCCTTTGGGTGAAAAACTTAAAATGAAAAACTTAAGGCAATTATTCTGAGGAGGAACATTAACATTTCATTGTGCTGAATGGTGATTGTGAGAGACTCAAAAGATATAATAGTGACAGCAACTTGAATGCTCTGCACAGATTCCCTGGAGATCCTAGAAAATGTGTTTGAAGTCTCCCTTCTGCCGCTGTTGCTGGTGAAATAAGTGAAATATATGGAAGGAAAGTGAGCTCAGGTGTGGACCCAGGCCAGTGTGGGCAACCTGTGCCTGCACTGCTCGCTCGCAGCAGCCCCCCGTTTCAATTAACGAGGGAATGGTTCAGTTTGCAGAGCAGACTGTGAAGGCTGGGAAAGCAACATGAGACAGCTTCGTTTGTGCAGAGCAGTCTGATACATTCCATATGGTGCAGGAGCAGTTTTTTTTTACTTCAGACCTCTTTATCTAGGCAGGTTTGGATAGAGAAACGTTGAAAGCGAGGAAACAGAAGGCAGAAGGAAAAGTCAGAAACCATCGTCTGGTTTCTAAAGAGGTTGAACACTATTTGGTTTGGCTTTCAGACGTGGCAATTTAGCAACAGGAAATGTCAGCTCATTAGAGCCATCGCATGGCATCGTATGATGATAGCAGTCATTCCTGCTGGCAGGGCTCCAGCCGTCACACTCGGTGGGGAAACGGCACTGTTTGATATGAATGTCTCGATTTCATTTTTAAGACGGGACAGTTTAGTGGGCTAGTTGACTTGGCAGACTGTTAACAGAATTAATTTGATTGCCTTGGCAGTGGTAGGAGGATGCATGAAGGAAACCTTCTGGCCCCGTTGCCAGCATTTAATACCAAATGATTATCATATACTAGTGAACTGGTGCTGGATGAAGCATGTGTGAGGGCTTGCAACAACTTTACCAAAAATAGTAAGTGCCATTTGAAGCTGGCAAACATGTGTGCCCAAGAGAAAACAAGCTTTCCAGTTAAAGCCAGTCAGAACTTCACCCTGCAGGCCTGTTAATTGTCATGTTCCTGGACTGTCATTTTTCATCCATGCTCCGGTTGTGAAAGTACTGCTTTGTATTATCTGCCACTGAATTATATTAAAAGCCATGACTGTCTGCTGTTGATGGAGACGGTTTCCACTGGAGGATGGATACCTGCATTAATGATAGCTGGATTTTCTGTTGAACAACTTGTCGTCTTGGCATCCAGTGTGTTATTTTGCCTGAAAATGCACTAAGAAAATTACGGCACGCGGAGCTATGCGTTTTACATATGTAAACCTTGTGTCTTTGTTTGGAATGAAAGAAAATGCCACTTGGCACACGACTCCTTTGTAATACCTTTTCTATAGATACTGTAATGCAAAGCATGTTCAAGAGGAAGCTGTGTATCTAGTAGGGTTTAGTTGGTCCTTTGGAGCCAGTGGTCTTACTCAAAGTGACTAACGGTGAAACAGGCATGAACATTTTTCATCCAAAGGGCTGAAAGTGTTTAAAAGCATTCAGGAGAACGGATTGCCTCTCCAAATTTAAAGCTACAACTCGGTTTCCATGATTAGGCCAATATTGTCTTCACATCCAAAACCAACACAAAATGGAATATCTATCTTGAAACTGGCACAAGATCCGTGTCTGAGGAAGAGGTTTTCTACTAGATTTGAGGTAAAGTGCAATAAAAGGCTCCTGATGTTGAGCACTGAAATAGACATCTTTCAGCAGCCCAGAAAGCCCATTCCCCTCTCACCTTTTCTCTCGCCGTCACACATTTACACACCCTCTCCCCATTCTGTCATGTTGTAAAAACAACCAGGCTGTCTGTAGAGCTGGTGCAGCTAGAAAAGGGTCAGATGTATTTTTTCTCTGGCACATGTATGCTCCAGGAGCACCAGACCTTTCTGGTAGATGAGAGGTACTTTGGGCTCCCATTTCTGGCTGGTGTGGCTGTTGGACTGCATTTTCGTAAAGGCACCGTATGGTGTTATCATCAAGATTGCTTAACATTTCCAGTGAAACTCATCTGTTTTGCAAAAGCCAGGGTTTAATTCTTCATGCATGTATTAGGGTTTGACAAAAGAAGAGGCATGTGTTCCTGAGGAACACTCTGAACCACTGCAGTTATTTTTATTTGGCAATATTCAAAAGGGAATTACTTTAGCAATAGCAGTGTTGTCATTACTACTTGTCTTCAGTTCTCTTTGCTCCTTGTTGCTATGAATAGAAAACTGCTGGGCAGAGTAGGATTCTGCCTTTTCCTTAGGCCATTCTGCAGCTCGCTAACTTTTGAAAAATCCATTTCTTGCCACTCTATGGCTTTTCAAAATCTGAGGAAATTAAGAGAAAGTACAGTAGGGAAAGGAAAGAGATGATACAAGTCTACTAGATTTTCTGTTACAAGTGATGGCAAAAAAAAAGATAAAAAGAAAGGGAGGGGAAAAAATAAAACCTCAATATTTCTTTTCTGAAAATGATCCATAAAAAATTAAAAAATAAGTAGGAAAGACTATGGCAAAGTCCATTTTTGCACTTCAAAAAATGAAAATGTTGACTCCCTATAGAATCTTTTAATAACTGGGTTAAAGGTGTGTCAAAGGCAAAACTCTGGAAGTTAGATTTCAAAACATATGTTATCCATAAATAATAATAAAAAAAACATATTAAAAACAAAAAAAAAAAAAAGGGAATTGAACTGGAATCATAAACAAGTATACAACTGACTTTAGAACATCCTTGCTTTCTATTGCTGATGCTGGTTGTTGGTTTCTGGTTTTTTAGTAAGAATTCATTCTACTGTGTCCTACCTTTTATGATCTCCACTGAACCTTAACAGTCACATTTCTGTTTCAGTCTTATATACGTTTGCCTCCCTTCCAACAGACTGTGCATACAACATACACATACAACGGTGTGTACCTATGTAGGTACATGCATCTGCACACACACGGGAGCATGGAAAGCTCAGGAATTACTAATGGAAAATACTACTAAGCTAGTATTTTAATGGCAATTTCTGCAGAGTAAATAGATATTTTATACAGATAAATCAGTTCTCCTGGGACAACAGAGAAGACAGTTCTTTATCCAAGCATCCCCAGGATCAATTTATGGCTGCTACAGCCCACTAACAGGTGGTTTGTCTGCATGAGATCATACCGCAGTGACCATCCAAAAGTTTTCTGGTACCTCACACTAAATCAAAGAGATCTGCTTTTATAATTCACTGTGTGAAGGAGCGTGACCAGCAATATGCGGCATTGCTCGCCTGCTATTCCTTCTGTACACCTGTGAGAGTAAAATGGAAGGGGGAAATAAATGGAAGAGGAGTACAAGATACATTGATTTTAGCTGGCGTGTGCTTTGCCAGCCATCCAGCAGCCACCACGCAGCTTTGTCGGCCGCTGTACCCTCAGATGAACAGGGGAGAGTTCCCCGTTGGTGGAAAAGAAATGAAAAGTCAAGTCTGATCTCTCCACCAGCAGTTTATCATGTTAGTTACCGCTGGCTTTGTAGAGGCAGCCCTGTTGAGAGAACGGAACCATGACCTGATCAAACAGCTGTGGCCCTGAATGCCTGGCGGGTGGAAAAAAGGAGGGATAGAGGCTCCAGCAGCTGGAGCAAAAAAAAGGGAGGGAGGGGGCACGAAAGGGCTGCGGATCGCTGCTGGCAACTGCTCCGGGTGGCTGGGCACAGACCCCTGCTGAGAGTTCAAAAAGGGCACCGAAGCCTGTCCCAGAGCTCAGCTAGCAGGGTGGCATCGTCCTCATCCCGGTGGCTTTGGGCAGGATGTCTGCAGGTGATATAAAGGGTCAGGATGGGAGAGAAAAAGGGCTGGTAGGAAATAGCATATACCCTGTGAGGGAGGTCAGCCAGAGGAGAGGGCTGGGCAGCAAGCTCTGATGAGAAAAAGCATCACAGAAAGGGAGGAGAAAAGGGCAAAACCTGACAATCGCCTGCTCGTTCTGCCGCTTGAGACACAGGGAGGGTAACTGTGCACCAGTAACTACAGTAATAATACTCTTCCTTTGGTTCTGCTTAAAGAACTTAAGATCCGATTTAAAATGTAAATTTTCTGTGTATTAATAAGCAAAATTCTGGTTCTTGATGAACTTTCACAGCTAGATGTTTTCTTCTGAATATCTTTGCTAGGTGGAACTTGAATCTCTTAGGATGTACCTTAAAAAAAAAAAATATGCCCAGAGTTCAGAGCATAACGAGCCTGCCAACACAACAGTGACAGTATTAACCACAAGTTTATGCTAAGATGACTTGGAACTAAATTGCATATAGTTTCAGAGCCTGCACCTGGCCTTGGCAATGCCTGCTGTATTTTGTGGTTTTGCATTCATATTTTCCTAGGTTTCTTCATGCCTGCTTTCTCACACTCACATGAAAACCCCACACAACCAGGGGGAGCTGGCTGACTAATTGGTGGTATAAAGGAAACAGTGACAGTGAGTAAAGCTCTCTCAGCAGCATAAAGGGGAAAAAACAAACCAAACCCTGGGGTGGAGGAAGAATTATCTGAGTCGTAAAAATCAAAGAAATTGCAGTTACTGTAAAGGGGTGGAAACGTTCAGAAAAATATAACTGTTGTAGGACCATTGTTTACATTCTTATTTCATCTGCCAGCTGAGGTGTGGCTCCACAACTTTAAATTAAACTAGGTGCTTTCTGAGGAGCATTGGTTTTAGTGAGACAGCTGTAGTGCACAGAGTGTCACTAGCTGCAAGGCTTGTGCTCTTCTTAACTTGAAACAGTATAGAACAGCAGTGTATATATATAATTGTATCCTTATTAACACCTTAGCTTTGACAGGAATTACTGGGCTTGCATAATATTAATGCTCAACAAGTTCATTTGTCCTAAGTGAATTGATATCTTTCCCCTAAATTAAACATACATCAAATACAGAAATAAGAGTAGGGTTTTTATTCTTCTTGAGGCTGTTGTGCCTTAGGTTGCTTTGAAAGGAAACTGGAGTAGGAATCCAGTAGCTGTGGGGAATGGCTTTAGCCAGGTTTGCCTCCAAAAATGATGTATCCTACCCATGGACTTGGTGCATTGAAGCCCTCAGTGATGCAGAGGGTAACCTGAATAGATAGGCATCATCCTTTGCTTTCACCTATTGAGAGAATCCAGCGTTCTGTGGAGGAGATAATATCACGCTGGGGAAAACATGGCACAGGCTAGGAATAGTATGAGGAGTTTTTTGGTTCGCTTGGAAGCAGCACATTTTTACTCTCTGGTGTTCTTATAGGGGACTTGATGTACTTGTAACCTGACCTCTGGCAATTGTCAGTGTGAAAAGCAAACAGAGACACAGCATTCTAGTGCGCGTTTTTTTCAAATATATTCAAAAGGTGAGCAGTATTGCAGGAAGCATATTTGCCAAGGAAATACAGATCTTTGCCTATGGCCATGACCATCCTACCACTTTCAGTCTGGAGGAATCTTCTCAGGATGGCTATAGCCTGTTTTTCCTTTGCAGGTTGACGGTGTAGAGAAAAGCAGTGAACGCCCTAAGCTTGTGTACCTCTAATCACTACACGTGACTTTACTGGCAAAAATCTTTGGGTTTATAGGCAGACTCCTCCCAGGATCTGAGAAGGCAGCACATGTTATAATGCTTGCATTGACAATAGTCAGGATTTTGCATTTGGAAGAGATGTATTAGTTTTGTAGGTGACGTACCTTACAAACAATCTTCAGTCACTTTTCCAAAGCTACAATGGGTTTAAGATGCCAACAGAGGCAAAAAGATTCATTAAAGCTTATTTTTATCCATAGGGAAAGCAGCCAATTATAGATCAATGTGCAATTTTTCTTCATGGTAATTTTCTGGCTATGCTCTGGGCACACACTGAAGTGCTGTGCCTTTGTAATTGCAGATAGATCCATGCCATGCCAAGCTTTCCTGATGGAGCATTAAACGCCTTTGCCTGAACTTCCCTGGTTGTGCTGTTTTAGGATACACATGAACACACAGCAGTCATCCTTGTAGTCAGGTCTGCTTTGCTGTGTCTGGCAACCAACCTGCGGGCAGCACATTGTAACAAAACACAAAGGGTGCAAAATTCAAGCCCAGGTGAAGGATGCTTTGTAATATTCCTTCTATTTAAGAAATACTCCTTGTGTAAAGAGGAAGGTGCCTCCAATTCATGCCTACAGGAGTTTATGGCTTAAGTCCCCTGGCTGTCCTGGATGGATGCAGACTACACGTGATGGGCTATCTCTTCCACCTGTTAAGCATATATCTTATTTCTTGATCCGTTTCCGCAGCCTTACAAGTGTCACTTTGCAAGTGTTACTGTAAAGTGACTATTGCACCATTTTACTAGTATGTCTGATGACACCAGATTATATGGAGGTCTTCCATTTCTGATATCCTCAGTTATCCATGGCTGATGCAGAATTGGCATGTATTTAGAGGTCTAAGATTTGTGTTTGCATAAACAGGGACCCCAGGATGAGAGGTTTTTGAGTGTGGTGCACCACATGACTGAGCACTTTCTTGTTAGTGAAGCTGGGAGCGGAAATTCGGGGAATGGGATGAGGGGCAAATAGGAACATTCCCAGCGCCTAATGTGCAGGGAGTCCTCGCTTTGGCTGAGGCTTCTGGACCATGAGTTACTTCACTTGCCTTTGCTGAATTCCTCTAAAGTGACACTTTACACTTACCAGGTACACAGCCCAAACCTAAATTTTAAGACAGAGATGAGTCAAACAAAAACAGTACTCGGTGTTTTTTCCATTCCTGACCCTTCTCCACTTTGTGCAAGCTTTGGAGCAGCCAGCTGATGGAGGACAGCAGTGTCCCATCCCCTAGCCCTGTGCAACTGGGTCTAGGCTTTTGACCCTCATTTCAGGAAAGTTTTAACCAAATGGATTCTCACTTACCCTTCCTTATTGTTTTTAAAAGGCAATATACATGTGAAACGGTGTCTGCTAAAGTTAGAAATACGCTTGCTGGCTGTATCTGCATTTGACTGGAAGGCTTACTAAGGCGTTACTAGCAGGCTGATAGGGAATATTTATAGCCCATAGGAAAAATCTGTCTGTTGAAAACCTTATTCCACCGTTCTGGTACACGATGCCTGCCATGTCGTGCACCCCAGAACATAACACATGCTTCTCTCATAGTTTTAAAGGATGCATCAAAGCCTTGGTGACATAATAAAGCAAAGTAAAGGGATTTTTTTTTTTTTTGTTATAATTTCTATTGAGAAGGGAATACACACTGAAACTAAGCTGGGGTGATCTCCATTAGGCTGTCCAACAGCTAAATATACTGCGTAAGATGGTGTCATTTTTAGGTTTTTTGCAAACATGACTTATTTTTGACACTTGATGGCAAACATTTTTAGACTGCATCATCAGAGATTACATTACAGCAAGAATTTTTGGGAAACAGGACAAAAGTGAGTGATCTGAGGCAGCATGGACCTACCCTTCCCAGCAGCATCTCTGAAACAGCTGCTTTACCTTTCTGATGCTAAACTGCAGTCTTTAGTGAACCGAGCACATTAATAATAATAATCAAAATAATAATAATACGTCCAGGGAGATATAACAATAATTTTGCAGCTAATCTTTGTTTGTGTTTCCTTTTGTGGTGCTGGCTGGTGGGGGCATGCAGCTGGGTCTTTCCGGCACACACCATTATTTCCAGATCAGTAGCTTTCTTTTGACCTGCCCTAAACTCTGGCCTATTCAGAGGAATAGTGCCTGCAGGGGAGATACCTCCAGTACAGTTCTTAGTCCCTTTGTGATGGCTTTCCCAGATCCTTTTTTTTTTAATTATTTTTTATTTTTTTTATTTATATTTTATTTTTTTTAGAAATGCAGCCAAGAGATTTGTGTGAACAGGGTTGATTAAATCCCAATTATTCCATACAAGTCTGGGTCCCAGAAAGTCAGGACAGTTTCCAAGGTGGACAGCATGAGGTCTGCCCGAGAGACCAGTGTCATCTTCAGGAGAGATGTAATGTCACCCTTTTTCCCAGGTGCTAAAAAGACACAAGGGTCTCATGGTTTCTCACAGCATGGGAGTTATTTAATGGGGAGGCAACAGTGCTTGCCAATGGCACCTTTTTGCACGTGGAGGTCCTACAGGTTCATTACAAAGCACAGATTTTGCTGGTGCTGGGAGGCATTGCAAGGGCAGTGTCGTGGGGTGGGCCCCACAGTATGGCCTACCACATGGATTTGCCACGTTTCACCCAAAATAGGGCTGAACTGAATATAACAAATTAGCTTTTCCTTCCAGAGGTTATTTAGGGTGATTTTGGAAGTCTCTTTTAGCACCTTTAACTGGCTTGGGAAGAGGAGTCATTGAAGGTGTTGTCCCAGGAAGGGTGCCCCTACAGAGACACGCAGGGGGGAGAGGGCTGCTTTTTTCTTTTTCCTTTTTTTTTTCTTTTGAGAGAAACAATTTTGTCCAAAAGAGAGATTTCTGTTTGAGGCAATAAGCTTTCCTTCTCTCCCACCTCTGAATATAACAGCCATCAACTGAAAGGCCCACCCAGCAAAATCAAAGATCACCAGCAAGTCTGTCACGGGGCTTTGTGGGAGCTCTGGGGGGCTGTCTCAGCCCTCTGTGCTCCTTCCTGAGCCCAACAATAGTCCTGATGGGGGGAAGCTGTTGCCATCCATAGAAGAGCCAATCCAGCCAGAAAATCCTGCCTAGAGGCCATGGCACCATGAGGATCTCAGGATGCCCCTGAGGGAGCTGGATTACCATTGCCAGTCAATATATTTCTGTTTTATTGACGCTTTTCAGCCGTGGTATTTTAATGACAAATCTAAGCTGGTTTTATATACAAAACTTCCAGCCAAACAATTTACTTTTTTTTTTTTTTGCACTGATTTTGTTTCAGAAAATAGGGAAATAAATCTCTAAGCCCCATCTATTAAGGATTTTCTCCACAGAGAGAAGATCATGTTGCAAACCACCAAAAAAATACAGAGTATTTCAACTGATTATGTTCTGTCCGTTGCCATTAAGACCTCTATGGTTTCCCAGCTGTTGCAGGCTAATCCTGCTGTAGCGTTACAGTTTCACATTTGTGAGTTTGCTAGACAGCTTTCTAGCTGATGGCTTTGTGAGAGTCATTCACAAGCTCTGCGTTTAGACCGTCATTGGCATCAGTCTCAAAGGCTGGATGGGATGGCTATTTGCTATGTGAACACAGTGAATAAACCGGGATGTTTTCCCCCAACACAGACAGAACACTTTTTTCCCAAGAAAGACGCATTACCAAATTTTGAGTTGACATGAAATCATTGCATGTGTTGGATTATCTTGCAAAGAGAATAATCAGAGTCCAGGCTTTATTATTGACTCTGCAGATGAGTCATTCTGTAACTCGAGGCGAGTTACTTACCACCTCTGTGCCTGCAACTCACCATATAAACCGAAGAAAAATCAAAGAAAATCAATATCCTTCCCCACCCTTTGCTTTTGCCAGGTGTTTTAAAATATTCAGGTGAAAGGTGGTAGGCAAGTGAAAACCGTCACGCATCGGAAAGTATTTCCATTGTTGCTGGTTTACAGCAAGCTGCGAGAGGAAAGCAACAATTTGACACCATCACTTTGAAGAGAAAGAAAGAGGCAATGCTGCTTGAACGAAAAACGATTTGTTTTATTTTGTTAATTGCAGTCCTTTTGAAAAATGATACTTAGCCTGCCAGTGAAGTGCTAATTAATGTTAGGATGTGGTACACCATATAATAAAAGGCTGCTGTTGAGGAATGTGAATGAAGAAGGAATTGTTCCCGAGGTGTTGATAGGTAAACAAAATTTCTGTTGAAGTGGGCCACAGGTAAGCTTGACTTTGCATTTTTGCAAGCTGTTGCCTTGCTCTTTGTGTTCATTAGTAGACATTTTCCATGGTGGGAAACTGAGGAACAGGAAAATCATTCCCTTTCAGCCAGCACTGAAATTCCCACTCGGAGCTATATGTTTCCAGACGCAGCAGTCTTTAGGATGGAGAGGTGCTTAGAGCAGCTTCATTTAAAAAGTGTTATGTGATGAACCATCATGATTTTAAAAACGTGATTACGATTCTGTTTCTCACAATGTAATTTTATCTGACACTTCACCTGTTTGTCTGATTATATGTGGTGGTGTGTAACTTTGTCCCCACGTTGACCAAGACCTTTATGCTCAGTTTATAATCATCAGCATTTTGATTTTATATCTTTAATCTTTTCAGTTTTCCTCTTGATCATTTTTGTTGTTCAGACAGAAATATGCTGTATAATACCCCATTCAGAGAGAAAATTTGCTTTTGTCTCTGCTCCCCAATTATTTAGGGAAGTTTTCTTGGTCTATCACAGAGGCATCCGGCTTTGCCTTTGAGACTTTTCCCATGCAGACACATGGAGGAGCACTTTGCTGCTGTATGTTGATAACAGTGTGTAGTATTTTGGGGCACATCCTGCCCCATGATGATCTTCTGTAGTTGTTCATGACTCCTCCACCGCTGGCAGTGACAAACCCAGGAAAGCATGAGACCAACAAATTAAACTGAAATGAGTATACCATTGGTTATTGTAACTACTAAAACCTTTTCTTGCAGCAGTGCTCCAAAACCCTTTTGGCTTGGGTAGCAGGACCTGTTCTGGCCCTTTGCCCACCTCTCTCCCTGGGTGGCTTCAGCTGAGCACAGGAGCCATCTCAGCATCAAGTTCAGGTGCCCACCAACCATTCTGATACATCTAACCAACAATAAAAACATGCTAGTGATGTACTTAAAGAAAACGTCCTGGAATAATAAGCATCCCATGTTCCCAAATTGTGTTCTATTTGATATGACCATCTAAACAGCTGTGTCAGGTATAAACCTCCCAGCTGGACTGGGAAGGGTGAATCTGAGGCAAACAGGTGCGTGACCAACTGTGCCTTAGTTGCAGTTAAGCTCAGCCATGCTCTTCTGGGAAATTCTGTCTCAGGAAGGTGGTTTTTCTCCCTTTTCTTTTGTCCTGTATAAGAGGCCGAGCCCCAGGAACGTGTCCTTCTAGCCGTACTAGAACAGTTTGTGGGCAGTCCTAGTAGAGGATCAGGCTTTCCAGCAGGTGTAATTTATTCAGATATTGGAAAGAAAGTCTTCCAACAAACTTTGAGGGAGGTTGCTATCACAAGCTATTCAAGTGGTGTTGAGTATTTCGTGAACCTTTCCTGATGGATGAGCTCAGCGTCCCCAACCACCCACAAGATGTGTTCACTTCTTTAGAAGATAGAAAAATATGAGTATGCAGGAGGAACATCCTCTCTGCTGGAAGAAAAATAGCAAAAAGACATATTGAAATAGCTGGAGCGCTTACACTCGTTACTCAGAGTCAGAGGAAGGAGCTGAGGGTCAAAGGAAGGACACAGAGTCCAATCAAGGGTGTGTGGAGAGCCAACTTGCAGTTGTCGGCTGGCCAACGTTAGTGTCACCATGCTATCAGCAATCCTCCTTCATTTTGTTAAGTGTCCAGCAGAGCACAGCTGGATGAAGAACAGCTCAATGCCAATGCTTTTGCAGCTGCAGTCGCACTGCAGCTTCCGTGCAGGTGCTTTACGGTCACCAGCTGTTGTGGTGACATGCCATGTCCCTGTGTGGAACATCTGGCTGGGAATATGGAGCTGGAGCTCACCAGACTGATGCCCTCCGGGGCTTTCTGAATAAGGCCTAGAGTATGTGGTGCTCACAGGTTTTTCCAGCACACTGTAGAGGCTTTTCCTGCCAGTGTGATATAACAGCAGATGAGGAAAAGTGGAGAGGATTGACCAAACCTCTTGTGAAAACAATATTTCACCGGGAAAATGCAGTTTTGAGAAATGCAATTGCATTGTGACAAAAATGCTTACTCTGATGAAACAATGTGGTTTTCTTTTTGGAAGGAGGAAACGGAACAATGCAGTTTTGACATATAGAGGTATTCTATAGTGGATTGCATCTTCTAAAGTTTTTTGGTTTTTTTTTCTTTTTTAGACATATTTTGGAATTCTTGTGCCATTACAATTTTAAGTCCCTGATCCAAAGAAAGAATAACTTTGCAATAGGAAAAAAAATAAATCATGTTATCTATAACAATTCTATTTTCCAATTTCTTTATATCCCTATACAATTCTACAACCCTGCTGGCTTTAAGTTCTATTGGTTAATAATTTTTGCAACTGCACCATTTATATGGTATGGAGACATGCTTTTTGGCAGTCCCAATATTCCAGGGCTGCATTATATTTCACGTGGAAAAGTAGAACTTTCCCAGATGTGCAATTGTAGAATGTTGTGATTTTTGATATTTACCTTGATATGGTGAAAGCAAAATTTTATTGATTGTAAACTACTGTGAAATAATTTGGTCAGCATTGAGCAGAGTACAGAACTACTTTTTTTTTTTTTTTTTTTAGTCTTCAAAGGATCATTAGCTATTTTAGAAAATGCCTTTGTGTGAACAAACATCTTAAAAAGAGAACTTGGGTAATAGCTCCTTTTGTTTCCAAAGTCTCTCTCCACTTCCCACACACATTCAGCCCACTTCTGGGTATATATTTAAGGCAGAGAGAGCTCCAGGCTGTTTGTACAATGAAATTGGCAGGAGGCAATCTTTCATTCAGTCACACAATTGTGCCCTTAGAATATAAGCTATGAAAACAACTAATATGATAATTAAATGATTTGAAACGATACCTAATAAAATAAACAGTTTCACATCATCTCAGTAATAAAAGTAATCTTACTTTCAGAAAGTGCCTTTTATCTTAAAGGCTTCCAGAGCCCCCACTGCTGCCAGCACTTTTCACATGTCCAGCTGTACACCAGAGCCTGGTGAAAGGCTCTCCTCCCCACGTGGAGGGCAGCCAGCCTTCAGCGTGACACGCACTGCAACCTGCTGAGGAAGGGCAACCAAAAGCCAATTGCTGTGTAGGAAATGCATGGCTATTATCAGTGCTTTGTCTCAGAAACAACATGCTGTTACACCCAGAGCCACTTGAGAAGGCAGTGTGTGGACCTCGTCTTGGCTGATCAGCATTCAGAGCTTTGTCTCTACATGAAGACTCCTTAGGTGTTCGTTTGTGTGCACCATCTTGGACTTCATGGTCATAGCCTGATGGCAACCTGTCACTTAACCTAGAAGCAAACAAAAGAAACCTGAAGAAATGTTTTACTCCAAAGCTCATTTCCTTGTCAGAGCAAAATATGCATTATAATTCAAAAGATGCCTTTTTTTTTTTTTTTTTTTTCTTAAATATACAAAAAGAAACAGGGAGGTTGCCTACCTCTCTTTTGGATCATAGTCCCAAAGCCAACATCCTGGAACGTCCTGACACAGTGCCACCATATTTTTTACATCTATTTTTCCTTTGAAAATACACTTTCACAACTCTGTTGAAGGAGAGTAGCAACTCGCTAGACTCCTTACCCAAAGAGTAGATAGCGCCTGCTCAGTCACAACGGTGTAGTCATAAGGTCCTTGGTGAGCCTTGGCTTGGCATGGATCTAATTTTATTAAGAATAATTGTTAGTGATTCATAGCGATACTTCAGATTTCCTTTCACTGAGGAGTTTGGTATTCGTAGCCAGGTAATGCTCCTGTTGCTATATACAACTGTGTGCGAGGGAAGGAAAAAGAGAAATAAATTTCAGCAATCTCTGCTTTTCCAGCCTAGCCCATTCCTTTTGCTGCTTCTTTTCGTTCCTTCAGCTTCACTACATGGTCACAGGCACTTGTGTGAGGACTTCAACCAGGAGTGCTGTGAACCGGGCCTTGGGGTGCTACGCTTGTGCCTAAAAAAGGAGTGACCAAGGGATGATGAGGGTTGATGTGCCTACATCTTAGACATCTGCATTTCCAAACTTCACAGAACTGGTTCTGGTCAAAGACCCCACACTACACCTGCCCCTTCAGGCTAGGGTTTCCCTTGATCTCCCTCACACCAGGTCTGCACACAAAGCCACATTTCCACTGGTGCATTTTTTTTTTTTTTCTTTAAAGTACTCTTGCGGAGAGCAAATAGTTTCTGCCTGTTGCATCCACAATACTGCGGGTAAGGATGAGCACAGAAATGTAACTGAGAGTCTAGTTATTATCCTGCTGTAACTGTATCTCGGGGTAGACAATTGCCCTAGGCTTAGATTTTCTAAAAATTTATGTGTATCAAAAGGGATCTTGTACAGGCAAAAAGCAGCAAGTTGATTTTTTCCAAGAGCAGCTTGCCATTTTAAGCAGTTGTTGGCTTAATAAGTGAAATAGCTTTGGGCTATATGCATGCCATAATGATTGCATTTTGTAGGAAAAGACTGCGCCTATGGGTCTCAAAGTTTCAGAGCCAAGACTAGTCATATTTGTGGTCTTTAAGTCGCAACCCCAAGCTATTCTCACCACCGTAGATAAGGGGTAGCTGATCATAGAATAACACTGATTTTAAAATAACTAACCACAGCAAAATTAAAATGACCTAGTCAAGTAATACAAAGAGTATATGATTGACAAGATAGCTGCTCTTTGAAATGTACTGTAGGCAGTAAATAGCATCTTAGGCCTATAAGCTATTTTCTATCTTAAAGCCAAGAATAATGATCTGGCACCCATCCTTCCTGAGCGAGACTTCAGTTCGGAAAGCTGCAACAGCTCCCTCCCGAATGCCTTTGGAAATGATAGCGGTGGTGTGCTCATGGGTTGTAATTATATCATGGAGCTCTTCCCTCGTGGCCCCCCCCCCCCCCAAAAAAAAAAAAAAAAAAAAAAAAAAAAGTCTTTCTCTCTAATGTAAACAGCTGTGCAGGGTGGAAATTTAAAGTTTCACCTCATACACTTGTCCTTAGATTTAAGTTATATTTTCATTTCCTGGGGAGGGGGGGCAGTGAGACAAGGAAATGCAATAGCAGCATGTCCAATTTCTAGTTTATCCTTGTCCCCACCAAAATTCAAGTGGCAACTAAGATTCTGTTGAACTGTAATCTAGATGACTTTACCTAATGCCACAGAGTTCAAACAGCTGCCAGGCTTTTCTGTACGATGCCTTTCTGGCAAAGAAATGCGTTGACTGTATACGGCTCGGATGTATAGGGTTGGATTGGGTGCCTGCGGGTTATACGTTCTGTGGATTGTGATCTAGCCTGTGGTCTACATGCGTTGTGGCATAAAACACTGGGGGTTTGCATCGTGCCTCCGCTCTGCTACGTGAGTGTTTGCCGTGGATTTGGAAGGGGGTTACTTTCTGTTGCTGTTTTACTAGGGCTGTGGGAGAACGGCAGAAAATGTAAGCTGGAGATCATTTCTGTTCCTTATTTCTACTGAAATGGTTGCAAGGCGGTGTTTGTCGCTGCCTTACATCACTATAACGTTTCCATTTGGTGCATTGTTGTTTGATTTTTGGGGTTTTTTTTTGCAAATTATTATTGCAAATATAATCATGTAGGAGTGCAAACTGTTCCCGCAGGGCCCTGGGGGAGAGTGCCTTCCTCCCCGCCACCGGGTCTGCAGCAGCGGCAGGAGCTGCCCGTAGCTCTTTGCCAGTCCTTCCCAGCACCTGAACTGCACAACCATTGCCATCTCACAGAAGTAATAGGAATCAAGAAATGCTAATAAAACACCAGATGCCTTTTTTTTTTTTTTTTTTTTTTTTTTTTTTTTTTTCCCCTCCCCTAGTACATGCTGGAATGCAATCTGATGAACGGAAAGCTCTTGGAATATATCAGATGGCTTTGTAGAAAGCAAAATGCTCCCTCTTTCGGGACTGGTATGTTTTCTGATGTTGTTGTGGTGTTTTATGTTGGGTTTTTTTTATTTTATTATTTTTTTAAATAAAACTAAAAGAAGAATTGTAACTTCCTTTACACCAGTACATTAGCATAATACGTTCCTGCCTTCAGGTACTGTATGTCATTGTTATGAGTACATTTTGACATCTCTCACACTTTGAGCACTCCAAAGATCCATGACAGAGCTGAATGAAAACTTTTTTTTGACTTGGCAGGAGCCGTAAGAACACATAAAACCTGCCAGCTGTCAAGGATGTAAATGGTGATTTTGTTTCACTTTTTTAATGAATTAAAGCAGGATTGAAATGTGTCCAAAGACAGCATGTTTGGCCTTGCAAGGGAAAAAAAAATGAAAGGGAGGGTGTTTTTTTTTTCTCTTTTGGCACTTATGCTCATACAGTGTTTATTCTTGGTAGCACAGTATAGGACAGAACTACTCTACTGAAAGAGCCTTGGCCGTGGCTGTCAGGCATGAGACACCTTAGCAGGCACTGGTTTCAAGAGGGAAAGCATTTAGGGGACTGAAAACAAACAAACAAACTAAAAAATCTGCCTCATTTCAAGCAAGGAACCTGAAAAATGCAGCACCCAGCACTGTTTTGGAGATGGATGGCAGCAAATCACTGGTAGAACTCACTTTGTGTGTCCTTTACACCATAGTCACATTGAAGCCAAACTAAAATCTGATGCTTTGTTCCTTTTTTCTTTGAAATTGCGTTTTTGCTGCTATATTACTATTATATATGCCACTTTCTGGGGTGTAGGCAGGTGTGTCTTTCATTTGTAGGGCTGGCATTGGAATCATTGTGTGCCTCTGCGTGAGTGTGGTTGGTGGCTCTGGTTTCCGGGTCTCAAAGTCCAAAAGCAACATAGGCTGGAGCTTCTGGGAGATATACTGAGCGTTCACACCTACCCTGTGTAATCATGGCACCCTTCTCTGTGGGAAAATGTTGCAGTTCTGAGCTCGTAGTTATTGTGTATCCTTAACCTGCATTTCTTGCTATTGAAAGTTAGATCCAAAGCTTGGTTGGGAAAAAAAAAAATGGCTCTTTTAGAATTTGTCTACAGTTTAGTTCCCATTTTCTTTCTTAGCTTCTTAAATTCTTCACTTGAAATATCTTTGACTGTTATCCATGATTCAGACTTTTTTTTTTCTTTTTTTTTTTTTTTTTTTTTGCTTGCTTGTGATTGGAACATTACATGCTCATGTATCTATTTACTTACTCAAACTGTACTTGCGGCTGCGCATCTACTGCTCTGGAGGAGTCTTACTCTGTATCACAGGTACCTAAGCACATTTTGCCCACCTCTCTATACACATGTGTATTCCTCCGCAGAGATGAAAACACAGTAAAGGATTTGCCCGATGCTTTGCCTTTCATGCCATAATTTCTGCTTAAGGTCTCAGGTGATCTCCCTCCCATTTAAGAACTAGCCAATTTCAAGTCATAGTTTCCAAGCTGTCGAGTGGTTATCAGTTATGGAGCCTGTGTCAGTACCTTAAAAACCGAACCACAGCTGTCTTAAATAACACAAGCAGAGTTCTTTTGTTCTTTTGGAAAAAGTAGCATCACACATCAAAAAAAAAGTTCGTATTGACTGATGTTCCTGGACCAAAGGCCACCCTGGAAGTGCAGTTCAGCTTTGGACTTGGGTCAAGCCCAGTGCAAGCACATCTCAGATAATGTGGGCTGAGCTGGTCTTCCGTGCAGTGCAGGAGAGGTTCCCGTGTGCCTGGCAAGAGGTGCACAGAGCAGATTAGCTCTTGCAGGGGTTTACAAACAGGCTTCAACTTATGCTTAGTGAATAGACCTATTAATTCAATGTGACTTCTCAGGCAAGCCCAGCCCATGCTGTACTTCAGCCAGATGGTTTAGACAAAATAAAAGTGAAGAATTTTTTTTCAGACAAAATGAAAGTGAATCTTAACTTTTAACAAAAACTCAAGATGAACCTGAATTTCTGAAGAAAAAGGTGTATCTCCATTTTCCTCCCCTTGCCTCTCCTTCAGTCTCCTAAAACCCTGGCACCTACCTACTTTAGCTGGAACAGAAAGGCTCTTCTCAGATTTCCAGCCTGCCTTCAAGTAGGAAGTATAGAAAATCTTGCAGAAAGCCTTTTCTTATGAGCTTTCCAGGCAGATTTTCTGAATAAAGAGAGTCTTATGCATTTCAGTTATTTATTAAGTCTTCTGAGAATCTTCCATCCCCAGCTTTAATATAATTCTTGAGACACAACATGTAATTACAGGATGAAAGGCTGCTAAACTCTACAACAGCTTCAGTAAACTTTGTAGGATTGTAGGTGATCAAAAATATATTGAAAGTCAGAAACCTCCTCTCCTTTGTTTGAAGAGAAATCTTTATTTGTAGCAGCACGCCAGTTAATTGCAGCACTTACATGACAGGGTGGAAAGGGGTAACCCTGCCCAATGAAATGGGGCAGCTCAGCAAATAAATGTAAATTGCAACATTTTCTTCACTTTGAGGCAGCTGTGCATGTTCTGGGAAGATGCAGAGCAGGTTCACCCGCCTCTGGATCCTGCTGTCACTTAGCAGCTTTTAGCTCCGTCTCTGAAATAGGGAGAAGCTATTGACAGAAAGGAGCCCAGCTACCTCACCCTCAATGAAAATGCAATCACGGGAGATGAAAGGAATCCCTGCTGTCTTTCCAGGTCAAGGTTTTCTTCCACTAGTTTGGGTCTGGGGGTGCTTCTCCACACTGTGAGGCTTCCCCAAGCAGGGCTAAGGCACGTCTGCCCCCACCCGTGGTCCCAAACCCCGTGCTAAGGGAGTTATGTGCCTGCAGCTGCTGAAAGAAGCCCTGGGTCATCCAGCACATACACCCTCTTCCATCCAGGGCCAAAGCAAAGCGAGTTAGCTGCTTAAATCTTGCTTTAGGAAGGAATAGGGGAAAGGCAGGAATGGCTGAGCAGGAGGAAAAGCTGACTGGCCACCCCTCACCCTCCTGACCCCCAATTACAGCCCATTTTATGCCACCAACGCATAACCCTGAGGTAAATGTTGTGCAGGGAAGAAGTCAACAGTGATTATTTACTCACCTGCTGAAGTAGTAATTTGGGCTACATTATAAAAGTTTTAGGTTTCCTGATATATGGGACAAATTAGGATGCTTGGGTTGACACTGTCAATGGAGACAAGGTGCGTGGTTTTTAGCCTTGCTTTCTTTCATGGGGCTGTGGCACTTAACCATGCTTAATCCTTTTTAATGAACACTTTGCTGATGCAAATCAGCCTACAGATCTCTATTTAAAGGAAAATACCCAAAAAATCTGTTGAGAGACTCTGACTCTCAACTGCTCATAGTTGAGCAGTCTCAAGTGCTGCATAAAGGCAAGTGAAGAATAACTGCAAGTTAAAAATGTGCTTCTGGGAAGTTGGGGAAGATGTTACAGAGAGGCATGTTTTCTGAACTAGTGATTTTTTTCATTTCATAGTTGTGAAAAGAAAAATAATTTGATGCTACTCTTTTTGCCAAAAATAGTTCAAAACGGAGAAATACCAGCACTATTTTCAAACAGGGCTTTCCTGTACTTTAAACTTATTTTCTTTCTAAAGGCAGGAAAGAACACAAAGTAACACTGACTGTTTTGCCAGTTGGAAAACTTTTAGAAAGTGAGACAATATGGGGAGGGGAGGGAGCGGAATCACATCCTTAAGCTTTGTCACTTTTTCAGCTGGAAAAATATTGGAAAGCAGAATGACTTTTTTATATATATATACATTTTCAATTTGTAGAATGGTTCCATAGGAAAACCATTGTCTCCTATGAAAGATATTCAACTGAGAAAAATCAGAGTTTTGAAGCACTCTCTAATCACATGCCTCTGTATCATATATACTCACTGAATGATAAATGGCGTTTGCCAGGCTGGGTATTTCCTCTGAAAGACAATCTGTTAATAGCAGGAAAGTGACCAGGTAGATCTTTCTGAGCATAATAATTTTCCATTTTTGCTGTGAGTCAATTTTTAAAAAGACTTTAAAATATACACTTGCATACAAACGTGAGACAAACATTTCTTTCTTAAGACCCTGCTCATTTAAAAAATAGCAATATTTCAAACATTTTCAATAGCAGGGTAATGAGGAGCACGTACAACAAAAGCAAATTTACAACTTGTGTAATTATTCAGTGACTTTTCCAGGTCAATTTGCCATCTATTTATTCTCATTTTACTCTTTTCAATACTTTGGAAATTTTGTTGCATGGCTTAATCAATCAAAAGTCTCACATTATGTAAAAATTCAACTTCCTTAAACTGGTGACCTTCCTCCATCATCTAGCTTTGCTTGATGACCTTTCCCACTCTCACTGGCAATTATCCTAATCAAATAGCGTTTGGAGTAGTCTGGACAGTTGAGTGATTCAAATACATTTTGTGTATCCTTTTGCTCAAGCCGTGGTTTGCGAATTATTGCACAAGGTGCCATGCTTTCCTCTTGCTCTACCAGAGGCTATTGCTTAAAAGATCCAGTTCCTGCAAAAACAATCATAGGTCAAAACTGAGAGAGTGATGGAAAGACCCATTTTAGTTATGTGTTTTTTGGCATAGAACCACTGAGAGTGCATAATCTGTATAAATGTTAGCTTTCTAAATAAACATAACCTCTGATTGTATGAAAGCAGGGAACAAAGTTGAAACTTGTTCCTTTCATTAAGCCACCTTTCAAAACCAGTGCTTGTTTTGTTCTAAACAGCCGTAAATCTTGACAAACGATAATAAACAAATAGCCACAATAGTAAAGAAGCCAACAGAGCTACCATAGGCACTTCACTTTTTGTTCCTTTCCTCAAGTATGGAAGTATTTTGCCTGCTATACAACCTAGACTTCAGCTTGCAGAGAGGGGATGGGAAAGTCTTCAGGACGTGTGTCTGTGTAGCTATTCTGTGTTGATACGATGTGGTGGGTGTCAGTAGTTCTGTGCCACCAAGCAGTCCTGCGGGTAGTGCTTGAATTGCATCCATTATGCTTGTGGGATGTTTTTGATGATGTAAACTTCCCGCTCTGGATCTGTGAAGGTTGCTTTTGGCAGAAGTCAGCTGCTGACAGTAGTCACCGTTCAATACTTTATCCAGTTTTGACTCATCTCCAAGCTGCAGTAGTCTAAGCAGGAATTCTTTTGCTTTTGTGTTGCTGTTGCAGTTCACCATGATGTCACTGATAGGTGTAAAGGGTTTTCTTTATAGTACAAAACGGACAGCAGGAGCATTCTGTTTATGCGCTTAAAAAATGGAAAAAGCAAAAATTGAAGTTGATCCACCTAAAGCAAATAAATGAAAAAGAGTTTCCAAATGTTTAGTGAACTGAAGTATTTTTGAAAGAGATGAAGAAGCAGTGGTTTGCTGTGTACCGTGCTATAAATGCCTTACAAATCCATCTTTCCCTACCCGTATGTTAAGGAAGGCAAAGCAACACAGATGAGAAGACGCACAGGGAGACGACAGGTTTTGGTGTTAAAATGTGGCTTATCTGTGGTCTCTGTTCCACTTCCTCCCCTGGCTTTCTTAATGCATGTAGAGGCCAACATTTTTAGGACAAAGCTGTGCATTTTTACTTGCTTTCTAAAAGTAGATAAATTTAATGAAATACTTTCATTAAATAATATGTAACTAGCTGAGAAATTATACCCTACATTAAGACTAATGCATGGATACTAGCTACACAGAGTACGTGATTTCTACTACTTTTCCCATACCTGCAGCAATATTTACCCTCCATTTCTTCCTACAACTATTGCTGATCACTCAAATGCTGCCTTTCTGGGAAAACCAGCACATATGAAACTCCGTGTCAATCGCCCACATCAAATATATCTCCCCGTGCCACGTTCCAGCCTGCTGGAAATAAAAATCTGTCCTGCAATATTCTGCCTTTTGGAGAACATTGACAATATGCACATATTATAGCTGATAAAGTGTGCCTCACAGCAAGAATCACGCAGGGATTGCAGCAGATCTGATTTCTGTGCACCCGCCAATAGTGACATGCTTCTTCTGGAGAAGTACGAGTGTTGGTTTTAATGTTAGGTGGGTTTTAAGTCACTCAGCCATTAGTCTGAGGCAAAGATATAGGGCATGTCTATTTTTTTAAAAAAACACTATGATTTGCTGCTCATCACACAATGCTCAAGCAATGCACAGGTACGCTGGCCATTTTAAAATGACTGTTTTGTTGACTGGGATGCACAACGATCGCAGGACCATGAACCTTAACACATGAGTGTATATTTATTTTCTTCCCAGTGCGTAAAGGCATCACATCCAGACTAGGGAACCTAAGTTTAAGGATTCCAGTGTTCAGTTCGAAGTGTTCACAAACTGCCTATCAGAGAGAAAAACTGTACTCAAAAAGAAAACACCCGTGAAAAGCAAGAAAACCCCCACCTCCTTCACTCAAAACCTCTTGCAAATGACTACTGTATCCGGCACTTCAGCGTGATTGACATGCAAGCGTCTGGTCATGTTCTGGCACAATTATGTCCTGATGAAGTTATTCCTTTAGTGGTCACAGAAGGTCATCTTTTATGTCTTTACTCCTTTGTAAATAAGGTGTTGGGTAGTTCTCCTCCCACTCTCATGTCTACACATGATTTCATAGTTTATTAACTATTTGGTGGCTTTCATTGTGCTGTGGCTTTTTTTTTTTTGGTGACTGCCACCCCGGCTTTGCCAAAGTGTGTCTTGATTCACAACTGTGAAAGAAGGGCTGGGGCTGGGGCCGAATGTGACCCGTGATCCCTCCTTGTCACACAGAAGATGTGCAGAAAGAAAGGGATAAGGATTAGCAGACACAGCCTGTTGCTCTGCTCCCGTTCAGTGCTCGGAGCCACGAATCTGTGGCACGTACTGATCGCTGATTTTAGCCCTACCAAGCCCATAACTCCCTCTTAATACTTCCCAGCAGAAGCAATGCTCGAAGAGCTCATCTCTGTCTCACCCAGCAGAGAGAGAGGCTCTTTGGACAGGACAGATGCCCGATCTTCCCTTTCCTATGAAACCGGGAGTTTTGCTTGCTTCCAGAGAGAGATAAACAGGACACAGGGTTCCCACAAAGTAACTCAGAGCTGTTACTAAAAGCAAAGTAAAGCAGAGTGAAATACACCTTTGCTGAACAGCTAAACCAGTGTAGTTAAACATTCTGCAGCTAAAGTCAACGGAGAGCAATATGCTGTTTGTTTGGTAAGCAAAGCCTTTCTATACTGCTTGAATTCCCAGGAAACTAATGTGTGCAAGATCTCATCACTTAAGTGTCTTTTCAGTGGCCACCTGATCTCATAAATTAGACCACTCAGTACCCAACTAACTTGGCAGTGTTTCTAGACTGTTCCTTGTTTTGAAAAATTACTCAGATTTTGTGAAATGCCAAAAATCTCTAAAGGCATTTCTAACATTTCAGAAAATATTCTGAGACTCTTGTCAGCATGGAAAACTGCATGAATATCATCAATGAAACATGATCAAACATAATTTTCTCTGAATTATGTAATATTTTTCATTTTTTGAAGTAAAAAAGATATGTAGATGAAAACATTTGATTCTATAGATGACTTGAAAGTTCAGAATTGCCCTGGAGACCTTGGTTTCAGCCAAAGCAGATGCTGTAATAAAATGACACATACAAATACTTTAACAGGTTGTTCTTAAAACTGGAGTCCTATTTATTGGAAACTCCCTACCTTTGGCAATTCACATCAGTTGCCGTAATAAATACTCAGTTTTCTGCAGGCAGTGTTCGTTTAACAGAAGGTCTGAAAGCGTTTGTGAATTTTTTGCATTGACTTCCAACAGACCCCAAACTAAACAGCAGTCATAAATCCATCCTTTATTCTTGTTTAGTTATTAAATGTTTCTGTTGGATCTGTTTCCGAGACATTTGAACTTTTCGGATGGCGCTTTAGTAATTTGTAACAAGTCCTAAGTTAACTACATACACTTTGTTAAGGGGTTTCAATAGACTTTAAGCTATCGTGATATGATGGCATTGCAACTCTCTGAAAATCCCAAAAATCTTGATTAAAAACTGCTGAACTTTTCTTATGCAACACGTAAACCTTTCTTGGTGTTTTGGGTGCTTTCACTGTATCTTGATCTTGTTTAGAAATGGAGGTGTACATAAAGAATACGTATTATGCATTCTGTCTGTAGCTCTTATAGACATACATAGCATATAGAATATTCTATCATTATATACAGTATAACATGTAATAAGAAAACTATATAGAAAGAATGTGTGAGCTTGCAAAACCTGGGCAATAGGAAGGTAAGCACCCTGGAGACCTGAAGCTAAAGGAATCACACGGCACATCACTGATGGCACAGCGCACATACGCTGCAAGGGGGACATTTGTGGGATAAAAACGGGCAGGTGAGCGGCCAAGCCTATTTGAGCGGGTATGGGGAATTTTGGCAGAGTTCGTGGAGCCCAAATCTTGCTGGCAGAGGGGGCGGGAGGCCTGGGGGCCCCTGCAGGCACAGCCTCTGGGACAGTTCTGCCATCCACAGCGTTGCCAGCTCCAGAGTGGCCATTCCACCACTGCTGGAAATGTGCGGTTTATGCAGGGCCAAAATGAGCGCCGGGGCGCTCCTCTAGCAGGCTTTAGAAAGCTCTGGAAAGACTCTGTATGTAGTTGGACCTCTTCCCCTCCCCCCTTCTTTTTTTCCCCTTCCTTTTCCCAGGTGCTAAAGCATAACGCCATTTTAGTTCTTAAAGATTGAAATGGTAGTACAATTCAGGAACACAATGAAATATTTTTTTACCAATGAAGGCATAGGTCTAGCGCTAGAGGAAGAACTTGCTGCCCCAGCTTATTTTATTTAATCGAACTGGCAGAAGCCTGAGCAGTATAAACCAGGTTAGCTGAAGCTGTGCTAGAGGGTTTGCCCCTCCCGTTCCTGTGACCAGGGAGCAGAAACACTTTCAAATGCAGACGTCTCCTTCGAGTCCCAAGGCTGTCACGTTCTAGTGCTGTCTGGGATAACTAGTCAACCTGTGGGAAGATCCTACCCAAATTTTGCCTTGCATATCAGCAATATGTTTCTCTAGAAAAGTTCAGTTTGTCAAATTTATCAAGTCCTAAGTCCTAAACCCCTGAGTTTCCAAGATCTCAAACCAAAAGTCTAGTAGCAACAGCTGTGAAAGACCCACTTCCAGGCAGATCAGGTCTAAAAGCCGTCAAGAGAGAAAAACAAAACTTGTAGTTTAGCTGTTGTGTTCATTTTTTTATTCTGTGAAACTGTAATTTAAGATTGGCCTGTAGGAGGTCATCTAGATACTTAGACCAAATTGGAAAAGTTAGTAGCTGTGTGGCATTTTAATGTTAAAATCTCAGTATGTCTATAATGTTTTCCTTCATGCCATTATTTCTCACTGACAGGTAAGGGGAGGTTTTGACACTGTTAATATAACATAGGGTGTTAATCTTATAATCGCCCTGTCAGCACTTTGTGTCAGGGTGTTAATGACCACCTTTCAGCCACTCAGAGTTGCCTGCCAATAAAAATAGTACCGGCACCTATCCAACCAGCAGCTGGGCAGCTGCTTTGCCTTTTCCCCAAAGAATAAATAGAAAATTTCACTAGCCATGTGGCTGTAAAGATGCTCCTCTCTACTTATTTATTTTTTTTCCTTCTCTGCACCCACTGGCAATTTTAACACCGCGCCTTTTTAATGTATTTTGCATGCTTTATTTTAAAATGTACAAATTATTTCTCAAGCTTTATATAAACATACCACCTTGGACAGGATGAAACAGAACCTTTAACAGCAAGGAGCACAATTATTTGCCACAGCTCTTTGCTATATAAATGTAACCTGAAGACAAACTGTATTCTGTATTTCTGTAATTTCCCAATCGTTGAGATGAGCCTGTACTTTTCTCTCTGCACAGGAGAGGGGCTTCTCCAGCTTCCTGGCAGAAAGAGTTGCACAATTCCAGATGACTGACTTTATATGCCTAGAGGAATTTTATTACACAAATAACAAAGGGAGACAAAGAGAGGAAGAGAGCACACACTCAAAATAATAAACAAAGAATAATAAACATTCCTGCAGTTGCCTGTAGGGATTCCAGATGCCTCTCCATCCCTCCACCAGGCCTGCCTGCCTCTCCTTCAAACTCCTTCAGAACCCACGTTAGACCCCTCCAAAAATCTCACCCTTCGACCTGGTGAAACCCCAGGAGGTTTTGCACACAGTGAGGCTGTGAGCAGTGCTTGCTTGCTCTCTGAAAGACTGTTCAGTCACAGACAAAATCCATACAAAAAAGAATTGCTGTGCAATATTACGGTTTGTGCCGGGGTGGATTCGTGTTGCGTTTCTCTCAGCTGAGTTCCTTCAAAGAGCCCGTTGCCCTAAAGCCGTGGTCCTTGTGGCCTGATGTAGTCTGGTGATGAATTTCCTCCCCATCCCACTTACCAAATGTCTTGCACCATTGGTATTCAGGGTCTTAGTCACAAATCCTACACAAGTTTAAATTGAATACAACTGCAGGTTAACTTTCAGTAAGGTGTGGGGAGGCTAACCAGCAGAAGAGAAGCAATCTGTGAGCTTTGATGAAATCCCATAGTGCAGCCAGTTTGCTGCTCTTGCTATCTTGTTGGGTTTGGTTTTTTACTTAAATTCTTATAGGTTTCTTTTAATCAAGTGATGTGGCTGATTGGCTGGGACTGGTTCCAGCATCATGTGCTATCCATCTGGATTTTATATGCATTGCGTTTTCCCAACTGAAAAGAAACAGACGTACTACCCAACTAATTAGAACTCAGTCCCAAAAAAGTAACATTTTGTTCCTAGAGAAAAATTTGTTTCTCATGTGGGATCTTAACACAGACCAAAAAAAGTAGCAAAGCATAAACAATCACCAGTTTCCATGTCATACAAAGCCAAAGATGCAGTCAAAATTATTTCCGTATTAAAACAGAATTTACTTAGCCTTTGCTTGCTATATTTTACAGTAAGCACGAATGCTGGAATTCCTATTATCTTGGATACACAAAGATATTCATTATATCACTACATAAAGAATTGCATTTTTTTTCTGCAGTCTTTCCGTAGTATTTGACGTGTTTTGCAATGAATGTGAAAGGTCAGATGCTCTGATCAGATCAAGGTATGTTTTTTCTTGCTGCAAACAGCCATTAATATAGAGAATACCTACAGTCTTCGCAAAGAAGGTAATGGAATTGGATTCTAAATGTAAGGGGGTATAAGACAAGCTATCATTGACTTCAAGAAAAACACAGTATCAGCCAAGCGGCCTCCACTGAGATCATCACCTGATCCAAGCCACGATGGCCACTGGAAGGTGGACTGCCAGTCCATTCAAATAGCTTAACTATTATACAGCATATCGTGTCCCAGTTCTGCAAAATTACTCATTGCTGATATTCTGAATATTTGTGTAATCACAATTAAATCAAAGGGAAGGTTCAGCTGACACTTTTATATGTATTATATAGTTCAAAATATATGCACTACCATGGGTGTATAGAATGTATGTAAAAGTGTTGGGGCACTGGAGGTCTATCATTACTTAGATTGAATGACTGGTTTATCCCACACTCTGTTTCCCTTTTTATTTTACCTCTTACCAGGGACTCATAAAAATACCTGTACTTGGCAGAAGGGAGGAACCTGACCATCTGCAACAAGAACATTGGGTCAGCTGGTTGGATGGCGAACATAGATTCAGATCTACACATATGCATAGATGTATGCGGATGAAATGATGTGTATTGAAACATGAGGGAGTGAGGGGGAGAGATGAAGAGAAAGGACAGCCCTTCCACCTGCAAATCCCAGAGCACTATAAATCGGTCACTTTACCGAGTTCTGCCTGCCAGGCAGTTTTCACATCCCACTCATTAGCTGCGTGGGGATTTCAGTTTCACGTGTTGGTAAGGCTGAGCAGGTCACTATAGTTCAAAACAAAGAGGTCCAAGACTCCTGTCCAAACAGCTGTGGTTCACATTTGAATTTTAGCCTTGTGGACTGTAAAAACCTCAGAGCCCATGTTCCCCGAGGAGGTCTTGCATAAGCTTTGTTCTTAATTAGTGGAGCATAGAGAAAGTAAAAGGTCCAGACTTCAGCTGACCTTGGAACACTGAGAGTAAATGGTCAAGTCTCTCTTAGATATGTGTATATATTTAACTCCTGTTAACAGTAATGGGACTAACGTGCATACTGAGGGTCAGCTATAACCCCAAAGTAAGCAAATTAGGACAAGCCAAGAACGATCAAACTTTGATACATTTTAGAATTTTTCCAAAACAATACTTACTCCAGAATTATTTTATAGGTTAAGCAAATCTGTCCATCTACAGTGGGATTTCATCTTCCCCATAGAGCTTAGTTATTTACTAGCTTTTCAGTGGTTTAGTTTTGATAAGTGAGGCAAGTCTCCAAGATCTCTCATGCAAAAAGGAAGCAGCTGCTTGCAGAGATGAGACATTATGGTTAAGGAAACCTCCTGGGAAAATTATGACAGGCACAGTGCTTACAAACTGCAGAGATGTGAGAAGGAGGGAATGCTGTTTAATTTTGTGATCTCTTCTGCCTGGTGGGAAAGTGGTTTTGGATGAGTGGGAAACTCATATCAACTCGATTTGGTATTTCTGAGGGCAGAAGTTCTTTATTGACAACCTGGGTGGTGCTTAACACAAATGTGCCCCCGGGCACTTCATTGCTGGCAAACAAAGAATACTTCTAGGGAAGACACAAGTTCACCCTTCTTGTCTTTAAACCCTTGGTTGCCCCCAAAATTTTGGCAAGCAGTTATTTTGGAGAAAATATTTTGAGATACTGATGTTTTGTCGGTAAAACTTGGACAGAGGCCACTAAAGCAATTTTCACAAATGACCACTGGATATAGCTATCAGCTGTGCATAGCTTTCAGTTGCCACCAGCCTGGCTTGGACCAAATTAGCTAAATAGAGGGCTGAACTCTTCAACATCAGCTGTGGGTTTCAGCCACAAGGTGAATTAGCAGTAGTAGGGAGTGCATTGTTAATACCCTCGTGACTCTACAAAACCAACAGCAAAGCCTTCAGAAGCCAAGCAATAATGTTTTGAGCCATCCAGTCTCCCTGCTATTGTTCTCCAAAGAGACCATCAACATCAGCGTGAGAAACACAGGGGTCCGAGTAGAATGTGAGCACCTGACTGAACTGCTGCTGTGAGACCTGTGGGCTGCAGGAGACCAGTTCATACAGGACTTTGCGGGATGTCTGGGGAGTAAGCAAGCTGTCCTCAGTTTCTTTGACAGAAGGGTGCTTGTAAAGAGGAAGATATTCAAGCCGATAAAGACCTACAGCAATTTAAACCAACAAGAAAACTGGCTGTTTCTTTGAGACAGCGTGGCTGGTCACATACTTGCAAAACTACGTGAAAGCTGCCCCATTTACATGTGAACTTAATACAGAAAAAGAACTCGCTATAAAACAGTAAACAGAGAGGCTGTGGGACTTCAGGAATCAGCAAAGCAGCCATGTGCCTGCAGAAGATACGAGCGACTTCAACAGGTATGTATGGTACCTCTGGGCAAATGGAAAGCCTAACTACTGTTATCATTGGGAAAGATGCTATAATGATTCTTGGTTGCTTCATTTTCCCTGAGTTTATCAAATTATCTGTTTCAGCTTTACCACCTAAGGTCTGATTACGGGTAGCTACTTTTCTGTATCTAGTAAGCCACAGGATTTACATCAAAGAGCAAGGACTAGTGCAAAGTGTGCTCTGTGCATTTTAGGCAGGAGCTGGCTGGCTCTGCGTGTGATGTAGCCTTTCTCTGGTTATCCATTTAGTAGAAAGCATCTTTAAATGTCTTGATCTGATTGAAAAAAATATGGTAGAGATGATTTAAAACAAAGCAGCATCCAGCATCAAGGATGCTGAAACATCTCAAAGAACCATCAGTTTGCTTGGCATATACAAACACATATATGTAGACAGGCACACAGTCCTTGGTGAGATTCTTAGAGGGTTTTAAAATGAATTTATTTCTTTAAGGAGAGAATATAGTCTTCTGAGACAATGACTTGGAGGAGGTGGAACCATATCCAGCTTTGTGAAGCACTATAATTATGAAAAAGTCAGTCATTCCCTTTTCTTCCCACTCACCTTCCTGCCACACTTCCATGTTACTGGTTTGGTCTTGCCTATGAGACAAACGTTAACGAGGTAACACTTGTAAATTTTCAGCATTTTAGTAGAACTTCTGCTGTTCTGTTTGCCCCCATAATCACTTTGTTATTTGTGACTGATCATTCAAACCATGTTACAGTTTGGGGCATGCTGAACGCATGGTCGTGCTGCTATTAATTTCAACATTAATAAATGGTTTTCCAAACAGTGTGTACACGCAGGGAAACAGAAATTTCATTATTTCTCCAATGTCAGTGAGAACAGAACCTAACTCACCTGAATGTTTGTGAATTCTCATACTTAATCCACTCAATTTAATTACACGATCACACTGCTTTTTAAAAATACTCTCTTCTGGCTCTGGCACTCTCCATCTGTTACACCTCTAAAAGTGGCTTTTGTGTATTGAATAATCAATGTTTTGTTTTCATTACTTACATACTATGTTATAAAAAATTTCTATAAACACAAGACTTCTCACTAATTATTAAAATGCCACCCTTTATTATAAGTAAATATTTATTTAATTTATACCAACATCTCTTTTCCACTTAATTCAAGGTTGTCTATTACCGTTTGAACAGTAGCTTCCTGGGCAGTTAAGTAATAGATTAAGCTTTATTTTGGAAGAACAAGAAACATAGCTTTAGATTATTTAAATTGTTGGCTCTTCAGAGCAGTGGATTCTCCCACTATGAGCTTGCTCGGTGTCACCAGCAATTTTGACCAAACCATCTAACATGTTTTAGATAATAAAACGAACACACACACACAAGGTGCAATATCACAGTAGTTCCTAAAACATACTTTCAAAGACATTGATGCATGCTTTAATTTTTAAGCTCCTGAATTGTACCAATGATAAACTGGTATTTTGAGGGATTCAAAAACTTTATCCAGTGCAGAGAAGCTGGTCAGTGGGAGGAAAGTGAAACCCTGGAGAAACCGAATGCTTCTGCAGAGAAACTTGGTAAATTAGGTTCCTGCCTGGTTTCCTTTCATCATTTACAAACAAGACCAGCTTCCACATGCAGCTAAACTGAAATTACAGATCTGCTTTTAGTTTATGTGACTAACAGAGGGAAAACTATCTCTTACCACAAGCTGAAAAGTGTTGGAAAAATAACGATGGCCCTATTATCCTGAAGGATATAAAAACTGGCTGGAGAAGAGTAGTCATTTCTGACTGACCACCAGGATGCATGCTGGTATTTTTCTTTCCTGTTTACTGTATTTATATATTCACTAAGTGTTTATTTGTAAGACTTCAGTTGGCACTTTCTGTACACCCTAAAATTCATCAGTGGGTGTATAACAGGATGCCAGCTTGGGCCTAAGGTCTTGAATGATGCATTGCATGTTTCTTCCTATCGGGATGAAAGCCTGTAAGTATACTTTCTGATCTAAGCATCAGGCTTGTGGTGAATATTTATACTGGAAGGCAAAATCCTTAATCAAAAGAGAGTTTCTAAAAAGACGAGGCTGCTTTGGAAATTCTGGTCTTAGTTACACAAACGATTCATCACTTTTCTGCAGTTTTGAAGCTCACATAACAAACATAACACAATGAGGGCTGAATCTAAGCAAGTAGCCCAAAGTTAGAAGTGGTGTTTTCCTTCCTATAATTTCTGCCAGTGTCAGTGAGGGATGTTTATTACAAACTTTTACAAATTATATGTTAACATAAACCCAAGCTAAGTCCTTGTCTGGAATAAGTTGTTGTACTGCTAGTATGAAGTCTTCTAAAAATATAGCTCAGAAACATGTGTGACTTGAAATAGAGTCGTTTCAAGGGTAATTTAGGTTGCTATGCCTTCAACACACAACTGAGAAATCTGTGATTGCTGAGCAGATTAGATTTCTGGCTATTCTTTAATGTGTTTATATTTTCTGAAACAGCCTTTGGAAATACTGTTTAACAGTATAACAGCTGGCTTGAGGATTAAGTTCATTAGCTTCCCTTATTCCCACCAGTCTTGACCTTAGGAGGAAGACACTCAGGGACAGCTTTGTCTTTAACCTGGTTTCATTCACTACAACAAGCTTCATTTGTTATTCATTACCTGTATGGACCCCAGTTCATGCTTGTGCAAAATGTCACATTATTATTTTCTTAGTTTCTTCAAAAGCCTGTCAAGTCAGGGATTGATTAGGGCCACCTCCATCTTTCTTACGCTCCCAAATAAAAAGTTTTCCAGGACCAAATCTGAATCCGCATCAGTAACAGGTTGGTACCCACAGAAATGAGAGCTCTTTATTTGCCTTTTTCTGCTCATCCTGTACCAAGCCCAGCGAGGCAGGGTGCAGACATTGACCATACTTGGTACTTTCTGTGACTTGTTCATAAATTCATCCAGTTTCAGCCCCTGAGAAGATTTAAGAGTCTTTCCGTTTTCTTGGTAGGAGGTGGATTAGGCCATCATGAGTCGATCGTTTTATTGCGTTTACAAGTCATGCAGCCTGCAGAAGTGTCTAGTATCACACAAACAGGAGACCAGTCCCACATTCTCAAACCAGCCACAGAGGGGGAGCACTGAAAGCCAGATGGTCCTGGGTAGACAGGTTCCTGCAGATGTTGTGGAGCTACCACAAAGATCTTGTTTTAACATGTTATTCTACCTTCTAAAGCACATTTGAGGGGAAAGGACTTCAAAGGCTTTTGAGGCTGTTCCCGTGTGTCAGATACTACTGTATCACACAGACCTTTTCATTAAGTAATCAAGCTTCAGAGTAAAAGCAATGAAGGTTTGTAATCTGGCTCCAGCAGCTCTTGACTGGTCGGCAATCTTCAAAAACTGTCATCATCTTCTGCCATTAGATAAGTTCATAGCATTTTCTAAATCTATGTTGTCATCAGATCCTGCCACTTCCCGTTGGTGGTTTTCAGAGAAAGTACCCTAAAAATAAAATATTTATTGTGGAAATACTACTTTTATTCCTCTACCAGAGTTGATCATATCAAGGCCTTTTCATTAAAGCTTTTAAAGCATTGAGTTGGAAACAACTTCCATATTTATTGTTGCTTGAAAGTCTTCCTGCAGCATCTTCTCTGGCCTTTCAGTCACCCTAACAAAAACCGTGAGCATATGAATGCAAGACGTGATATATCCCTGACAGATTTCATGCTCTGTCTCTCTTCACAGCAAGAACATTTAAGAAATAAATAAATAAATAAAATAATGATAAAAAAAAAGCAAAGTAGTTGACATTTATTGAAGGGAAGAGGTTATGGAAGTATGTCAAACAGAACACCACAGCAGAATAAAGCTTGCCAGTAAGTTTAACTCTTTCTAGAGTTTTATTGCTTTTCATGATTATTAACATCTTTAGTTAGAACAGCATTTGGATATCATTAAAATAAATGCAAACGATCCTGGCCTATCCTTGAGGGTTTCTTTAGACATGCCTTTTTGTCACTCAGCTCACTAATGGATCATTTTTATCATAGAGTATCACGTTACGTACATTAAACAGTTTAGCATCGTCCAATGTCCTGTTGAGCTGGAAATAAAATTGCACAGATTTATCACTATACTGTAAATGACTTGAAGTAAATAACTTGTGAACTGTGTCTTCACTTAGCAGAAACTTAGCAATGTATTCTCAATAACCAGTCTCTAAGTCCATGCTATGAACCTGAACCTTCTGGAACTGGAGTCAGTCACAGCTGGAGCTCTGCCTTCACTCGGGTGCTTGCATCACAACAGCCCCTCTACAACATTTTTATGGCTATGGACCAACAAAAGGAGGAGACAAGGACTCAAACTGAAATGAAGTTTTACATCATTTGAAAGTGATTTGCCCTCTGCCTCCTGAACAATCCAAAACAGTGATTTAAATTATTTTGTCACCGAAACAGGCTAGAAGCACTTGCTAGGGTACATACCACATCCAAACTGTTGAGAAAGTAAGCACCAGATAGATGAGAGGTAAAAATGGAAAGCTGGGGACAATACTTTCTCTACATCCACTAAAGGATATCAGATTGTACGTTCACCAAGGTTCTTGCAGTACTGGCTAATTACTTCTTCCAACGCCAAGAACTTAGGTTGGGTTTTTTTCCTATCACATTTCTAGAAGTCCTAATTAATCTTAAATTGTTTTCATCCTTAATGCAGCCAGATAACTAAATCACTTCCTTGCACAGAGTTTGCCAAATGGTCTTCCAAAGCACAGAGGCTCTCTGAATTACAGATAAGGCCATTTAGCAAACCATACATTTCAACATATATTACAAATATGGTCCCAAAGGATCGGTTTTGTTTTAGAACACAATACAGTTGTGATTAATAAATGGCATTTTTATAGAACATGTTTTGAAGGTAATGGTAAATTAGCAAAACAAATTGTTGACAAAAGACAGTATTCTTCCCCCTGTTTACATGGGGAAAGGAATTTGAGGAAAGAACTTTTGACTCTTCCTCTATAGAATAACACCAGGAAATCTATGTGGCAGGATCTTTGTGATCTTTTCCAGTTCGTTTCCTCCATAAACATTTCCTCCCATAGAGCATACATGGGAGAAAGATCAAGTTGGAATAACTCCCTTAAACATCCTCTGAGCAGGAGTGCTACTTGCTTTTAGGGATTGGTTTTGTTTTGTTTTTTTTGTAGTTTTGTGTTTGTGTGTGTCTTGTTTTGATTTTTTAAAGTTCAATACATAAGTGAGATGACCAAGCAGATTTAATGAGCAGTCCGTGTGCCCTCACAGAAACAGTGATCTGCATGACCTTCCCAGTGGCTTCCAGTCTTTGTCAATAGGGCTGAAAAGCCATTGGTTTTTTGACCATTGTCTTATAAATGTTAAACTGGCTGAAGTGAAGATTTTCTGACAGTCTGAACCTAAGACTGAAGAGTCCAATAGCTTAGGTCTGGAAGAAAATACATCTGCTTAGCATTTGGGTTTCCTGCTGGAAATAATATGAATTCTTCCAGGGCAACATTCCACAGACATCCATCTGTAACGTGTCGTAAACAGGGTGCCCTTCCACCCACACATTCACGCAAACATTAAACTATTTGTCATGAAATAGCAGGAGATTGCTACCTCTCCATGTGATATGTGTGCGGTTGAGCACCAATTCCTCACTCTGCCAGGTGGTTACAGCCCAACTCACTGCAGAGATAGACCTCAAAAATCTGATCTTTCTGCCGTTTTGCATGTGTGCCTTTTTCCTGTAAGAAGTATGCAGAGTAAAGGAGATGGGTTTACCTTTCTCCTTTTATCCATCTTAATACAGCTTTTCTCACCAGACAATGGCATCTTCTGTGATATTTCAGAACTCAACAAAAAAATGTTCTGAAAAGGCAGAAGCTCTTATTTTGTTCTATACACGGAGATGGTCTTTGTGGTGTACATGAAGAAAGATTACATTCGTAGGTCTCTGGCTTGATTATTCTCTCTCCATAGTGTTTGAATACTGATTGCCCTAATTTACTTAATTGACACAGCTGTCCCTCAGGAACCATGGCTGTTTACGGCTATCAGATACCAGCCTTTCCTGCTGAAGCACTTTCTCTGCATAAAGTAAATGTTCATTGCACCAGGAGCCTGAATACCATTCTCTACTCTGCCAAGGCCTATCAAGCAGATTGATCACCTGAAGTCTCCTCCCCATCCCTCAAAGTATGCAATACATACTAAGTCAAAAAATTCAGCAAAAAGAACCTGGAAATATGTTTTCAAGCTACAGCAGAAACGATTTTTGAAAACAGGTTCTCACTCAGGTGAATGCTTTAAATATTGGGATGGGATTTCCTTTGGTGAGTCTGGAGATGTTTAATTCAAAGACCAGATTCGCCGGCGAGAAACCTAAGTAGAGTTAAATGCCTCACTCTAAGGGATACAGCTGACATCTTGCTGTTTTTCTCTGGAAGAGTTCAGCTTGTTAGTCTCCAGTGACATTACTCTGAGCTGACTTAGCTCTTCCCCTCCATTCGTTAAGGAAGAGATGTGCCTGATCTTGGAGCAAAAATTCCTGCTAGCTGGCAGGACGCCTTGAAGTTAGGTGATGCACTAGCCAGCATTGTATTCTTTGCAGACTTAGCCCTGTACTACTTCCATGTAAAGCTGATCCCTTCAAATGTTAACTAATTAAACAGTAGTTAATTAGAATTAGCTTCCACTTAACACTCTTTAAGGTAATTTTAAGATAGAAAGATGCAGGTACAAATAACAACCAGCTCTGCTCAGAAAAAAGGTGCCTTCTGCTGAAATCACAGTTAAGTATCTTGGCTATTCTTAACATTTCTTCATTTTCCTAATGCTAACCTTTTATGCTATTATCCATGCACAACACATTTTCTTCTTTTTGTGCAATAAATATTCTGTCATGTGAGTTTGTTCTGTCACACTAGCAAAAGAATACTGTTATTATTTTTATATTCTTGTGCACAATGTGTCATTTTGACTTAGAATAAAAATTACAATAAATTTTGAAAATGCCTTCATTAAAGCCTAGTTTATGAATATGTTTTAGATATACAAATGTTTTATGCATGACTTCATCATTTCCAGCTGAAAGCAACACTGTCATCATGTGAAGGTCAAACACATGTGATCAGTGTCACACTTAGAAGTCTCCAAATAACTTTGAAAATTCTTTGCATGAGCATCACAAGTGTGGCTGTATTTGTCTTTCACATGATGTATTTGAAAATTATTTAAACTTGTGAATAGCTTGAATTTCTCTTGGAACCTGAGTTTATTTTAAAATTCCTAGGCTCTGATAATGTAATCAGGTGTATCCATCATGATCTTATCCACTTAAATGAAAAAAATTGTTTACTAATGTTCTTTAGACTTTATCTTTCTTTTAATAAAGGAGCTTTTGACAGTGTAAAGACATTCAGCAGTGTCCCTTGAAACAGACAGTAACAGCTTAAGCTCCAAAATTTGATCCTTTTTACATCTGTAATTTCTCTTCATGTAAGAAAAAATATCACAACACGATACCCTGCTTATGTCTGGCAAGTACTCTGATGGCAGAATTAGCTTTCAGAAGCCAAATACCTTCCTGAAATATCTCCTAGCAATTTTTCTCTGATCAGTAATTACGTGCGTTCCAATAAGAGGAGGTGTTTTGTTGTAGCTGATGATAGCTGAAGTCTCAAATTCTTACAGTTTCCATAATAATTTCCTTCCTGTGTTTGGCTCCATTCCATTCCAAACCAAAGTTTTTAGCAAAGGCAAGGCACATGAACTGCTGGACAAATCCTACATGGCTGTCTATGGCATGATCTTATGAATGGAACAGAATGATAAGTAGCTGGTCAGTCACTGAAACATTGACTGTGTAAATCAAAATGTGAGACTTGCACATTTTTCTAATTCCTCAGCAACAACCCAGTTTAAAAACAACCCAGCATAAAAATTGTTTCTCAGATTATGTTTCTGGGTTTATATATATATATATATATATATATATATATATATATATATATATATATATATATATATATATATATATAAATAAAGATAAGAATTTAGGCCATACAATTCTTTTCCCAAAATTAAAGACAAGGGGTATAATATATGGTCTAATAGTTAGGATAGATAATTATGAATATTTTACATTCTTCTTATTCCTGCCCTTTTCTCAGCATATTATGAAAGTTTGGGGCAGTCGTTTAGTGCATTACTTGGGCTCCTAAGTGGTTTGATTTTCATAACTGCTGAGCATCTGAAGGTTCCTACCGTACTGAGCATCAGGTTTCTCTGTCAGCTCATCTGGGTGTCTCTTTTCCAGGAACGTCACTTTTCAAGCATTCATGTTTTCATATCTTCACTTATAATCTCCTTTGCTTTAGTTGTAAAATACAAGGAACATTGTCGTTTCCACCAAACACTTTGGGATTCATAGGCAATGAAAATGAGTGGAAATTATGAAGATTGCCAACTGGTGATTTTTTTTCCACCCTTCCTGGCAAGAAATCCTCTTAATCAAATGGACCAAGTGGATGCTTACACAACAGTTTTTGTGAGCAAACTTCTGAAAAGACTACCATTTGCCAAATGTGTCAAAAATCATTTTATGTTCATCTGATTTCCACTCTTTTTTTTTTTTTAAATAGCCTACCAAAAAAAAAACCAAAAACCACCACAAAAACCCACCAAGTAACCTTTTATTTATTTATTTATCACAGTGGGGCTGAGGAGCAGAAATTTCAGCATTTTGTCCAACATTTGGAAAGAAGGCAAGCAGGCTGACATTTAAGAAGCATGGTATTAAGGGCGGGATTTCAGAAGCAGTCAGTACTGATCTAATTTTACTTCTGTGAGAGTCAACAGTAAAAATTTTACTGACTGATGGCAGAAGAATCATGGTCCTTTCTGGAAATCTCTGGGGTTTGCCCACATTCCATGACATTTCTTTCAGCCCTGAGGGACCTGACCTCGTACCCTTAAGCCACCCTGACACACTTCTCTTCTGTCAACAGCAGGCCCTCAGACAAGTTTAATAGAATGGTTTTCTGGCCACAATGTGCAAATATTTTAATAGCATCCTTGAACTAATCCTTAGCACAATTAAGTCCTTACCTTTCTGGATATTGTTGATAAATACAGTGGAATGATTAGATGATTAATTAAAATTAAGAAAAATCTGAAAGCAAGGTAAAAAACCTTCACTAAACCCCTCTTGGTTTTCCATGTTCTGTTTATCTAAAGTACTTTTTTTTTTCCTTTTTTTCAGTCTGTGAAAATTTATTATCTAAACTTACAAGACTATGAAAACTTGTCATCCATGTTTCCATGTTATCTTCAAAAAACTGAAGATCCTGAAAATTTAAACTGTAGAACAGCTTCACAGTTAGAATGAGAAAAACCCCACAAACCTTCAAAGCACTAGCATCATTTGCACGTGTGCCACAAAGTTCAATAGTTACCTTAAAGAGATTTGTCAAGGGCAAAGGAAAAGCATCAAGGAGAAGTTTGATCTCTTTCCATAACTCGTCTGACTTAAATTTGTGGCGGTACCTTTTAAATAAAGAGTGAGCAGTGCAAAGGACTCCATTAATGATGTGGAATTCTCCACTTTGAAAGGGATTCACCATTTCTGCCCATAAGTCTGGCCATTTCTGAGGAAAGAATACAAAGTCCAATAATACTATTAACCTCACTTAACTGCTTCTGAATTTGTTCTGGGCTGCTAAGCATCAAGGGCACTGTGTTGGCTTCAATGGCAAACCTGTCCGGTTCACATTCTTTGTCCGTCAACATCCTCAACAATTCTCCAGTTCCTTTTAATATTCTTGAATGTTACAGATGCACAAACTTGGATGACATTTTCCTGTGAATTCTCCAGCAGCATTAAGAGTAACAACAGATAGTTCTGGCTTCCTTCAAACTGACTGAAGAAACTTTTCTGCAGGACACCTTATAGCAGGATCGGGATCTAGCGTTTTCTTTAGATGCTCAGTTAAAGTCTGTAAATTGGCATCACAGCTCCATTTTGGCAGAACTTTCTGCTTCACCAAGCTGCAGAGGCCAAGAGGCAAGCACCACTGCAGTAGAAGTGAGGACCCACACCCCCACGGCTGCCTGCTTATGCCGCTTCCCTACAGACCAAAAAGCGAGGCCAACCATGATGTGGGCAGCTGCCCAAGAGCCCTTCAGCAGGGACCAGAGAGGACCCTCCAGGCCTGGCCACCAGCAGGGCTGCCCCCACACTTGCTACCCAACAGAGCAGCCCAGCTCTCTCCCACCACCCCACTGGTCCCATCCCTGCCACCTTGGTGGTCCTGGGTTAATGGTTGGACTTGGCAATCTTAAAGGCTCTTCCTAACCTAAATGATTCTAGGATTCTAAGATTTAAATAACCTGATTATCAGTTAGATACCATTCCAATATTAAGGTATCTGCTTGTGTTCACATTTTGATATGCACTTCTAGCGGCTAAGAGTGCCGGATCTTGTATCTAAAGAGAGTTCTGCAGGCTAACAGAACGTGCATTGATATTAGTAGCACCAGATGCTTCCCATGAACTGATGTGAGGATAGTGAGGTGTTTGCTAAGCTATGCTTACCTGGCTCTGAAGACAGTAGCCTAGCTCCTCAACTTCCACCTGATTTCCTTGTATCATCGCTGACACATGTCCTTTCATGCGGTTCCCAGCCAGGTTCCGAAGGGATTTACTGTGTGCATGTCATCTGAAGTTATGTTTGCAAAAGCCTCCTCAGTAGCTCAGATCAGCAGAAGCATAAAATTACCAGAGATCTAAAGTTCCCCAGAGCTCCCAAGACATTATGCCTGAGGCAGGCGTGATTTCTGCAAGAGCAAGAGGAGAGACACCATAAGAAGGTTAGCACTGCCTTGTACACAGGTCCACCCTCCACGTGCCTGGTCTTTGCAAAAGGTGGCACAGCTTTAAATTGTCCAAGACTTCAGCAGGGAACTAAAGCTGGCATAAATATCTACCTGTTATATATTCTACATAAATATCTCATCTATGCTACAGCAGGTGAACTATCAGCAAAGAAGCTGTAGCCTTTCATTTTCGAGCAACTGCGACGGATAGCGCTGCAGTCAGGAGGTTACAAGTAAAACTGACTAGCTGGAATAACATAGGAGTGTCACTACGACAAAATATTGATTCACTCCCACTGTCTCCTTATCCTTCCTTCCTTTCCAGGCCATGCCTACGAATAAAAAAATGATGGGATTTCAGAGTAAAGAATAACACTCACATTTTTAGAGCAGCTAGAGGAAAATTTTTAAAGTGCAGTAGATAAAAGCCTTTATGAATGTTGACCTTACTGAACAATTTAGATATTCAGCAAGGAATGTTACCCACAGCTGTCGCAAAAATGTATCAGAAAAGGCTTACATTTTGCAGAGATATGTCTATTATGCAAAATAAATAATCTATGTTAATATTGCAATGCAATATTAAGCCAGGCATATATTAAAACTTAGGGACAGCATGAAAGTTTAAAAGATTCCATTCTGAACTTTGGAAACTATTCTTATCCCCAGATGCAAGTTTGTCTCAAAAGTATACATAATAATACAAGGTGCGAGTAAACTTTCTAAACAAAATTCTCAATTTGTTTTGGACAGTGACATCCTTGGAGGAAAGAAAGAATGTAATTACAAACATATACAGCATTGGTATTCACAAACTTGTCCAAGCAAAACAGGTCATAAATCAAATTGGTTTTAGTTATTAACTCTTGCAATATGTGTGGCAAACACATACCAAAAAACCCCAACAACGCTCTTGCAAAACAAAATGTTATAGCTAGAGATGAAATTTCTTGATGAATAAAAAATCAATTGGAAAATGCAGTCCGGGAAATGCTAACACCCTTTGCAAACTCAGGGCGACTTCAGTGAGCAGCTTTGTTCCCAAAACCAGGGTAAGTGAGCTACCTTGCTTTGAAGTGGAAATAAGTAAATACATAAAAGTTTTGATTTCTTAAACCAGCATTAACATTTTGAAATAGAATTGAAATTTTTAAAAAGCTAGATCTCTTGAAACCAAAATGGAAATGCAGTCCTTTTGAACACCCAAAGACAAAACAAAGCATTTTGCCTTACCCCAAAGGAAACAAGCATTGTGTTTAGAACATAATGAAACATCTAAATTGTAAGGTTTTCCAAATTCACTGCTCAATTCACCTAAGCTCCCTGTCATCCTTTCATCCCCACACTGTCCCATGCGCCCAAAACAAGGGTGTCTGTTCCTTCTAGCCTGACCATTCTTGGTCTTTCTGATGGCCAGCGCATCACATCAAATCCTTATCCATGCCACCAACTGTTGTACTCCGCAGCAGCACTCAAAGATTCATCAGCTATGCCATTAAGCGAATAGTGCAAACATGCAGTTAGTCAACAGCTTCTACAGATAGATGTGTCTTTCTCCTTTACTTATGCATTTTAGCTCCTAAACACACGCAGATATAATCTTGACTCTTGTTGAAATTTGGAAATAAAAATATCCCATATAAAAATCCATTTACTGCAAATCGTCCTAGTGAATTTCCATGGATGTAACATAGCTCTTTTTTATGATTTAAACCATTATCATAAGTTGGAAAAAATTAAATTACCATGCCAGCTGGGTCACTGTTTTGAACATCTGGATGACAATAAATAGAAAACTAAATCACCAAGAACTTTTTATCTACATAGTATATAAAGGCAATCTAGCTAGACATTTACCTGCAACAAATAGCACACTTTTTCCATTTTATTTCCCATTTGACAATCGCTTTAAAAATTTCAGCTGACGGTGTTCCTGTAATTAGTAAGCACTCCATATTAAAAGAGTAATTCTGGGAAGAATGTGTGATAATAATATTTAATAATTTAATTGTGTTCTTGTTTTAAATGCAAACAGGCCTTCATGTTAAACATGGACCACTTGACAATTTTTCATAATACATGCATTAGATCTATCATAATGCACTTTGGAAAACTGCCAGGTAGTGATGCATTTAGGACTTCAAAATGAAAATGTCAATTAATTCAGAAAATATGACTGCAGAATAAATCTTCGACATGCAGACATTAGGATGTCTCCAGCTTAAATAGACTTTAGAATCAAGTTGCTTACATTCAAGAGTCCATGCACCTCTCCTTTTGAGGTTACTTTTAGTCCTTCCAATTTGTGAACGTATGCGACTATAGAAATTAATTAAAACAGGTAAAGAGATTTTTTAAAATTAGTAATTAAGCTAAGGGGAAGGTGTTTGTATTTAGCTGTGATTTAATTTCAGGGGTTTCTTAAGTAATTACATCTCATTAAGGAAACTATAATTGCTATCAGGGGAATGAAAAGTATAGAAACTGGCTTGCTTTTTCTTAAAGACAAAGAATGGAATGGTATTATTTTCACCTGCAAGCATGATTTTCATCTGTGAAAATTACTCTTTCAAAGTCAAAGCCCTTTAGTTAGTTCAGTGTTTAGTGCTGGGAGATGATCACAATTCAGCATAAGCATAGCAGAAATCTGAATATTTTTTTTAATTAAAAAATGTTCATATACAAGTAATTCTCAGATATCTACATGATAACACTGAACTGGTATTAGGTTATAGATTGTACAGCATTAAATCAGTCCTTGAATCCAATACTGTGCAACGTCTCAGGTGATGTAATTATGCTGGAGAGAACTGACTGATAAAATAAGGAGTGATTAGACTTTTTTTTACTGAGACAGAATATTACCGCATTTGTGAAGTACGGGACAAGGGAAAGGGGAAAAATAAAAGAAGGAAGAAAAAGTTGAGAGTCTTGTTACAGTAGAGTAAATACGAGAAAAAAGAAAATGCATTTGCAAATCTTGAGCTACAGAAAAGTGACATATCTGCATGGGACTTACACGAATGTACTACTTTTTATATTCTTAGATATGACAAATTAGTTCTTAGGAGATACAGGAAGGAAAAGCATTCAGATACTCATGACAGAGATAAAGAGTATGAAAAAGAGCTCAAGAATACAAGACCCACTGAGGGAGAGTAAGACATCTAAAATGTGAACCAGCGGCCACACAAAGAGGTATTCATAACACCACAAGCTTCAACATCGTGTTGGGACCAAAAAGATAAGAAAAGCAGTTCTATATTACTCCATGGGCACTCGCAAGTCCCTCTTTCTATGTTAAGTCCAGGGCAAATTCCCAGACATCTGGCATCTGGGGGACACTGCTGCACAGCTGAACACCAAAGCGAAGCCCAGGGACATCTCCTGGCAGGACAGAAATAAGGGGCGCCGAGTGAGTCTGGGAACGGCGTGCATAAGAAGGCTGCTACTGAGGGTTACCTCATGTTATGAATAGCTTGAGGAGAAATGTGGGGGTTTTGGAAGAAACAGGAATGTGGTTGGGAGGAGGACTGGGGGGGGGGTTATGCTGTTCTTGGCTTGAGGGTCACCAAGGTCTGTCATGAGACGTGAGCTAAGAACCTGGCACATCACTTAGGGTAAGCGGCTAAACGGGGGTTTAGCCTGCAAGTAGGAAGTACTAAGATGACAAAACTGGTAGTGGCGAGATCTCTGAGAAATGAGTAGGCTGTCGTCATCTTCACTAACACAGCACTGTTTCCATCAGCATCTCACAACAGGCTCCTTCAGAGCGAACCGTCTCTGCAGGTCTCAGCCACCAGCGTCTGAACAGGGAAGCCTGTGTGTGCAGATCTGACTAGTCTCATGTGCACGTAGCCAGCCAACTGTTTAAATAAGTGTTTTGCTCAGACACGTTACAGATCTGCACATATTTTTGGATAGTGTACAACATGCAAGCCCAACTTTGACAATCCAGCCCTTTCACGCCGAGCAGTTTAGTATGTATCTTTTCACCCTCCTCCCCTGTGCCTCAGCCCTACAGAAAAGCAAAGGCAGCATTTGGAACTAAGCTCACTAAAACCGACGTGGTTCACTGCTATACTTGAAACATATGTAAAAATACCATACTGTTGCCTCGTGACAGCAACGTAGCATGCCCTAGAGGTTGGTTTTGGTGTATTTACTCTTCCAAAGCATCACATCTTTTAGTAAAGGGGCAACGTACGATGCAGTTCTAGCCTCATCACAACATGTGTAGCATCTGGGAGAACCGCCACTTGTCAAGCCAACCAGCGCTCTGCTGACAGACAAAGTGAGCATTATACTGAAATGCCATTCCTCAGCTGTTTGCAGAATTAATTTCCCTGTAGAATTTTCTAATTAGTTGGCTCTTTCCAACCCATTCCCCACAGAGGAAGCAGAAAGGAAGCAAAAGGCTAGCACCTGCTCCTAAAGCTCTGGCTGGGAAAAAAAAAAAAAAAAAAAATTAAGGATGACATATACAGTAAGTATTTAGGCACTAGAAAGTCTTCTATCCATGCAGCTGTGGGGATGAAGTAACTCTGTTTGAAAGCTTAATGGAGATTCTTCTGTGGGGAAGAATTTCCAGTGGCTCACATTCCAGACAGTTAACCACATTACCGAGGGGAAGAAAAAGGGATTTGTTCAAGCATTAAGAACTGTCTTAAAAAAAAAAAAAAAAAAAGAAAAACAAAAAAGAATAACACCACCAGCAGCAGCCCCTGATTTGTAGGAAAGACAGACAGATGAATCCAGACCTTAGGATGATTCTATGTGTATCTCATTTGGTCATTTATGGGTTACTTTCAAACCATTCTGGTTTTCTATAATTTCAGATTGAAATCCATTATTATGTTGGAATGCAGTGTATGATATTATCTTAGAACTAACAACTAACACAACAGAGTCTGTTCCTAACTAAAGTGAGTCATTGGAACAAAAGAAATAACGTGGTTATTGCTTTGAATTTGCATGCAGTGGGTAACTGCACAGGAAGAATATATTAGAGGTATTTCATGGAAAATAAAAATAAGACCAAAACAGTCCAAGAAAAGCAGTTTGCATTTCTGACTGCATAGGCACTCTCCCAAAACAATAATAAGTCCTGAATATAAAGGAAGATGATCATCAACTAAAGGCAGAATACATGAGGGGGAAAAAAGCTCCCTCGTTATGGAAATTAGAATAAGCCACAAACACTTCAATGAAGAGTTGTCACTGTCTTTCCACAGCAACCTTATAAAATGGTAAATCTTACAAAGAATAAGGTTCTAGAATAAGATTATAAATACTATAAAACTCAATTAATTTGGCATGTTTTGATCAGCACAACATGTGAATTAGGCCCAGAGACGAACAAGAGTTATCCATTAACGAGCTCAATGAGTTTTTAATTATACAGTATTGTCTAAGTTTTTGTGTAACTCCAGAGCTTCCTGAAAATTGTTTTTTTAACAGAATCAGTGCATGTGCATCAACGCATGTATATATTTGGAGTAGGAGTATGTGTAGTAAAAGACTTTTTAGTTAATAATGCAACGTTTAATGCATCAAGACACAGTGTTGATTTTTATAAACTTGTAGTTTTCCAGCACCATTTTAGATGAACAAATGCAACAGGGAGTGTAGGTAGGAGTAAAGGTTCTGTCAGACCAGAAGAAAAAAAGAGATGATGTTGCCTGCCTGGGACAAATGCCCAGACCTTGCTCCCCACTCAAAGACAATTTTGAAATAAAAGCAATGAAATAAAAAGCAGAGATGTAAGGCATGGCTGTTCCTCCTTCCTGATGACAATGTTTGGTAAAGTTCTCTAGTATACTGTCTGTCTGTAGAAAAGTAGTGTGTGAGTGGCATTTATCCCTGTCATATGAGGGGGCAGTAACATGTTAATTTCAAATGTCCGCAATTATTTCAAGCAGACTTCCCCCCAATGCCTACACTGAAGAGGGTAATTTTAAACTTCAGAAAACCAAAAGTAAACAACACTCATTTATATTCCTCGGAAGTGGTGCAGCTAAACTCATCTGTGGCTTTGAAAATCTCCCATGATACTTTAGTCTGGCCCATTAACTGCACCTGTTCTCTTTTCCTTTCTCTTCTTTTTTTGGGGGGAGGGGGAGCCAGGCATTATTTCCCCTTCAATAGCAAGTGTCTGGCTTTTTAAGCATGCGTAGAATATTTTATTTCATTACTGTCTAGGCATTCCAAATGAAAACAAAAAAAAAATCAAAACCCTCTCATCCCATTATTTCCCCCTTCAAAATTAAAAGTAAATAGTGGCAGGAGAGTGTGTGCGTGGAAAGAAAAATGAGTGATAACTCACAGAGAAACATAACGTGAAACAGTAAATCTGTTTTCCACAAATCATGATCGAAATTAATCAATTTTATAGGTTTCTCTTTATTTTTCACTTTGACCAAAAGGCAATATAATTTCTTAAAAGGAAAGAGTTTCACTGAAATCATTTTGCCTAACTTCTAATTTGGGTGTAAACTTTCATAAAATATAAGCTGCTACAGGCAGCTCTTCTCCAGAAGACCTCTACCCTACCATAGAATGGAGTTAAATTTAATTTACTTGTGGTTCATTCAAACACACTTTATTATTTTCCCTTAACAGGTAAGGGGATAGTGAATAACAATCTGAGTGTAAAAAAGACATTGTTCTCCAATAATTATAGCTCATAATATTTTTAGCTAAATCTGAAGTCAAGAAAACAAGCTAAGAAACCCTTGGTTTTTTTGAGGATGCAATTTGTGCTTATTTACTGCACAACGAAATTAAAAATATATTAAAATAAATATAGTTGTGTCAGTGACCTTTACAAGCATATTTGGGGATTTTATATTGGTTGTGTTCTATTTTGCTTTTGCTTAGTTTTGATTAGTTGATCTGTAAATCTAAAACACATGAAGAAAAAAAGTCCATAGAACAGAAAAGGACTATTTTCTCTGGGAAGCCTCTAACCTGTTGTAAAGGAGAATTCTGCATTATAGGGCAGCTGACTCAACCCTTCTTCCCCTCAGTTACCAAGAAAAGCAAAAAAAGTCTGTTCCTGCACCTCCCCAAAACATTAGAAGAAATCTGCATAAATTGCTGAAGATAGACGTTTGACTCAAACACCAGAATACCGATTCAGGAATCATCTTTTACTGACGGATCTCTTAATGCCACTGTTGATTGGTGTTACCTCCTTTTAGGACAGCTAAACCTCTCCCATGCTAAACGGGAAAGGCGGAGAAATACAGTCTGGGCTATAACTTTAACAAATATCTTATGGTGAGCACAGTATAAGCATCAAAGCGTGACTCGTGTGGTTTGATGCCAGTTGGGCAACATCTTTCAAAAGCCTGGTGTTACTGCTCCCTTTCCCTTCTTCCACCTTCAGCTGACCAATTGTCTCTGCTGCCTCCAGAAGGAGCACCCAGACCTACAGCAGGTCCTTCTCGCTCTTACTCTTTCTTGCTTGCTCCCTCTTTATTCAATCACCTCTTTCTCCATTCAGATTACTCGTACTGTTTTCCCTGAACATAATCATCTGGGCTAACTTTTTAAGCGAATGGCATGTGGCCAGGTCCCAAGTTCCTGTGCAGAATCACTGACCACCTCTATTTACAACGTCAGACACAGCAGCCTGAGAAAGGCTAACAGGTTGCAACATGCATATTAATAATCACTTTACTTTTTCATATCCTTATCTCTAACAGCAAATGTATGTAGCTCAGGATATGAACTGCAAATGAGAGATGAGGAACTGGTTAGTGCTTATCGAGAATGATGGAATTTGAGATTCTGAGATGAAGGGGATTTGTTAGTTGTGTGGTTTTTTTAATGAGAGGACTGACTGATTCTTATCAGTTGACCCCTGTTTCAGGTAATGGAGCAGTTGGCAGGGAGCTATTCATACTGATTAGATTGAGGGAGCTGGTATTTGGATTAACTTCTGATTTCCCCAGTATTATTTGTACAAGCTCTTTATTGCTCTGGATAATTCTTCACTTCCTGGTTTAGGAAGTGGAACTGGTATCCTCCTGGAGCACCGCTACCAGCTCACCCAATTTTATTACATGAGATGACATGGTGGTCACAGATTAACCTAACCCCTTGCTAGTTTTCAGTAGTAAAATTAGACTTCTGTGAAATTTGCTTTGTTCTAACCAAACAGGAATAATGCACAACTTTATCATTTAAGAAAGACTTATGGTACTGAGACTAATCAGGATATTACTTTTAACCAACATTTCTGTGGCTAAGGCAACTGCTATCTTCTTTCAGGAACCGAACGTCTGTGTAACCATATTGGCTTTCAACCCTTACATCTGCTGAGAGTCCCCAGATCTCTTCTGCTGTGGCTGGAAGGAGTTATGATCTCTTTCCTTCTCTCTCCACTGCTAAGCTCATGGCCTGCAGTATCTTTGGGTTTCTTTCCTCTTTCACAGGCTGTTATTTGTCACTGCTTTGTCTCACTTGTCTGCCACAAAATATCCTTGAAGTGATCCATCAATGGAGCAGAGTCAGAACTAGTTTTCCAAAAGCTCCCTCACCGCATCTACAAGCCTAAGCCCAACAGACCCTGCAACAACACGTGAGAGTCCAGGTAGAACAAGTAATGACTTATCACATATGTACATCAGGATTTCTACTACACCAGCAAACACATTTTCATTGACATTTCCTTTTCCACCCTGGCTATTAAACCTCATATTTCACATATCTGTATAGAAGACCAGGTTTGGTTTCCACGAATGGGCCGTGTTATGGGTTTTTTATGTTATTCAATCTCCTGCAGGCTTTTATCCAAACCAAGCAACTAAAATAAAACATGGCTTCCTTCCCTGAGATGGTTTCATAGCCCAGCTCTCCAGCTTTCTCCCCTACCACAAACATGCAACACAATTGTGCAACAGCCGAGGAAGGAATGGTGAGATCAGAGCCGTGACTACAGACATCCTGACATGGGGATCTGGCAGCTATTCAACACAAACACAATTAAAGGACTTACCCTTGCGTGAAGTATTTGCTTTCTTGATAGTCACCAGCCTTAACCTCTAGGAATGCTTACGAATCAGATAGCGTTCCTTGAGGAGGGCGAGTCTTTTCAAGCTCCTCTGTCTTGCTTTAGCCAACACAGATATAAAGAAGAAAGAAATTCCACCGCATCGTACAACTTCTCCAAGAGAAAGCTTTTAGAAGGAGAGAAGACCTGAGGTCTCAAAATCTCTGCCAAGGATTCAAGAACAGAAGATCACATGGTGCTTGCTCCTCTTCCCCTCCACTATTATCAGCAGGAAAAAATAACACCACAAGAGACAAACTTTGAAATTCACACCAAACGTGAAAGTAGGGGGCTTTGCATTACAGTAGGCTTCTCTCACAGTGGTGGTACCACAGAACGATGGCAGGGCTTTGCGTGGCTCAGGCTGCTCTCAGGACATGTGTATCAACTGCCGAGCTCTGCGTGAGTTAGACACAACAAAAGCTCATGATTTTGGAAAATGTGGCCTACTGTACATGGGTGTTATACAACTTACAAATTGTAAAGCGTGACAACACAAGTATTTTGGTAGGTTTACCACAGTTAGTGGTGAATCCCAGGCTTTTCTTGGCGGTAACAACATCTCAGAAGTGGCAATAACAGCTGACCTTATATAAAATATCTGCTAGCAAATAAGTCAACTGTCAGTCTGGGACAGCAGTTACAAAAGGAAATGCTTGTTCTAAAATGCCCAAGGATTTAAATTATTCGCATCTCAAGCTGCACTGGTGACACAGAAGAGCTGGACAAAAGGAGTACCCGTTGGTGTAACCTCAGGAGTGTTAATACAGAGGTGCTAGAGGAAAGCTACTTGTGGGATTTTCAGACGATGCAATGCGAAATGACATGCCTACCACAGGTACTGCAATTTACAGAGCCACTTAATGGACCAAACCAGGCAATCTTACCAGAACACTACACTAAGGCTATACTACTGCTGGTAGCCTACGTAACTTACTCTGTTCATCTTAGGTATCTCTGTATAGCAGACTTACCCCACAGAAAAGAATTGCAGAGTCCGGCTAACTGATATAACATAAAGCAAAATAATAATAAAAGAAAGTGATAAGGATAGCTCCAACTCAGAAATACTACACTGAACCTAAAAGTGCTGAACTGTGTGACCTGCCTGAGCAAACCCACTGTGCCAGTGCATAAGCAGTTATTCAAGTAACAACTTCCAAATTGCACCTTTGAGCAGCAGCTTAACAGCTGTAGGAGGAACAGTTGTTGCAGTGTAGCTGCCTTCCCAAGTGACTAGATGCACTTTTCCATTGTTAGTAACTTTCACAAATAGCAATAATTTGAAAAGCAGTAGAGAATGCCAAAATATCAGATATCTGAATCCAGTCAGAATGAGACACTCCCAAAAATATTTCCAATGCTACGAAATTCCCTTCCCCCCACCTCCCTGAATATCCATGCAAATTTTTTGCATGGTATTCAGAAGAATAAAAATAATACCACAGCCAGATATTAATATTCACAGAGTTCCAAGTAAAGGAGCTGACTTATGTTATTGGGGTGCATGTGAAATAACCAGGCTATAAGGGACAGACTACCTGAGTATGGTACTAAGCTACTGGTACTAGAGCAGTTGTGTCACGCAAGCAAATACAGCAAATAAAACTTATTGCTGGGGTAGCTCTGTTGACATCTGCAGACCCACCCAAGCCAGGCATTCATCCCAAAATAAAAAACTGGCAAGCAACTATGAATGGTTTCTGGTCCTGACTTTTTGTAACTCCACTAAAGCAGCACAATATAAATCTGCAACCCTGTATCCGGGCAATAATTGAAAGACATCAAGAAAATGCTTGCAGTCGTTCCGGATGAAAAAAAAAAAAAAAAAAAAGACAGAGAGAGATATTTCAAAATCTATCAGTGCTCATAAACAAGGATGTTACTTTCCCCTTTCTTATCCAGAACCACCCTTAATTGAAAGGATCAGTATCTAAAGCAACTGGTGCTGCCCTGCACATGAATCCCCTTTGCACCTCTTCCTTCTTATTTCTTCAGTGGTTTTATTAACATTAGTGACTTATCTAAGTATTAGAATACTTGGCTGCTTGGAAGCTTATCAACAGCAAATTTTATGGGCTGTTTAGTGATGGAAACAGGAGGAGTTGGAGCTCTCCCCCCCTCAGCTACCTTGATATGGAAGTCTTCAAGAAGCCATGGAATGTGCTCTCTGGTATTTTTGGTATCTTTAAAGTGTCAAGAGTGCAGAATTTCTCTTGTCAGTTGTCACAGTGTGACTCACAATTAGAGCCATCTGCTCCGCATTCACCTCCCCAGGAGCGCCGCTCGTTTTTCACCAGTTTCCTGTTGTTGACAGCACAGTTCCTCCCTGTATCACTCTCCACCAGCACCCATACTCCTCACAGACATTGCAACAGGCTTAAGCAGATTTCCCTCGGGAAAGCCTTTACCCTTGTTTTGTTAGTGATTGGGGAAAATACAGACTGTTGAGAAAGCTCTGAAGGCGGAGGCTGGGTTTCTAAAGGAACTGAACAAATTCCATTGATTTTTTTTTTTTTTCCAGGAGGACACTATTGTTTTTAGATCTCTCTCAAAAATCTTAGCATTTCTCCACATCCGTTTTTATTTCAAGCAAAAGAGCACCTTGAAAACTGAAATACTATTTGTGCTGAGCCCTTTTCGATAATTGATGGAAATGGATGGCTTATACTGTATAAGTATTAGTCAAATCATTTTTCAAAAACAGCCTACAGATAGGGAACATGCTTCTTTCCCTTGCCCCTCCACCCAATTGAAAAAAAGAGTTGTGCTGCAGATTTTTCCCACCAAAAAGCTTTAGCTGAGTGAGGCTAACTACCCCAAGCACAGACCCATGCTCCTGCACGGGTCTGTGCTTGGGTTACAGTCTGGACCTTGTGGAAATGCCACCTCGGCTGGGTATGGCTCGCTGGCCTGAAGCACAGCTGTATGGTATAGATCTGCCTGCAGCATCTCGCCTTTAAACCCTGCGGGCTGGATCTTTTAGTACTTCGGCTCTGCCCGGTAGTAACTACAGGAGTTGGGCACCCATTATAGAGGCAACTGTTTGAGAGACAACAGCATGTTTATACTTCCAGTAATTCCTACACTAAGGACTACATCCATGTCGGGACTCCGGAGGCTACGGATGCAGGGACATAATGCCTAATCTTTTAGGTGCTGCTCTGTGGGGCATAGGGTACGTAGGGGTGAAAGCCTAAGCTCCCCATGCGGTGAATGGAGAAAACGAATGCCCACCTCAGAAGAGGAATGAAAACAGGCAACTGGTTAGCTGCTACCTCCTCGCTATTTGCCCAACTGAATTAACAGAAAAACAGATTTGAGATTATGCTTTCCCTGGGAACCCAATTTTCCTGAAACTAGAGCTAGTCCTGCAGGAGCATAGGGTCTTGGGTATTGTCAGGTACTGCAAGTCATTCTTCCCCGTCAGGCCTGGGTTTTGTCACATGCTTCTCTGTTACGTCAACTGCATAAGGAGCAGTCTAACAGAAAATCCAAGTATTCAACATAATATAAAATGCTCCTCCCACAATGGGCCACTAATTGTATGCACATAATACCTGTCTGAGCCTTTAGGGCAGCTCCTGGGCCCTGTTCCTGACCTGATACTGGTGGTAACTGCTAATTTCTGTATTTTTTGTACCACATCCTAGCAATAAAGATTCGTTGCGTAACTTCACTGTAATTTTCTGGGATCTTTCCAGAACCAGTGGTTGGCTTCTCCCAGGAACAGTCTCTTATATATTCACACCCCTCCAAACACAAGTTTAGCAGACTTCAGATCATGGTGCGTCTGCATTCATTCAGTCACATCACGTCAATACGATGCACAGAAGCCTTTCATTTTCTTCTAAATCAGGATAGCATAACAGCTGAAATATTTCTCACTGACCCTGGTCTTCAACACAAAGCTGAACTTCTCTTCGCTATTTCAACATTCCCTTCATCAGGATTGTATTTAAGGTCAACACAATTTGGGCCCTGGATCCACACTGCTTAAATTATTAAAAAAATATGAACCCCTGCCAGTTAAATCAATAAAAGATGTTCTAAAGAAAGATAAAACACATCCTCTGTTTAAAAACACATTTCCAAAAAGCAACTCTAAACTCATCTCATAAAACTGTTATGAAATCCCTAGTTCTTCCAAACATAAGGAGAACTCTCTGCAGACTACAATATTAGTTCATATTTGTTGGGTAATCTAGTAAAACCCAGATGGGGAGAAACTGGAAGGAGAAAATTAAGGATTCTTCCAGTGTTGGCTCAGCTTGCTCATCTATTATACAGCCCAGGCACATATCTGTATTCAAGGTTTTCAATGTTCCACAGCTGAATTCTCACTCAAAACCAGTATTTGCTGAAGGCATGAAAAGCTGGATTGTAATAGATCTCTGCTTGTAGGATCAGTTGCAGAGCTGCCATTGAGAGACCTTAAAATGCATTCGCTACTCAATAATTATTGTTCCAATAGACTGATATGGAATTCTGTAGCAAATTCCCACAAATTACTAACCCGCTGACTTGGCCACCTATTAAACACAAGCTTCTTGGACTGAAGGACTCTTTCTGGTAACTGATAAGTTGTACTTACCATTCAATGCAAGTCAAGGTTGGGTATTTTCCAAAGTCCTCCATGTTCAACCTTCTTGTGCTTCTTTCCAAGTCTTCCACTGTGGCAGCATCCTCCTCACTCACCTGTCTGAACACTGACTCAAAACAACTGGGGCAGATCTTCTGCCATGTACAAGGTTAGCAGAATTGGATATGACAACCTGCTCCTCAAACTTCATTCTTCCAATCTGTGTTTCTGTTTCCTGCTCATTATACCTGTAGCTTCAGCCTATTCACTGTAGTAGTACCTGAGCACTTTAATTACAGAACCATAATCAAAGCTACATAGCTAAATAGCTTATTCTTAGCAAATAAAGTTATGTTTGCACCTGAGGTCATACCTGCCAGAACTTGTGTGTTTTAAAAGTAACATCCAGTCATAAAGACTAAGGTGTACTTTGAAATTTAATGGAAATGCACTCAATTAATAGCACTTTGCAGAAGAGCAAAATGGTAATAACGTTGATTAAAAGAGCAAAATCACACTGAAGGACCTCTCTTTTCAAGCAGAAACTGTTTAATGTATAAAAATTATTGTGACTGATGGAATCTGGTTTTGTGCTGACACCTCAAGCATTACGTCACAGATACACCTGAGGCCTTACATTTTAAGAATTAACTTCATAAAAGATCCCACGAGCAACAGAGAGGTCATGAGAGCTATTCAAATCCATGGGCAGTTAAGCTGGAGGATGCTTCGATGCCCTTTAGCCTTTGAGTGTGCTGCAGGACAGGGGAGTTTGGTGCTAAACGACAAATTGAGTTAGAAATATTTGAGCCATAAACCATAGTAAATCTTTTAGCACTTGAAACACCATGTGACACTCCAAACTGAGAGCAAATGAAGTGTTAGTCTATGCATGTTTAAAACGCATGGAAGCTGTGTTTACTGGATTATCCATTTCTTAACTACATCTCCTTTAGAAGCCTTTGCAAGCTGATGTCCAAAGTCCCACCAAAGGAAACCATTTACAGAATGATGTTCTATCATTATTTAAGAAAAAAAAAATAATATGTACCTCCCTGAAAGCAAAATTATTTAGGTTGCATAGTCAAGGACAGCTAAATTAGGAAGTGGCAGATTTATGTGTGTCTGTATAACCTCTACTCAGCCCTCTTGTAGGTCCTGTGCCCTGAGTGAGACAGAGGTCCTTTGGAAAAAATAGTATGTGATTATGCAATTAAAGACTATATCTTAACACAGAAAGGAGCTGAATTAAGGTTCTGTTGGCAGCTATGAATTAGACATTTCCTAACATTTAAGTTCTAGCCTTTGCAGCCTTAGCACAGAATTTCTGGCAGGTGACATCTTTGGATGGCTTTTATATATAGGTGAAAATTAATTCTAGTGAGCTTTTATTGCCACAGAATAGTTTTCTGTTTACCTGAGGTGAAGGAAGAAGAATATTAGGAGTAATCTGGAAAAGGATGCTCTTGCTGAAATGGGAATAATCACCATGGAGGTGGCAGATTATACAAAACTGGTTCTTCTTCCCTTGTTTTCTGGCCAATACAATACAATACAAGTGATCAATACAAAAATTATAACACTGAAACAAAAATTATTACTGCCCTGATTGGAATCTTACCACACACATTTTGCTGCTTTTGTTAATTACTTCAATTATCAAAGTCCTCAAACTAGAGTCATAACAATATGAATTGTTTCTTCCTAGTCAGTTTTGAGAGCCTGTTCAGAATTCCCAAGGAAGAGTCACTCGACAGGAACCTCAAATATTACTACCTAAAGCTTTCTGATCAACAGGATTACACAGTTGCAAGAAGGAGAAGGTCTGAAGAAGCTGTCACCAATACTGCTGCCATTTCCTCATGCCAAGTTCTTCTGGGCCTGTCCTGTTCTGACATAACCCTTTCACAAGAGGGGACAGCACAAGCATTTCTGCTACTTCACCTGGTGACAAACTTCTGGTTTCTCTGCTAAAAGTATACAGCAGAAGCCAGCATAAACTTCGAACTGAATTTACATCGGTGTAGTTCTTTCTATCTTAATCTCTCTTGCCTTTGTTTTATGGGTTTAGTCAAGGAGATCAAATATTAAAAAAGCACGTTCCGCGCAATGCTGAGACTGTAAAAGTGCCAAATTGATGAATGAAAAGTTACTATAGAATTGGCCACACTGTGTAAGTATATGAAGGTGTAAAATCATCACCCTGCAGAATGATAGAAAATACCACATATTTCTGAGGCATCACAGCAGCAGAGAGTAATAGCTTTTCATTTCCTGACTTTTACGCTTCTAGAACCTTAGTCCTTCTTCTGCATAATTGGCATCTTAGTTGAAAAGTTAACACAAAGCTTGTGTACTCTGAGAGTTAGTGAACTCCAAAGCCTCTTGCTTTGGATCTTAAATTTCAAGTAACTTCTAGCCAGGAATAAATATTTACTTACAGATTTTAAATATAAATACTTGGGGTGGGGGAAGAATGCTCACAGGTTTAGAAATATTTCCAGAACAAAAATTTCTCCAAAACGCTGTGGTTCTCCAAAACATTGACTGCTCCAAAACACTGTGGCAAAGAGTATAGGTGCAATTAGAACACTGCTGTCTTGACAACATCATGCAAGAAATGAAAGTATTTCTGATTCATGAAAGAAAACTCCAGTACTATTCTTTTAACTCAGTATTTCACTCAAAAATGCCACTCAAAAATGTGGCTCAAAATGAACCAGCTGAATAGCTATTTAGGTGAACAACACTTAGAGACGACAGTGTTAAATCCAAAGTGAAGGTACCTTCACTGGAAAAAGAACACAGAACTGCTACAACAGGACAAACCACTACAGCTTGCAGAAGCTATGCTGGATGTTTTGAGATTCTCTCTCCTACAGCATTCATTTTTATGGATAATTATTATGATGGAAACTGTGGATCTTGGGGTCTGTCACCTTACTCAGGGTGCCAGTCAACCTTTCTGATGGGTTTCAACAGGTCTCACTTTTGTCCATACCCTCCTTTGTTGCTCAGATAGAGAAGGGATTAAGGGAAGTCCAGGGCTAACAGCTGGACCTCCCAGAACAGCAAATCTAGCATCAGGGCTGTTACCAAGTTGATCCTTACAGGACATAAGAATGTCCTGTCACTTAGGAACAGATGGAAGAAAAGCAGCAAGGCTTGGATACTCCATCTCGTAAGAGGTTATCACAAAGTATTCTGCACTGCACGGTGCAGACAGGAAGCTCTGGAAGCTTTTGGACCTAGATAAAAAATTTACAAGGAACTCAGGGATCGCTTCTGGGTGCGAAGTGGAAGGTGGCAAAGCGTGTCCCAGCGGAGAAGCCATTTAGCCATGTCAGTGCAATGCTGTACCACTGCGAGGAGACCTGATGATAAAGAAATACTGGCTGCCAGATGACGAGCAAGAACTTCGCTCTGCTGAAGAACAGCTTGTGAAAAGGTAGAGCCATCAGCTCCAGGGCGTGCATCATGCCCAGCAGGCAGCTTGACGCAGAAGTCCTCAACATTGAGAATGCTTTCACTTCAAAAGACCTCACTTGAATGCAAGGCTACATGCTGGCATCAGCAGGCTCCTTTGAGGTACCTTTCCCCTTCTAGCTATATTTACCTAAGAAATTTCATGCTCAGAAAAGAATGAGTAAAAGGGAATATTCAGATACATGACAGGAATGGTCTTCATTGTTTATTTCTTTTTTAGCCAGCGCTTTGTTTTCTTTCAGTCAAAGTCTGACAGACATAAAAAGCCATTGTAGGTGCAGCCCACTGACAAACAAACCACAGCCCTCCCTGCAATGCAGAGGGTAGGGATCATTACGTTGTTAGCGTGCCATTTGGAAATCATGCAATGCATCCACTTACTCTATTAAATTAAATCATTTCCTGTAGCAATTGAGGAAGGATGAAGCAAATGGGTGCTATTAAGAAAACATGGTTTGATTGGCCTTTTTCTCTGCAAGCCATTAGAATGTGGCAGCTTATAGATTTGAATTGCAGGATCTCTTACCACCCATCCATTACCAACATGACGTAAATACAAAGGGCTGCCCCTGAAGCCAGCAGCATTGCTGTAGATATACAAGCTGTAAATGAGACAAGGATCTGTCCGTAGTGTTTTTCACTCTGTTTTGCCTTCCCCGAGTTATGTATTCCCTGCAGGTTCCTATCTCTCTGGTCAGTCACTCTGTTTTTCAGCCACTGCTCTTCCTGTGGGACCCTCCCGGGTGTCTGCTCCTCCCTGCATTCGATAAGGAGATTATTTGGAATGGAAGTAGACAAGCACAGGTGGTGGGACCACCTGCTACAATCTCTCCAGTGCTTTTGGACATTATAAACACATAAGTGTTTGGGTTTAACCTTTGTATTTCCTTTCTTTTTTTTTTTCCTTTTCTTTTTTTCTTTTTTTTTTCTTTTTTTTGGGGTGTGTGTGTGTTTTGTTTTGTTTTGTTTTGTTTTGTTGTTAAAGTTCGCTTTTAATTCATTTATGCAGGGGTCAGAGAGGAGGAATTATGTTAAAATACACTATTCCCGTGATCCTGGAAAAGCAATTTGCTAGAATATAGTACCCAGGACAACAAGCTCATCCTTTGCATTATTTCAAAACCGCTAGTAGGTCCAACAAAAGTGCAAACCAAAAGCTCTTTTTAAGGTGCATTCCCCATCTCTTTCCCTTCACTGCCTAACAGTTTAATGTGCCTCCCTACCCACCTCCTCCTGCCTGTTCCTAGATTTTACGTGGCCATGCATAGCAGTAACATAATATCTCACTCCCTCATTTGGCTGTGTTACAGCCAGGCATCACCTCAGCCTCAAAGGACATCTACAACGGTGATTTACTACGGCAGAGGGTTTCTTTTCAGTGTAGATTTCCTTAGTGTCTATACTTGGCATCTTGTGACACACTCTCAAGTTCACTGCTGATGTGAAGCTCTGCCTCGTGATGTTGTACACGCGGGCATTAGTGTTACATCCCCAGCACAGACACCAGCCCTCCAGCACGCTGTTCTCCGCACGCGCATCATGCCTGCCTGGGACCGGCAACTGGTGCAAATTTTATTGCCTATATAGACACAATGTCGACATAGAGTTCACGACAGTTCAGAATAGTAAGCTCCTAACTTGCATGGCAAACAGTGAAATTAGAAAATAGAAGGCTCGGTTTGGTCAGGTCCTTGTTTACAAAAATAAAAAAGAAATAGCACTGGTTCAAAAGAAGCCACATTTTCCATAAACTTGCTGTACTGAGACTCAGAGTCAGATATTCTCGGTTTAGCCCAAGAGGGAAGGAAGAATCCATTAAATGCATGAAAATCTACAGAAGACAGCTGAACACCAAATTTAAATGGTGCTTCATACAGTTGGAATGCAAATTAGAATCAGCAAGAAAGATCTGAATCCCAAAAAGTACACTGACGAGGAATATCTAACAAATAGGTTTGGGAAAGACACTACAGTTTGCAGCCAGGGAAAGCAGAGTTCCTCAGCTTATTTCACGTTCAGCCTTTATAATAAATAACAGAAACACTTTCTCTATATTTGGCAGAAATATTTATGCTCGATTTTAAAATCTCTCGCGAAAATTCTGGTAAAATGTGCCTAAATAACTTTTGCTTAAAGTAAGGTTGGGGTTTCATTCTCATGCATATTATGCCCACTGTAGGAAACATTAACAAACTCCAAGGTCATTTGATGGCATGTAGCTCTGGGAGCACAACTAGAAGCACCAAATGCAAAACAAGCCTTTCAGGTGCACTTGTCATAAGTGCCCTTTGGGGCTCAGTAGTTTACAAAAAGGAACAAGAGTTATAAAGTCACTCAAGAATCTGAAGATGGAGAATTTATTCCTGAGCTGTTATGCAATGTTAGGCAACTTGCTTTTCATCTCGGTATTTGTTTCTGCCTGCAGAATCTAGGGATAATTCTATTTCCTTCTGTTGGCTTTGAAAGAAAAATGCCTAGTCACATCATTATTCATTACTGAATGTTGCTTCATTTGCATTTATGTATGATATCCCTCTGGTTTTGGAGGGGATATTTTGTAACATCTTAAGTTAGAAGCATGCAGTTTCATTTGTGTTGCACATGTCATCTTTCACTGGGATCCCATAATTTTCCCCTGGAATTTACTCAACCCTTCGCTCTTCAGATGACAGAAAATTGGACTCAGCAAGCCAATAGTGACAGACCTAATTGAAAACACTTACATCTTTAGAGTACACCAGTGATGCAGAGATTTACCTGTGGTTATGAAGGGAATGTATGCAGACTCTATTTCACAAAGAAACACTGTGTATGCCATTCTCAAGAGGGTGTCTTTTGTACCTTCAGTACCTACAGGAGTGATCAGGAATGCACAGAGTTTGCATTCCTGCAGATACATTATCTGAAAGTGTGGCCCTGTGTTTGCTTTACTTCTGTTTTGTCCTGCCAGTCCTTCATTGTAAGAGACCTGTTTATACATTCCATTTTTCTCGGTCTTCTTGGCACCTCACAGTCAAACACTACTCCAGATTGATCCCTTGATTTACAATGTAGTGCAAGTACAGTCTATGTAAATTTTAGGAAGAGACAAAAGAGGGTACTCGCCATCTGATGATTTCATTTCTAGCTTTCCAGTACCTTTTGTTATTTCAGGGTATTTTTTCCTGGTGGAAACAGGCACACTCAGCTGTTGTTTTCATGCTGAAAGACTGTGTGGAAGCATTTCCCTGTTTCTTTTTTTTTTCCAGACATGTCTTTCAGCATGTTTCCAAAGGCTTGGAATCAGCACATTGTGTTGTGACATGTGCATACTTGACATTGCTTTGTTCTCTGACTTCCTTTTGCTTGCAATCTTTAGGAAGTTATCTTACAATTAGCAAGGAATTTTGAGTCAGTGTTATTGCAGACCCAGCATATTGTCCTCTGCCATCTGCAGAGAAGAAAGCTTGGAAGAGCAAGAGGGAAGAAAGTAATTTTAGTATTTTTAACTGGCTGAACCACATAGGATTCTAGCTTTAGTTCACTGCATGGAGAGTCATAGCTTTGACTGCAGCCAGTTCAGAAAAAAAAAATAAATAAACCTATCACATACTACAAACATCTTAGCTAAAGGAATAAAGGAAAAGCTAAGGCATTACAGTAACTGTCCTCAGATTCAATACATCCTTTTCCTGTGTTTTGCTCTGGTTTAGTGATTCTCTCATCATATAGCAAAAGTGAAAAGTTACTTTTTTTCTGAGGAGTTTATACAGAATCAATTTAATTTTTCTTCTCAACTTTGCACCTTGATGTAAATGAAGCCTGTTCATGTATCCTGTAAGTGAACCTGATAAAAACAAACAAAAAAAAAGAAAAACCACCAAAAAACTGGATTTGTTTGTCTCAGTGGCAAGTATGTTCATTTTTAGCAAGCTGAAATGCACATCTTTTTATGGTGTTATTCTCTTTCTCCTTGTATTTTAGGCAATCAGCCTCCTGCAGCCCAGACAAGAGGCCAATTTTTTTTTAACTGCTTCCCTGTCCAGACAGCACAGCTCAAGAGAGAAAGAAATGGCAGCACTTCGGGCACAAGGGGGTACCTTGAGAGCTATCCTGGAAAAACTTCCACAGGGAAAGCCCTGGTTTCCCACAGCCCAGACAGGTACCACCTGGCTGTGCTTCCCATATGCTGGGGGGAACTGGGGGGCTTGTGCAAAGAGCCGCTTCAGACAGGAACTGCCCAGGAGCTTCCCATGGTAGCTGGACCCACTGCCTCTGTGCCTCTGCAGTGAGAGACTGTGGTCTTAACAAGGCTGGTGGCTTCCCTCCGTGCCTATTTATGTTTCATGTAGCAATACTGAGAATGTCATTAACACGGCAAACACGCTGACATCCTTGCCATTGTATCAGAAGATGAGTAAGAGTGGCAATAAGAAACTGTACCAGAAAGAAAGCAACCATAAAACATACCTCATTTACTGTAACACAGCGATCTTCTTGACTGCTAACCACATCTGTAGCCAGCTTCTTATTTCTGATACAAACCGTGTTAGGCCTGATGTTCAGAGATGCTGAGCTCTTTAAATCTCACTGACTGCCAAAATTAGACTGCGTGTCTGAATCTGGAAAGGAGTCAGGGACATACCATTTGGTCAGCTGCTTACACTTCAGTGAGACATCTTGTAGACCATGGAGTACAGCATGCATGTTAGACCTTGCTGAACATTAGCTTACTCTGGATATAAACACTCAAGTTTTAACATTTTGGCATTATTACATAATAGATGTATGATTTATGAAATAGCATCATCCAGGCAAATATTGTTTATCCGTTATAGGAGAGGTGCAGAAAGTACCTCCCTAGTTAGTATTTTGAGTAGCTTTTTCTTTCTGTGCCATAGCATATACATTATAGTGCTTGGAACAAAAATTTTGTTGTCAGGAGGCCTCATCTTCCTGCTGAAGTGGAGATATTTTTTTCATTAGAGTCAGTGAAAGTGTAATAAAACATCCGTTTTAGACTTCAAGAACAGACCTGAGGAAACAGAGCTTTTTACAGATATGCGCAGGATCTCAGTGCGTCAGTAAGGAGTCTGGTTTCCATTGTGCAGAGACACGTCCTCATGAACTCCCCTAAAAGACACAATTTGTGTATGTCTACACAATGTAGTAGAGCATAATACAGTGACACCCAAATAAACAGCAGCTAAACTAATTGCCAAACTGGATGCCTTAGGAGTGTGTCGGTACAGGGCTCTGCACAAGTTATGAGACCGGCTCTACAATTTCCAGACAGCACCGCACAGACAAACCAGGATTTCTCGGAGGCAGATCAGATATCTGTGCACCACAGTCCTTGGCGCTGAATAGACATGCTGAGTCCATCAGAGTAACAGGAAGTTCCGAATATTGAGCAATTATTCAACTACTGAGCAAGACGGAACTATTCAGATCCCAGATTCTAAAGTGTTGCTTAATTTTTTTCATTATGAACTCTCCCGCTGAAATCTGTCTTTCAGATCACTGTATTAGAGGGGGAGCATATCTGAAAGTCTGTGCAAGACTGAAAGCTTGCAACATCACAAGGGATAAAGTCTAAAAATACATATATGCCAGAAACACAGCAATAATAATTCATATAACTAAAGCAGAAGGAAAGAAGATTATGGTGTAAACTGTAACATAAGAAAATCAACAATAACAAAATGGCTAATCCCTGAAAAAGATATTTTTTTTAATGTTGGAAGGGCTTTTTTAATGTTGGAAGTTTAGGGTTTTGCTTGTTTATGGCAAAAAGTCCCCACAATTCAATTTACTCACTCCATAATCTAAGGATTAAAATGCATGTAGGATTTTACCAACTAGTGCAAAGAGAAAATTGTCTCTCCCTTGATAATTTGTTTTCAGTCATTCAGTAAATGCTTTCTATTACTGGTATTTTCCTCCAATATAAATAGCATTGTGGATGCTCACTCACGATAACTGCAGAAATTGGAAGTTTGCATTATGTCCTGTCCTGCATGGAGCACACCAGATGATGCCCGTTATATTAAATAATTCCTTCTGTAATACATTTTCCACACATAGACATCCACATTGATATGCTAAAGTAGTAAGTAACCGTACATTGTCACAGACAGATTCAGGATATTCCTCTAAAAACTGTTCGGTTTATTCATATTTTTTTTTTTTTTACCAGAGCACATCAGAATAATGTATCATTGTTTGGCACCAGTTTCATTTATTAGTGTTATCTAAGTTGTACTACTTTCCTTGTCACATCATAAGTTAACCTTTCCTAATCACTGCCCTGGACGTTTACCAGGCTTTCCCTGGGGATGTGTTTAACTAGAGCCACAATTTTCCTGTTATTATGTACTCTAGGGCTCTGAAAGCTCATGTTGATAAATAAATCCACGTGAGTCTGATGCTAGGGAACTTAATATGCTAAGTGGATCTATGCCTGGTTTAAATGAACTGCACAGTTGGTAGCGTGGCAAGATCCTCAGAGAATCCTGCCGTTTGATCTACTTGCTGAACAGTTAAAGTGTTCCGTTTTGGAAGCTTAATAGAAATGGGTTAAAGTCTTCCTCCTTTCTCAGAACACCCAGCAATTTTCTTTCCCTAGACACCCTTTGTTGGCTTGGCAAAGTACTATGACCTGCGCGTGGTATGGAGCACCGTACACTAGTGCTGCCCCTTCTTCGAATCTGCCCTGGATTTAAGCTGGGTTCTCAAGCATCTGTAAAAGCTAAACGTGTGGTTTTCCCTATCAGCACTTTCCTATGACCCCCGCAGAAGCCCTCCTCTGCCACTCGCCATGCACGTGGGTTAAAGGAATGTGAGGAATTCTACTAAGGTCTCCTAAGCCTGCAGCCAGCTGCTTAGTCCTAGCCATGGGAAGCAACAAAATGGCAGAGATCCTGGGAAAGGAAAAGCTTTTGAAAGTCCTACGAGGAAGCGCTTAGGCTACAGGCACATTACTCATGATAGACCATTACAATTAAATCCAAAACTTTAAACAAGACCTTGATGACCAAGTGAATTTGTTCAAAAACCCAAGCAAACAACTGAACAGTAATCCCCAGTTTTCATTAGCAGAGATATTGACCAAGCAAAGAGTTGACAGCTCAACATTTACTCTCGGGGGACATTTTTCAGCCTTAACAGGGTAAGTTGTTGCCAATATACCTAAACCCAAAAATTTTTTCGACTAGGAGGGGAATCCAACAAGAGATATCCAGCTGTGCTGAATTAAAGCACTCCATTTAAAACATCCCATCAATCACAGAGCAGGAGAGTGCTGATGTTATTTGTATGAAATCTAAGAGTGTTATTACTCACCTGCAATTAACAAGAATGGTTTGATTTGGTTTCTTGCCGAGAGTTATGTGAATATTTTCCCTTTTGCCAGGTTATGAATTTTGCCAGCTTCCAGAATCTGAAGGTAGCATTCCAGGTTCTGACTAAATCATGAACAATGATACAATACAAGTAAGATAATTTTGGAGGGAAAAACATTCTTTTTCTGAAACCTAAATTATAAATCCATGTTATTTATCCACATTCTCTGCAATCGGCTGGCTTGCAATGTCATGAAAACACAATTTTAATTGGCACACTTGTTGGCACAGTCTGAGAAGAGTCCAAGATCTGTATGGAGACTGAATTATTCTATCCTCCCTAGATTTGGACCCTCAAGGCATGGATTAAGATGAGACACTAATGGGGCAGCATGCAAAAGCTTGTATTATTGAGATAGATCTCCTTCATGGATAAAACGAAATAGAAACCTTCACAATTCTAAATGAGAACAAAGCTACAGATAGGGAAAAGACTCAGACAAGGATCTAAGCAAAGATCGGTAATGTAATGATAGCATCGGAGCCATCTAGAGGGGATTTTGGCTAGATTACATCTTCCAATATTAGGAACAAGAAGTCCAGGAGGCTCTGAGTGCAGGTTTATACCATGTCTGGCAATGTGAAACATTTCACGTGCAGTAAATGCGCATGCAATTTAAAATAATAATAATAAAAAAGACAGAAGACAAGCAAGGGCAAGTAAAGAGAGTTATTCTGAAGATAGAAACTCTTTGGGTAAATGCCTTTGGTTCCATTTTTTCGGGTTCAAATCTATAATTTTCCCCATATTGCAGCAGTACTTTTCAGCTGATGTTAAGCACGCCTTGTACTAAATGATTGGAATTTGACAACGTTCATCGGAGTAAGCCCACATAAAATCTTTGGGGTATCAAAATTTTTCTCACTCCCAGAATAATTTGCTTGAGAATTTCTCTCCTAGCAAATAAATAAAAAAAAAAATTAATAATAATAATAATTAAAAAAACCCACACCAAACCAAACAAAACCAATAATGGAATACTCACATCAGTAGAAAACCATTAGTGAGAGGAGTATCCATCTTAAAGCTATTTGTTGACTTTTTTTTTTTATTTGTTGAGGTCATGGTAGCATCAAAGTTAGTTAGGCAGGGCTGTCACACTTAGGTCTGCGTGTAAGTTTCAGCTGCATCTTGATGCCATATTAGCTGGGTATCCAGATGTCCATGTGCCCATCCCTCCACTTTTGATTTCTGAGGAAAAGAAATCAAGTTTGTGAGCCTGAAGGGAGCTCTAACATGCTTCAGTGAGGCTTCTGTTTGCAGTCTTGTGCTTCAGAAGATCCCACACAGCACTAATCACAAGCAAATACAGCCAAGAAACATAACCTATGTGTTGGAAAAACAACTTTTTTTATCTTTTTGATATCCACCAGAGGAAAAATAACCACCCTATACTGTGCCCATCTGTCAAAACCATACCTCAGAAAAGAAGGTATGCTGTGTCCCTTGAGCTTCCTAGCTCCATTTTCTCTTCAACACATGGCTGATTTCTCATGCACAGCAATTGCCTGAAGGCCTAATTTCTGTAGAGTTTCCCCCCTGTTATAATGCAGGGCAAGGTTATCGATAATGCTAGCAGGAAATGCACGTAAACACCAGTTCCTTTCACTACATCAACCACTCTTCCCCAAGGTATTCTCAGAGACTTTCAGTCTCAATTACAAGAAACTGTAAATGTTTCATCCAGAGAGTTGATATGAAAAAGCAGCGACTAGTCAAGGTCTTACAAAATACAAGCGTTTTGTCATGTAAATCTTTCTATATCAGTTCCCCTCCATGTGGCTTTTTCCTATTTCCGAAACTTCTTGAGGATGTTTGAGGGCTTAGATAACACGAAGTAACCTGTCTTCTTGTAGTAGAGAGACAGAATGATTTGAAACTAGCTTATCTAAGGGTCACATCCTGCCATTGATTTTTTTCAGTGCTCCCTATTGATTTCAGAGGTGAGTTCCACATACAGATCAATACCAGGATATGGTCTTTATTTATTAGTGTACTTCTGGTCATTTCACTCTACCCTAATGCCTCAAAACATATGGAGCTAATTACGGCATTCAACCTTATATCGGCCTTTAGAGCAGAGTTAAGCCTTCATTTGGTCAATGGAATAATTTGAAAGGATTGTTTGGTGACATCTGTCATTGATCCAGAAATAGATGCTGTGACACACTATTCCAGAGCAGGACTGAAGTAAAGTAGCAGAGACACATGGATAAGTACGTCTTTTGACTGACTAGCAGCTGCACCCTAGCAGCAGTACAAAATTCCCAGTAGAAGTTTCAGTGTTTTGACAAGGAGAAATTCTCTGCGTTGAGTCAGTGGCCTGATTCTCCGGCCCTAGTCTAATGTTTTAAAGACCTCATGTACTAAAGAAATAAATGTTGGGCACTTGGATGAAAGTTCTACTACAAATTTCTGAACTTCATCAATATCTTTTACTTACTGGGCCAGGAATACACACGAACTGCAATTTTCAAGCGGTTTACTAAGCATGCATTTTTTACTCCCTGAGGCTTAGAGCCCCAGCTGACCTGGAAAAAGTCTGTATGTGTTCTCAAACCAGCTGCCAAGAACAGGACTGAATTACAACACAGTTTTGTCAATGGCTCTGGCTCACTGATAAACCTTGGCCCCTGTGTCGCGGTTGGGGCCTCTTCTACCTGTGGCTTTGCTAGCTGCATGCAAGCGGTGGAATAAATCACGGCCCTTGCGAGGAGGGCAATGGCAATTTGCAGGTACCGGGTTCGATACAGACTTTCAACTGCACAAGAAATGAGATGTGATCGTCTTTGAAGAGATAGTGACTTTTTATTCCTCCCTCTTTCCACAGAATTTTCTTCACAGATGCAGGCATGGGAAAGAATTAGCCATGGGCCTAATTTGAATGTTCTGCCTCTTAAGAAATCAAATCCTTTACACAGAGTTGTGGCATTTGGATGGCCAACATGCAACAGTATATTAAAAAGCAGAGTAGATAAAACACTTCCTATGTGCTACTCCTGCATTACCTTTCCATACTCTGTAAAAAAAGCACCAAGATAACCATTCTCTGCATTCAGAAGGCCTCTTTAAAAGCAGCAAAACAAATAATCTTGTCATTACTTCTAGATTCACATTACAGGCAGAGCACGAGATGAACAGCCCCCATTTTTACATCTATTATATAGCCAGTGCATCCCGGTATTCAGATGCAATTTACCCACAGCTGCTTTTCAACTACTGCTTGTATCTAGGTATGTTTGATTTAACTGAAGAGAGCAAAGGAACAAATGAGCAAGGAAAAGAAAGCACAGAAGGAAAACAGAGCTTCACCCATTTGCTCAGCTGCCTTTTGAGCCTTAGGAAAGTCAGTGCTCTGTTGACTTTGCTTCTCCTGTGCTCGTTTACATCACTGGAGGGTCTGGCCTGTGCTTTAAGAAAATACTGCTCCTTTTCAATTGTTAAATAGTGACAAAGTCCAGGTGACCCTAGCACAGAGTCTGAGTGGTTTATGTCAAGCCTGGAGACAGTGACTCATGGAGTCACAGATGATCAGTTGATAAATGTCACCGGTATCAGAAACTTGGCCATTAACATGAGTGATGTGAGAACTAAGAGGTTAAGTAAAAGCTACCTTCATAATGAGTTGTGATACAGAAAAGCAACATTATGACCCAGGCTTGGATT